>NC_137454.1:168266907-168866907 GCF_964235325.1 Thermobia domestica | reverse complement strand
GAGACGTTCAGTTTTGTAAGCTTGTTCACAACCATCATCATACAAGCACCATTTACTTTGATTTGTTTGTTTATTTCTTCAAGTTTAACGTTCCTTTTCGTGAACTCATAGTTTAAAATGGAATTCGAACCATCGTAAATTGACCATTTAAATTAACACGCGCTCATAACTTTTATGCTAATAAATATAAAATACTTAAATTTTGTACAATCTCGAGTTAAACAAAAACTATCATGTTAAACAAAAATTCTCATGTTTCAAATTTCATGTTAAACAAAAACTTACAATATTACATTTATTATTCTGCATCGCAAACTAATTACCCTTCATTATCACAAAATTTTGGAGGCCTCTACAAGAAAATAAAGCAAATGAGACGGCCGGGACTATCTACATCCGAAGTACTTTGGTATTATGATGTGATCATGATATAACACATTACAAATGAATAGGAATTAAATTACAACGGATTGAAAATTTGACTTTCTTCAAGACTTTATTTCGAAAAAGTACTTAGATAAGTATCACATCTAAAGACTTATATGTTTTCTTTTCTTAATAGACGAAAGAAAACATAATACCGTCTTCAGTAATTTGATTTATCAAATTGTTCCGAAGATATATATATGTAAATATGGGTAGAGACTGCTATACTGGTTAAAATTATGTACTTGTGGGAAATGTTTGAAATTGTCGTTGATTTCCTTTACTTCTATAATATTACAGTTATAGTTTTGGTAGTTTCTGCAAGAAGTTCTTGATTTACATAATGAAAGGAGTGTTGCAAACTTTAACAATGTTTACCATATCTCCAAAACGGTTTAGTATCAAATTGCTGAGACGGCATTATATTTTCTTCTGTCTGTTAGATACTGTATCGTTTGTCAGAACGAAGATAAAGTTAACCTATTACATAAAAGCTAACAAGGTGCACCCGTCTTTCACATATACCCTAATTTATTAAATTCTTGTATGAATTTTTAGCATACTTTATTTCTTTCAAACCACATTCGCAGAATTAAAAAAAAAAAAAGTACACAAGAAACCGCTAAGTGCAAAGAATAATGATAAACAACTAATTGAATGTACGGAACATATTTTTAAAATTTTTTGGCTCTGTACTAACCTTTGTGTTTCAACAGTGATGTCTAATACTTATAAATTTCTCATCGTATTTCAAGTGAATGCCTTTCGTTAGGATGACCCTTAAGCCAAATTGTGTGAAGTTAGATTGTTCACATTTTAGAATATAACACTTCAGTAGCAATAACTAATTACTCACAGTCAAAGTGGTCCAGTATTTCACCGAACAATGAAAACACTTTATTAATATGCTTTTTAAAAATTAATTTAGTGTATATACACTAATGTTTTTATTTTTTCAGGTTCTCTTTACTCGTCTTCTAGCCAATTTTGAGGAATTCCTTAAGCAATGCATCCATTTCTTCCACACTAATGTCATGGAACTTCTATGCGTTTAAATATGGTAGAGTATTGGATCAATGTTACCACAATGATTTTTTAAAAAAAAGAACAAAAGTTTTTCATTTTTTGTACAAAAGCTATTTTAATACCTTCTGGATAATAAAATTTATTTTTAATATATTAATAACTAAAATTGTAACATTAATTATATTTCAGATATGCAAATTCCGTAATAATGTGTATATGTACAAATTCCGTAATAATATATTACATAAATTACACAAATTTCCATATGTAAGGAGCAGTTTATGAATTGTTAAAAAAAAATTATTCTTGTTAATATCTTTTTCAATAATATCATCCCACTCATTATCTAGATTCCCTTTATTACTTTTGAGACCCGGATTCTTGGTTATAATATAGTATACCTCAAAGACATTTCTTTCACTTTAAAGGTAGAACGGTTTAATACAGCAATGTCCTGAACAATATGCTTAGATTTTTGTAAATGTTTAGAAAGTCCTGAAATAGCGTTCTTGTATTCACTAATGTGCTCCTTAACTTTGGTATTAATGTTTCTTCACAAATACAATATACCTGAAAATGGCCTTTTTTTTTTTTTTTTTTTTTTTTTTTTTTTTTTTGTTACAAAGTAGTTCTTATACTGACTCAGCCTCCTTTGCAAATATATATAAAGTTATGTTTTTCATCTATCTTTACACGGATAAAGACGACCTGAAAAAATAAAGTATTCGTGTGTGTGTATATACTAAATTAGTGCTATGTTTAGTTATATATATATATATATATATATGTATGTATGTATGTATAGGAAATAGATATAAAATACATTAACAGAGTGTTTTCGTTATTCTGTGAAATACTGGAATACTTTGACTCTGAGTAATTGGTTATTGCTACTGAAGTGCTATATTCTAAAATGTGAACAATCTAACTTTTCACAATTTAGCTTAGAAGTCATCTCGAAGAAAGCCATTTGTGTAATATGCCTGAAATATCGGCGAAAATTTAATGAGTATTGGATTATCACTATTAAAACACGAAGGTTAGTACAGTGACAAAAAATTTTTAATAATGATAAAATTCATAGTTGAACTTGGCACCATTGATTTTCAGGATACATCAATATCACTGTTATGTTTGTTTTGTGAAGTGCTTATACTTTTTTTTCACAGTAAAATATGTTCAATATTAAAATACTATTTAAAAAAAGAACTAACATTTCCTGTAAAAAATTAAAAAAAAAAAATGACTGATACTTCTTGTGAATCTACATCAAGAACTTATCTTTGTCCTGTTAGCTTTATCTCCGTTTTGACGAGTGAGTACAGTCACGATATTAAAGAAACATAAGTAACTGAATATTCAATTATCAAATTTTATAAAATCAAATTAAATTCACTTAAAGTTGAAACCAAATATATACATATATATATATATATATATATATATATATATATATATATATATATATATATATATATATATATATATATATATATATATATATATATATAACTTATTTCCTCCATATTATGAAATAAACAGTCTTGTCATACTAAAGATGAGTTACTGTGGTGTTAAAATTACTATGTAGGTGCATGAGAGGATGATTCAAATTAACAAAAAAATTGATTATTTATCAATGAATCATCCCGTGAAAAAACTAAGCACTCTCCACACGTATCGGAACACCAAGCTGGTTCCGTCTTCAGTGGTAAGATAACAAGGATAAAAACGGATGAGAGAAAAAGGGTTTTTAAAAAAGGAATACATACCACAGAACAGATGAATATAACGTGAAGGATGCCAAAATACCACAAGCAGAGCACAGTGTGAAAGATTGAGCTAAATATACATCAAAGGTAGGTAACCAGATTCTATCAATATTGCCAAACTCCAGATTTAAAGCTGGTATCTATTTGTGAATAAAGAATGATTTTTTAATCTCTCGTTGTTTCTTTGTTTTTGCTGAACCTATCATATTAACCTGCTTTATATTGTGTCAATGTTGTTTTAAGTGAAGCGCCAATCCCGACATGCTCTCTTCTTGTTACTTTTTTTGATTGTCTAATATGTTTTTGATTCGGGTGTTAATATTGCATTTTGTTTGACATAAATATGAGAAATCATATTCGAATTTGAGCACGATAAATACCTTTTTTATTTAGTGGATCAACCAGATAACTTTTAAATCCGATAAGATGTCTTTTTTTCTAATTTTTTCGGTGGGATACTGGAAGTAGATATGTTATATTTTGCAAGAATATATTGAATTTTTGTCGATTATTGTGGAAAATTTAAATACTTTCCAATAATCGTAGTAAGCTTTCGTAGCCAAAAACTGTATCATTGTCCTTTAAATAAGCTCTATTGGAGGAAGTTAGCGAGTAGAAAAAGGCCTGTTCCATGAGACTTGTGCTTTACATGATGGTCAGTACATAAAACAACTGAACCGAACTCAAGTACTGACGTACTTCACAGCTTAAGTCCTGTTTTTCATAATCTTTATTACATAAGGACGTAAAGCAAAATCAATCAATCAAACGTGATTCTTTGACATATTGCAAATCGTAATTATAGATCTAGAAGTGGAATACTTCTTACTAATTTCTGTCTTTCTCTTTCAGCGATCGAATACACATATCCAGGTCTCTAAAATTCTCAGCAAAGAGAATATTGGTTAGAAAAGAGCATTTACGCTTTTGCTTTTATTGAAGCAAAAGTAGTGTGCTTTTATTGAAGATGGCATTTATAGTCGTTTGTGGTATTTTGAACTCAGTAATGATTCAGATTACATAATATTTAATTAGCATTTTATGCTTCAAACTACCTTGAACTTTAGTAAATTAGTAAAATAAAGGCTTAACAACTCCTCACTGAAATAAGACCCTTGCAATTAAGGACGTATAGATGGGACTTGGTGGAAACTCATTATTTCAAATTTCACGTTAAACCAGGGATGCAAAAGACCATTCGCCCGGGGCGAGTGGTTCATCGGTGCACGCGAGTTTTTAATATCACTAACAAAATACCGAAGGTAAGTAAATGATTTCTATTGTGGGATGTGGGCTGGTAGCTTTTTTTCTTGGGCTAGTAAAATTTTGTTGCTTATTTGCATTCCTGCATTAAACTATAGGCCCACCTCCACGTCAGATAAGTGAAAGGTCTACACAGACCTTTGACAAATTTAAGAGATGAGTTCAAATATTAAAACGGAAATAACCCTTTAAGAAGGTTATCAAAAGTGAAATGTATTAGTTAGAAAAGCATTAGTTTGCTTTCCGAAAAATCGTGGACGAAAACAGATACTCTTGGTTTAAACAGATTACATTCAGGCTGCTAAATAGGCGTATTTCGTTGTATTTTCGAATTAGATTTGCGAAGATATAACTAACTTTCCTGCTATTCAACAGTGTAACAAACAAAATATAGTGAAATGCATATTTTTTTGTACTTTTATTTGTTATAACGAGATGGACTCGTCATGCTATTTTCAAACATTTTGGTGAAACTTCGGATTAAATGAAATTTCAAGAAATCCTCTTTTTAACCGCATATACATATATATTTAGTGACGAGAGAGCTGTTCGCTTTGCCCAACGCTCTGCTTCACTCCTTCATTTTTTCTTATATGGTGAAAAAATGAAGTTGTTAACCCTCCTCAATGCCTTGTTTTTGGTTAGATAATAGTTAAATTTAGCAATTACGTCAGTACTTTAATCGCCCAGCTTCTTGCTAGCCAAATCGGGATTTTTCCGTCCGTAACAGAAAATTCAATTATTTCAATAATTATTAGTTATATCAAATAGTCAATTACATTATGGTAATCAGAGGTAATTAGCAAATATTTTAGTGTTGCATCGTTCTACTCCATGAAGTGGGGAGGACCTATATTTTTGTTATCCTCTCTTCTCTTCGCTCCACCTAATTTGTTTGCAGTCGCAATCGAGCCGATTAAAAAAAAAAAAAAAAAAAAAAAAAAAAAAAAAAAAATGGAGGAGGAGTCGGAAGCTTTTGCCAGCGCAACCGATAGAGCACATAAACTAAAAATAATTATTATTTGCGTTGTAATTACCTTGTACGATAATAACTTAATATCTTCGTCATGTTATCAATTTTGTGTTAAAGTTGATATCGACAAATTATATTTCTGGCTGCAAAGTGATATTACCAATGATAACCTCGTTAGATTAATTGTGCTGTGAAGGAGAGCAAAAAAAAGCACCTCCAGTAATTATTTGGATACGCAATCTTTAGAAGAAATACGAAATTGCAACCGAAAATGTAACTGTGAATAATTCTGTCACCTCGTGTCTTCCACGGTCGTTTTTCAATTCTATTTTCATATCAAAAATCATATGTAAAATGTAATAGAATATCAATATGAAAGTCACGTAAAAGTAGTGCTTTAATATTTTGTGTGTAGTGATATTTGTGTGTTTTTCATTAAATAGGCACTACTTAGATGTATCTAAGTAAAATTATATACAAAATAGCTCAAATTTGATAATAAGAACGCATTATAATTAGTTTTAAAATTTGTTTAATAAACCAATTTAACAATACTTATCCAACTCAATAATATTTTTATATTATTGAGTTGTGTCAGCAGTAACGGTATTATTAGAGTTTGATGTTACGTACATTTCCCGTTGTTGTCCTGACCGTACTCTGTAATCCGAAGTAGGTGTTTAGCATATGTTCCTTCCACTTAAAATTTGGGATCGAACCTATACTAAATGCCTAACTCCTGCTTATAAAAACTCAAACTTGAACTTCATATGTGATGCTCTTCTTAAAAATCGAACTCTAAAAAAATTGCATACATGCATTATATTTATGTGGTCAGACAAAAATCAAACCTGGCACCATTTTATGCAATATCTCAAAGAAAACTAACCGAAGTACTATTATATGTGGTATGCCTTTCACAGGAACGTACATAAATCGAATCCGATTATAAGTACGCTTTCCCTCGCATGGACGAAATTTTACTATTACATTATACCTCTCTTTATTCGCAGTATTATATTATCTGAGTGGGTATCTATTCATAATTCGAATATCCTAATTTCGCAATGATTTCAATTTTGCTGTGGTATCGCTATAAGGAACACCATAATGTTATTGCACTTAATATATTAATTAATGAACCTCAGTATTATATTATTTTCAAAATTATTTCAAGTTTTCTGTTCCAACTTATAATAATAATTAAAAAAAAATACAGAAATACTTATGAAGACAGATATCCATACATCAAGGTTATCAATAATCCTCTGTTTTTGATTTCTGGTTTGACTTAATTGATTTCCAAGTTCCACACCAGCTTCTCTGGCCTGATTCAGTCGTGCTTGAAAGTGGTTCAATGAAGTATCGGCTTCAGCTATTTCCAGTGCACGCGCTTTCATCTGAAAAAGAGTAAAAAATATATAATCATAAACTAGAAGAAACAACACTTAAATGTCTTTTGTTTATTATTTAACTTCAGGTCTGGGGGCACGATGGCTCGCTGGTAAAGCGTTTATCTCTGGTGTGTGGGGTCTCTGGTTCGATCCCCGGGTAAGTTTATGATGCACAATACAATATTCATGAGTTTTTTCGGGTATTTTCGTTTCCTTCCACATTCTTATTCTACCAATTATTCCATCATCATTCTCTTGCGTTAATGATTCGTCTTCCTTAGCCTCAAAGGCATAATCGTGAGACGTAAAACTGAAAGATTTCATTTTAATTTCACGTGTGGAATTCATCAAGGACAAATATTTTCTCGTTTCTCTTTGTCAGGTTACCCAATTATCTTAAGAAATATTCATTATGTGTATTTTTTTCAGGCAAACTTATTCCAATTTTTTAATTGCACGTTTTTCGCATATTTGCAAGTGGGAATTAAATGTCAGTCAAGTAGAAAACTGACAAAAATGCATTATAGAGTTAATGAAGACTGATATAAGTTCAAATTTTATTGTTTGCACAAAAATCATAAAAACAAAAGAAAAAGTAACGTGAAAAGTGTAAATCAGAATGTATGGAGAGGTGGTATCCTTAAAGAAATAATACTTCCAGTTGCATTACTAATTTGTGTTTGTGCATTGTAGTCAACAGTGTTGATACCCTGGAAGATCTGCAATGAATACTGGAAAATCTTGGCGAGTTGCCGGGTGAAGGGTGACCTTTTCTTTCAATACATTTATATTTTTTTTTCTGTGCTTCAGAGCGTAATATTTTATTGCAGAAACCAAACTGTCCCATTTTATAAACCAAACTGTCCTATATTTTTTTTCAGTGTCCTGCTGGGAGGCCTGATGACGCGTTATCTTGATGTCATTCATTTGTCAAAGAAAAAAGGATGTATACCATTGTCACCCATCAGACAAGCTATTGTTCACGAGGCATAAATATTCTACTGTCTCGTCTCGTTTCGAAAACTCATACACGACACTAGACAATCATTCAACAAAATGAGATGAGACATCAAGTTTATGAGCCGAGACGAGACCTTAAAATGAACAATAATGCTCACCACCTAAGAATCTTTATTTATTTATTTGTTTGTTCAAGGAAATGACAAAAAGAGAGATAAGACCTCTACTTCAAGGTCACATTGATCCTGTAGGAGATTCTACGACTGAAAAAAGAATGAGAAAAGGGACTATCTTGGCGTGTACCCAGGGGAACTGACGAAAACCAGGAAAAAACTTAGTCAGGATGTCCCGTCGGAACAGATTTCGTGCGCATGTTCGACCTACCCAAATGCTGTTTTGCAGGTAGGCACGCTACCCCTACACCAGCAGCTGGATACGAGATAATTAATCTATTTCGTTTGAACTCGTCTGGGAACGTGACACGCTTCTGTTTCTAGACAAGACAACAATTGAATAATCAGACAGGATCTAAGTGCGGCAATAAGTAGAACTGAACTGTATCTTTTAAAGTTTTCTTAATACCAAGTAGAATACGTTTGTAAAGAGTTTATAGCTTAAAAGTTGTTGCTTCTGTTTTAAAGCACTAACATGGTCGCAGTACCCGTTTAACTTTTATTATGATAACTCATGTTTATCGACTTTTCTCTTTTTTTTTTTTTTTTTTAATTGGCACTTAAGCCCTTTATAGTTCTATTCAATTTTCCTCTTGTCCCATCTCGTTGACATCACTAAGCAATTAATACCAGTTTGCTGTGATTAAATTCAATTCTTTTTGGTACCTCCCCCTCCCCTTCTGATGGTGACGCCACTGCCTTGGATTGATTTTGCGCGTGATCCTTCTTCATATCCTTCATTGTAACCGCCCTTCTATTCTCCTTGTTCCAAAACACACGCACATATCTTCAATTTTGTCCAACAAAGACGTGGCAACGTTGCATTTTTCTTTAACATTGGGCGCTTTACCAGTGTAGAGCCCAAACGGTTGGTCGAATTCCAAAAATTCCAACATTTTAGATTGAAAACACATACTTTTCAATAACATTGCTCTCTTATCATTTTTTCGTATCTTCAATAGTTACCGAGATGGCCTATGTAAACAGATTTATGGGACACCCTGTGTAGAATAGAAAAATAGTACTAGATAAAATATGAAGTATTGTATTGATTAATTAAAATTGTAAATTTTGACCTTGTCTATTACAACATCATGTTGTTTAACGACAATAAATAATTCTTATATATATATATATATATATATATATATAATACACTCCAATAATTCATTATCAATACTTTTGAATTCGTAACTTGTTTTACTTACCCGTAGTTCGCTTTGAATCCTAATTCGCCTCACATGACACAGACCTTCCCACGCGTGGTGATCAAATTGCATTCCTCCAGCCGCTTCTTGGTCATCTAAATCTTCCATTTGTTTCATATACTCCTCAGCCTCACTCGGGAAATAAATTGGACGATCTTCTCCTACTATAACGTTTGACAAATCTACTAGTACAGCGGGAGACAGAGTAAGTCTTTGGTGAAGTTTCGGTCTTCGTCTGAAATGAGATCAATGTAATGAGCTGTACCACATCAAAACTTTATTTCCCCCTTCTTTAACAACCTCCACCTCTTGCGCCCACAGGCCTAGTGGCTAGCTCACAAGCTTTTGATACTTGGGGTCCTGGATTCGAATCTCGGTGTAAGAGCATTGTAATCTGAGCCGATTACGGTGGTTCGGATTTCACCTTAAACTAGGTCCACGTCTCATGTAGCCTCAGTGCTGACAAGGGATACTAAACTATAACAAATAACAAAAACTCATTACATTTATAAAATCATTAGAAAGTTAGAAATGCGGTAGCAGAAAATATACTAAGCATAAACGATTTTAGCTACGTTCTAGTGTGAATTTGTAACAATGGCAAAGTATTTACAGGATATCGTGTACCAAGTCTTCACCAACATTTGTGTACAGTTTCCAAATAGTTTCTTTTTAGGTGAGAAATTTTATTTGAAAACTGGCTTTGAAACTCTGTAGAACTTAAATTGAAATAAAATCTGACTAAAGCAAACGTTTATTATTACTAATTTAGAGTTTCGCCAAGTAATATTAAGTTCTTGCTTTGATTAGAGTTAATTTTTATTGGATCAAAGGATCCAATATATTTCAGGCAAAAATTTTCTTGTAGGCCTTATATCTGGAGAACTACATATAGTGTTGCCAAATCCAAACTGTCACTTAGCTTTGTATGATGTGCTTATTCCGTAAAAAGTACGAAAATTCGTTTTAGGGGCCGTTCAAAAATTTGGTAGCCCCATGATCCAAGATCCAATATATTTCAATCAAAAATTTTCTTGTACGCCTTATATCTAGAGAACTGCACGTAGTTTAGTCAAATCCAAACTATCACTTAACTCAGTGTGATGTGCTTATTCCGTAAAAAAATATGAAAACTCAATTTAGGGATGTTCAAAAATTTTGTGGCTCCTAATCCAAAAATGCATAAAAGATCCAATACATTTCAATCAAAAATTTTCTTGTACGCTTTATATCTGGAGAATTACATATAGTATAGTCAAAACCAAACTATCATTTAACTCAGAATGATGTGCTTATTCCTTAAAAAATGCAAAAACTCGATTTGGGGTCCGTTCAAAAATTTTGTGGTCTCTGATCCAAAAATTAATTATTGGCCAAGATCGCAATCTTTTGATCATTCCTAAAATTGTTGGCCAAGTTTGATCCATTTTTCTGATCATTCATAAAATTCTTGTTTAAAGAATACATAAATATAAAATGCATTATTTCTTTCTTTTCAAAACTCAAATTAGTTTTTGATTTTGTAATATATATATATATATATATATATATATATATATATATATATATATATATATATATATAGATAGATAGATAGATAGATAGATAGATAGATAGATAGATAGATAGATATAGATATATAAAATCAGTTAATTATTTTAAATTTTTATGTTACAATGATAAGGAAAAAATCATTGATATAATGTAAAGATACTACCAAATGATTGTCAATAACTAAATATAGTTTATTATTACAAATCTGCAGAATCTCTCTTTCCAGGTATCACCAGTGATTATTATTTAAGGTGAGTTTAAAAAAGCACTATTACCCAATAGATGGCAGTACAATTTTCCTACCTTTCCAATGTATTTTCTAGAAACCAGAAAATTTGCAACAATTTAGTCAAAATCAAGAGATTAATATTTAAACCTTGCTCCAGAAGAAATTAAATCAATTATTAAAGAATAATCCATGTGTTTTTATGATGCTTTGTTTCATTTATTATTAAGAGAATTTTATTGTTGGAAGAGTGCTTCTGAAGAGTAAAATCAAGTGCTCTCAACGGTTCATATAAAAAAATAATCAAAAAATGCACGGATTATCCTTTCATTATATATTCAACTTGTCTTTGGACGAAGTTTTAATACTCAATTCTTAAATTTATTATTTGTTTCAATTATTCTGAATATTGTCACTTCTTACAACATACATTGGAAAGATAGGGAAAAGGTGATGTCATCTATTGAGTCATAACTGAGCCTTTATATTCATCCGAAGACGGCTCACTGCAGAAAATAATTAATATGTTAATAAATTAACTAAAGAAGAACAGTACCACATGAAAAAATTAATAGAATATGATAAATAAGAAAAAAAAGAAAAAGTAAATTTTCCATTAACAAAATTTATCAGTTTTCTTACTTATAATTTTATTATGTCTTTAGTTCGTTTTACAAATAAAAAAAATCCTTTGCTGTTCACAGGAATTCCTTTTCAATATTCTTCACACAAAAATTTTTGTCTATGCTTCAATGGCTTGTATCCAAATTTTATCCAGATTATATTATTTTATTTACCTGTGATATGTTCCTGTGATTACAGAAGAATTTTTGTTATATAATTCGAACAGATGTTCAATTGTTCTCTCTCAATAGTAGGTAGCTTATTCCATCCTGTGAAGGTAAGGTCACATACTATAACGCTTGAACTTCAGCGGAACTATATTATCAAAATGTCTGTAAGCTGTGAGACAGCACTTCATAACTATAGTAACGGAAACATTTCTTAAAACGAAAAACAGAAGATTGGTATCAACACTCAAAAGTAATATATTATGGTTTATCTTATCCTAAATAATCGACGTACAATTTTCCTTTCTTCAGAATTTCCAAAATCTGAATTCCTTCAAACTATAAACTTAGAAAGCTATTACATTAACCAAGCAAACACTTCTTAGAAATCTTCTGAACTCCATCTTAGAACAATTTTTGAAATTCAACATTGTCATAGCCATTTTTTATTTTTCATATACAGTAAAAAAAAAAAAAAACGAATTCTGACCAAAGCATCTATTAAATAAATAATATCGTTGAGGGGCCGCGGTAGCTCAGTGGTAGAGCGTTCGCCTCTGGTGCTTGGGGTTCTGGGTTCGATCCCAACCCCCGCCAAGTGAACTTTGTGGTGGACAAACACCGTGTGCGTGATTTTCTCGGGGTTCTACCGTTTCCTCCCACTTTCTTCATTCCACCATTTCATTCATTACTCATCATGACCGTCTCCTTTAGTCTAACCGGCATAACCGTGGAACGTAAAACTCAAAGATTTCATTTCATTTTTAAATAATATCGTTACAGTTTCGGCATGCCTTCATCAGACATATTATTAGATAAGCACAGTAAAGTGCTTATTAGATAATGTGTGATGAAGGCGAAGATACTTTGCCGAAACTGTAATGATTTATTACATAGTAGATGCTATGGTCAGAATTCTTTTTTTTTATTATTTATTTTTTTTAACTTTATACAAGAATTTCCAAAGCTAGAATGAGTGGTGGTCTGACTTTTTATGTTGATAAACTTTTTTTCAGCGCCAAGATCGTCCAAAGTTGTATGAAACTTAGACGTCTACCTGAACGTAAGGATCTGAATCACATGAGCTCCCACTAGAAATCCAACCCTGGTACAGCGATTTCCTTTTGTATAAGCGAAAAATGTTTGTACAAAAACTAACATAAAATGAAAGAAAATAATCTGTCATCAAGAAATGTTATGGATCAATAATGATGACCTGTGAGCATTTACATCAGGATGGCGTAGATCTAGCTTTATTGGCTGGTAAAGTTCTTGAAATGCAAAGTCTACTTTTCTTTTAACCATTTGCTTAATAGTAGAGCCTCTGCGATTTATGTCTAATTTAAATAATTGTTTACAAAAGGAAGACTGTCAATTAGTAATATTTAAGGAACTAATTTCAGGTATAAGCTCATATTTTAAATCAGTTTCTGAAATATATATTTGGTCTAGGAATTAATTCGTGCGGTTGGTACGCACACATTGAAGCTGTAGTACAAACACAAAATACATAAATACCTTAAGAAAAATATTGTCCATCGCTAGCCACCACTTTCGCCCATCTGTCAGGCAATGTACGGATTCCGTGGCGAAAGAAGTCCTCATCCTTGGAAGCGATCCAGTCAGAGACCCATGTTTCGATATCTTCTGAAGAAGTAAACCGCTGTCCAATCAAATCGTTGTTCATGCAATCGAACAAGTAGTAGTCCGAAGGAGCAACGTCTGGTGAATACGGCGGGTGGCGTAAAACTTCCCATCCGACATTTTCTAAATAAGTTTTGACCGGTTTTGCGACATGTGGGCGAGCGTTATCATGTTGAACAATAAGTTTATCATGTCTGTTCTCCCATTCTGGTCGTGTTCTGGCCAGAGCTTGCTTCAAACGCATTAATTGTCGTCGATAACGTTCTCCATTCATAGTTTCACCCGGTTGCAGCAGCTCATAGTACACCACACCCTTCATATCCCACCATATGCACAGCATAACCTTTGCACAGTGAATATCTCGTTTTGGTTGTGATGGACCTGGTTCACCTGGTTTCACCCATGCCTTTTTTCGTTTAGGGTTCTCGTAATGGATCCACTTCTCATCACCCGTAATAATTCGATGCAGAAACCCCTTTCTGCTCTGTCGTTGAAGCAGCAATTCGCAAATGGTTTTTCGTCTTTCAACGTCTCTGTCTTTCAATTCATGTGGAACCCAATGTGACATCTTTTGAATCATTCCCATGGCTTTCAAGCGTTTGGAGACTGTTGTTTGATCAACGCCTAATGCTGCTGCAAGTTGTTCCTGCGTTTGACACGAATCCTGCTCGAGCAATGCTGTCAATTCTTCGTCTTGAATTTTTTTTGGCTGTCCAGCTCGCTCTTGGTCTGCCAAGCCGAAATCACCACTTCTAAACCGTGCAAACCACTTCTGACACGTTCGCTCAGCTAGAGCATGGTCACCATACACTTCCACCAAAATACGGTGACTTTCAGTCGCACTTTTCTGCATGTTAAAGTAATGCAGCAGGACACCCCGCAAAAACACTTTATCAGGCACAAATTGCGCCATGTTCACTTAACTACAAACTGGTGTTGTTGACGCTTTAATCCACTGTGGATACACGGAACTGTGGGACGCTCCGTTCGTTGCGCCATCTCTTGTCCACCCGCACGAATTAATTCCTAGACCAAATATATTATTTCAAAAAGCAACAAAATATGAAATTTCACTTACTGAAACTTTTGGCGTAATAAAAGATGTTGTACAACACTCAAAAAAAAAAAAAAAAAAAGTTTGTAAATACTTCTAAACTTTTCCAATATAATACTATCTTAGATGGACACAAAAAATTTAGCAGAAACATAGTAAGTTTAATCTCTTTGTGTTCCTTTACGAAACCCTTGATAGTATTCAGCTGACACAAAAGTCAGATGTTAGAAATCTTTGTCAGTTTATTCAAGACAAAGATGAAGATCATTTACAATTAAATGTAAAATCCTTCAAATTCTTGGCAAATGAGTAAATGGCAATGTGTCACCACTATAATATATTCTGAGTTCAAATCTAGGCTATAATGCACTGAAAGATGCATGTGGAATATCAACTGTACCTAAATCAACAGCTACCGCTTAAAGGACTTGACTCGAATAACGACACCACTAAGAAGCCAAGTAGAAGACTCATCATTGGACCCTGAATGAGGATTTCTATTGAGGGAAAAGATGTTCTAAGTGAAGAATTTTAAATTCCAGTTCTTGAGTGGTATGTATCCAAAAGACAAAGAAGGATCCGTTTCTATTTAAAAATAAGGAATACTTTTGCAAGAATTATTACTACATATTTAAATATATATTACAAAAAATATAATAAGTATGTTTGCCA
This sequence comes from Thermobia domestica, assembly GCF_964235325.1. NCBI lineage: Eukaryota > Metazoa > Arthropoda > Insecta > Zygentoma > Lepismatidae > Thermobia > Thermobia domestica. Next base: position 168,851,771 of record NC_137454.1, on the reverse strand, counting down.
TCTTTAATGCTCTGGTATATAAATCGTTTTGTGTTACAGTAAATTTAATACGATTAGATATTTGAAATAAAATGTAGATAGCCATATAAGTTCTATATGTACATTAAGCCTATTATACATCGTCAAACTTTTCCATCAAATATTGTATCAAACTTTTCTTTGACGGTAATTTGGTCAAATAAGTTGGGTAAAACTTTCGCACCCATTTTAAACGATCAAATATAAAGGTGAATATCATTGCTCAATTGTTTATATTTCTTGATTCAGTTGTTAGGTTACATGAACGTATATGTGGGTTTTATGGTGGTAATTATAATGAATTATAATTTTATGGTGTAATTATAATGAATAAGGTTGTAGAAATGAATGGAATGATATTCACAGTTACTTCTGTCTCATTTTCCTCCTTTATTGCTATTCCCAAATAATATTTTCATGGTTCCTTTCTTGTTCAGTAAATACGTATGAATCTATATTCTATTTATTGATCCGATGCTTAAATTTCGTCTTTTCGAGTTACTTTTGTAACTTTGGGGCACTGATTAAGAAGAAATAGTCCGTCATAAAAATGTTAAGCTATTGTTTAGCTTTGGGGGGCCAGGTTTTTAATTGACTTTTTTGCGACTTTCTATTCACATTCGGTTAGATTAGGTTCGCAACATTTAATTCACACAGAATTGCCGAGCGAGCGTTAGCGAGTAAAGGCGGGTTAGAGTCTTGCAGGGCACATTGTTTTCTGTCTTCGTTAGTGTTGGCTCCCCATTACTAAACAGTTACCAAATATTAGGTTTTACAGTTAAAATGAGAGAGTACATATTAACGAGGGTTTTGTAGGATATTAAATTCTGGGGAGGAATTTTTCAGTGTAGGAAATTACTAATTAATATTTATAAATGCGAAAATATTACACACTCTAACCTAAGTGTTTTTCGCACTATCCTCATTTTGGCTCTCATCTTCAGTTATTGATGCCTCTGCCTCTTGCGAACAAAACCCTGTGCTAACTTGTGGGTTCCATTATGTGCTCCTGCTCTGAATTGGTTAAATATCATCCTCGTTTTTAATGGCCACCTATCATAAGTTGCTTTTCCTGCGGTCTCTTTTTAAATGATATTCGTTCGATGCGTATTTATACCTTAAAGGTTTTCACTACTGCGTAATTAAACTACCGCTAATTTTAGAGTTTTTCTGGAATATCCTCAAAACAAATAAAAATATCCGAAAAGCAGAAACTTAGTGAATTAAACAATACGATTTTGCATGTGATACCGTTATCACAACTCATCTATCTGCTTTCGATTTGCAATTGTAGATAGATTTAACAGTTTTTGCGGGTCCTGTAAATAGAGGCATACCAAAAGCAGATAGGTGAATTGTAGTAAAAGTATCACATGCAGAATTGTATTGTGTAGTTCACTACGTTTCTGCTTTTTGAATATTTTTATTAGTTTTGAAGATATTACAGAAAAAAACTAAAATTAGCGGTAGTTTAATTTCGCTGAAGTGAAGACCCTTAAAGAAAGTTCTCGTAAAGTGAATCTGTACTCATGAATGCAACTCCTACCTTGAGAGACAATTTTTAAGACATTACGAATTAATTTCGTGAAGAAATAACTACATATAATAAGAGAGCACATAATCATTCCAGACACATCATATACAGGCATATTGTCAATCTGTACGCAATAATCTGAGCATGCGCCAAAGTAATAACATGGCAGAACGTCTTAAGAAACCATTTAAATCAAGAATAGTGAAAGAAAATGTTTGCTTTAAAAAAAAAAAAAAGAATTCACGGAATATTCTCAATCTACGCCAATTTTGAGAATTCGCCTGTGGTACTTAGCCCTAATATTCTTTAATTTTATAGTTATATAAAACAGATTACTGCTAGTATACATCAAAAGAATGTTAACTGCTTTCCGTGCCCACATACTCGATTTTAGTGCCACCGCATAGCGATTTTCGTTTGTTTTCTTTGATACAATGTTGAATAGAAATAGAACAAGTTCTAATTTAGAACAGTTGTATCAAATGTTGTGACCAACCCAAAAGTTGCAGACAACTTGGTATCATACATGTTCAAATTCCACTTTGATGAAATATTTGATACAATATATGATGGAATATTTGTTCGTCTATAACGGGCTTTACAGATAATTGAATTTGTTGGGGCAGTAATATAATCGTATTTTGTCCCGAGATAAAATTTATTGTATTAAAACCGATGTCACTTCAAAACAACACGTTATAAAAAATGTAAAGGATTCAGCTTATGATGGTAGAAGCATGTGAAGAACCTTTCCCATTAACATGCATTAAGCTTTTTTGTTCCTCGTAAAAGGATACTTGGTATGTATCCGAAGTATTGGACAATTTTCTGCTGCTTCTAGGAATACAGTTAGATAAGTTCTTTTCTAATGTTGAAATATGTGTTCCAAATGTTCTATTAATCAAGATACAAATAGTTCTGTGCAGTGGCGTAACAACGGCCTTTGTCGCCTCTAGGCAAAATCTGTAGTAGCGCCCCCTCACCTATCCAATAGGCCCAATGCATGACTATCAATAACTTATACATACGCGCAGAAACGGCTATAAACCAAAAATTATTAGTAGAAGCGTATTGGCCATATTTCTTTTTATATCGTTGTGGTATGTCTTTCAGAAGTAAACTGGATAGTGCACTGTTCATTAAAAATATATTCATATAAAATTCGGACTTTCTGGAGTGGTAGTGCAAATAAACAGTAATGTATCAACCAATATTACAAAAAGGATTTCAAATGAATATATATATATATATATATATATATATATATATATATATATATATATATATATATATGTATATGTATGTATATGTATATATATATATATATATATATAGTATGTTACGATTTTACATAATTATAAAGTAGAAACCACTTATAAGCTTTTTTTTTTTTATTTTCAGCTTTTTTTAGTCGATAAATCGTATACAAAATCAGTACCGTTTCTTTCTCACTTTTGCTTCTGCAAATTCTTTATCAGATCAGAAATGTCCAATTCATGAGCTCTTTTTCGCTCAATACTCAGCATGACTACACTCCAAAGGCGTTCTTGGGTCATACTGTTTCTGAGATACGTCTTGATTAATTTTTACTTAGAGAATGATCGCTTAGAAGTTGCAACTGTAACAGGAAGAGTTACCTATAAAGAAAGCGCAGTCACCAGATTTGGAAATGCTGAGACGAGGTCAGTTTCAAAATGAAGAATCTCTTCGTGAATTGAAAGATTTGAAAGTCTGTCTTGAAAAGTGTCTCTGAAAGTCAACATTTCTTGTGGAAAGTCACTGGATAAATCGTCTGCATAACACTAATTGGTGACCTCTTCTTCAGGATGGTTCGTAACTTTGACGGGCATAAGAACGAAAATCTTTCACAAAGTTCCCTTATTCCTTCGAAGCGTATCCTTATGGAGTTGAGGGTAGGCAACAACACTTTGATCTCGAATTCTTTGGCAGGGTCAGTAAATCGGTATCTTGTGCCAATTCATCAAAGAATATTTTCGGCACTGGCTTCCTTCTTTCTTCTAACTTACCTGAAACACCAAATTTGAGCGCACAAGCACTGGTTACCTCGAATACTTGAGACACATTCTTTCTAACATCAAGCACCACAGTACAGCATTTTTTCAGTTCTCGTTGACACTCTACAAGCACATACTAGGACTCTGCAACTTTTTTGACACAATATTAATGTTTCATAGAACTTTTTCTCAATACAAGCATTACCACCTTTCGAACCTTTCCATTTTGCGTTTATAACGAGTTGCTTCTGTCCGTTATTTTTTGTTCCAGTAAGGTACATGACATTAAAATATTTCATAACGTCCACATATCTCTTTCTTAGTGCGAAGACGGCATTATGGCTTGAATCTTAGGTTGTTTCAGATAATTTTTTTCAGTGTCTTTTCATTTCCCTGAGAAGTATCCTTGGGAATACAATCTTGTAAAGACTTCCAGCGTTTCCAGGTTTTACTAAAGAAGTTACATACATCTTGTTGAGTGGCAAAGAAATTAACAGCTTCTGTGTTAAATTTTGCATTTGATAACACGAGGTTCAGGTTATGTGCTGCGCAGTGAACATAACGAGTTCGGCATTCTGGCATGTTTTCGAATTCGCGTTTCCAAGCCAGAAATACGACGGTTATTACTGTTGCTCCGACCGACTTATTACTGCTGCTTCAAAGTAGCCTTGCCCTATGCACTTCTTAATGTCAATCTCATTTTCTAGTAGGACTTTTAATATTAAATCATCATAATTTTCTGCACAATGTTCGTCCACATCGTCAAATCCAAGGAAGCTTCCTACGATTTCGAACTGGGAATGATCACTGGGTTTAGAAAATAACATAACGAATGGTGATGCTTATTTGCTCGATTTTTGTATGAGTTTTGCAGCACGTTTCATGGTATCACTTAATGAAATATTCCACTGCTGTTTGATATTATACAAGTTTATCGCTACTAGTAATTCACTGAAAACACAAAGAAAAGGCTTCCGGTCTGCCACATCCCACACATGACATCCCACGTTTCACTAGCATTGGGCAGTGTTGCCAACGTGAGATTTTTCTTTCCGCTAAAACAGGGCTAAAATCCGCTAATTGCAAAGAGAAAACGAGAAAGAGAGAGAGAGAAGTCATCACGTCTACAAAAATTCTGTGAGTAATATTGAAATCGGTATTTAAAAAGATCAGCTACTTATTATTCTCCAACAATGTTGAAATTAGAGCGAAATAAGTCAGTATCCTTCTCATCCATTTAGCATTACGTCATCTTAGTCTCTCAGGAGCAGTTGGAGGCAAAATTTTCACCCGACCAAAGTGTCCTTTTGTCGCCCCCATCTAGCCCTACCCTACATTTTACATTTTATTACAGTGATACTAGAAAATACGTTTGAAAATTTATTTCGGGTTGCTCGTTTTGGCGCCCTCTGACGTTGGCGCCCCGGGCAGTTGCCCGGTTTACCCGACCCTTGGTGCATGTATTTGGTTCTGTGTAGCCGCTGTTGTGTTGTGCCTCATAATCATGGCAACATTTGTTTAACTCGTTTTAATCCAGATATTATAGATCACATAATTTGTCATTATTGTTGAAAGTCTGTTGCATTTTATTTAAAGTTAGTAAGCTCAGTACATGTAATATAGGACTGATATCGTATTAATACAGGAGTATTGATTTCTTAATCATACAGTGCTATAAACTCGACGAGTTTACAGTAACGCCATTAATTTGATACGCAAATGTAATAAACTGCGAGCAAACTGAGCAGAAATTTTTATTCTTGCTATGTTCGAAAATGAAGACCGCTAAAACTCGGGGTTCCATTTATATAATTTGCTTCTTTTCTTATTAAAAACCTGGGGCACCCCCTAATATACCGAAACGCTCTGCGCCCGTAGGCAGTGCCTACCCTTCCTACTCTATTGTTACGTCACTGGTTCTTTGACTGATTCTCTAATTCGAATTTAGCCTACTGTAAGGAATCGCTACTTTGAAGAGCTTTAGGTATTAGACCTACTTGAAACTACTTGAAACTAAAATTTCTTTGATGTCTCCTAATAATTTTGAACAGTGGTTCTCAACGTGGTAATTCTCGTTTCCAAAGGAGACGCTGGATGGGCTTTACGATATGTGATTCTTTGAAATTTACTGGCTAACGAGAGGTGCGCAAGAAAATTTTACACTGACCCACCTTCATATATCGTATAGCGATGAAATTTTGCATGTATAATACTGCATACCTATGTAGATCAGGTAGTAATGTACAGCTCGTAACTGCATATCTCTGGCGCATATTCATACCCAGGGTCGTGCATATCTCTGGCCAAGATTCGTGCAGTGAATGGGTGCGTTGTTTTCCACGAGGCGGACACTTTTTGTCAGTATGCTACGCTTTGGGATTTTACAGAATCCCGCAACGCACGCAGCAGCGAGGCATAGTATATCCTGCTAATTGTGGTACCCTTTGCCTCGAAAGCAAGTGTTAATAACCCATGCTGGTCCCAAATAAACGTGATCATCATTTTGGTCGCTCAGAGTTGCATACATACTTTCTGTGGTGGTGGTACGTCGGCACGCTGTCATTGGTTTGATTAGGTTTTCCCTGACTTTCTTCACTTCCACCAGGTGAATTTTGGAAGAGTACCTTCTAGAAGGCCAGGGCCAGTTCCTTCTCAAATCCTAGATCGACCTAAAGGACTGATGTGACCCGGGATTTGGAGGTGCGAACCCTTCCTTGAGTCATTCTCTTGCATAAATACATGCATAAAAACGTAGTCAAACCAATGACACCATGCAGATGTACTACCACCAAGGGAAGTCTGTGTTCAACTCTGAGCGACCAAAGTGATGATCATTTTATTTGGGATTAGCATGGATCATGTTTGTTAAACTCAAAGACAATCAATTAATCAACCAAGGAGGCGCTAGGCTCGAAAAGATTGAGAACCACTGATTTAGAGAAATTTCGAGTGAAGAAAAGAAGATGCAGTTTTAAAATTAAAATATGAGCTTTGCTCAGATGTGTTCGCATTATAATAACTTGAACCCGTGCACATGTTTTTCGTTCTTTTTTCGAAAACTAAGGAGTAACAAAACAAAATGCCATTTTCTTTATCCCGTATTATTTTATGGAGAATTCGTAGAATAAAACTTTCTTGCCAACTTCGCTATTGTATAACAATAACACAGTGCCGTATTTAGGAGTTTGTTTCGGAGACAGGGGCGAAATCCAAAATAGAAATAAACCTTGTTTTATTATTATATTATGTACTACATAAGAAATGGAGAGAACGTAAATTTTTTTAAGAGGAAGGGTCTCAATACCTATAAGTCTTTGTAAATACACCTCTGAGTAATTCTGACCATTCCCGCTCCCTACCCATCCAAAAGTGCTCGTCTACAGATTTTTTTTTTTTTTTTTTTCTGAAAGAAACCTTGCTTCCTTGTCATCTCTAAACTCCCTTAAGTGTTCCTTAAGTCTAATGATAACATTCTTTTAGTCATGTCTAAATATGAAATAGTACAAGGACATATAATTTCGTAAATCCTGGGTATAGAGTGTATATTCTCAAAATAATAATAATAAAAAAAAAACCCTAACACAACATGAAAAATCTAAAATTAGTTATGGCAACATTGAATTTCAAAAATTGTAAGATAGCATTCAGAAGATTTCTAAGGAGATTTGCTGGTTAATAAAATAGACATCTTAGATTTATACATCTTAAGGAATCTTACCTTTTAGAAGTCCTGGAAAAAAATGTATGTGTATGTTGAGTATCTAGATTAAGGTGAACCGCAATATATTATTTTTTTAAATGTTGATACCCGTCTTTCGCATTTCGTTATAAGAAGTGTTTCGATTATTAGTTACGAAGTGGTGTGTTTTAGTTTACAGACATTTTGATTTCATAGTTCCGCTGAACTTGAAGCATTTTAATAAGTGACCAATTATTTTCACAAGATGGACTAAGTCTACCTATTACTGAGGAAGTACATAGTTCATCTTTTCGAAATATACACCAAAAATTCTTTGGTAATTATAGAAACATATCGCAGATAAGTAAAATAGAATACAATGTAAACAAATGTTACTTAGGTAATTCTTTATCGTAGGTATCGTATCGTAGGTAATTACTCGTAGGTAATTATCTATCTAAAGTACCCAAATCTGTATTGAACTTTGATTTTGGGTTTATATGACTTTATTATAGATCATCAAAAGGTTTCTGTATATAATGTTGATCCTTTGCATATCATACGAAAATGAGCATTTCTTTGATAATACATCAATGTATGCATATTAACGGTCACATGCATCAACGTACGCACTAATTTATATAAAGCAGCAAATATTGTTACCTGTGTAGTGCGTCAAGAGTTACTATTTTTCCTGTTATATATTTCGCAAACACCATTGTTTGCTTATTCATGTAGTTCTCCGGATTATTTCTTAAATTGCTGAAGTATGTGAAATATATAATAGGAGAATAATAACCCTTCATGTGCCATACAGGTAATAATATTCACTCTTTTATTTCTGTAATAGTTTGTACCTGAAACTCTTTTTTATTGATATTTCTATAATAAACTTACTTGTAAAATTTATGCAAATCTTCAATTACTGCTGCTGTTTGATCGGTGAATTCTTTCTTAAATGATTTCTCCAGAGTTTTGTCCTTAGCTACAAGTTGCTCGTACTTAAACCGACCTTCATTTACTTCATGTAGTAGTTTAGCTATAATGTTTGTTAAGTTTGTTATAAATCTTTGGTTTGCCCCTAACTGCTCTCTGTAAAATTATATTAAATCAACAAAAGTGTGAGTAAGTACACATGTAAAACAATCAAATTGGAGTTGAGTTGATTATTATTACCATATTCTGAAATGCCAAAATGGTGACAAACACACACATCTACATGGTTAATTTGTTATATTAACATTAACTTTCGCAATAATAAGAATAATAAAAACAATTCAAGAAATAGAATCACAATGTGCCTAGGTTTAACTATTTCAAACCGGAAGCATTTATACGGAAGGAACGGAAAATGTAGCCAACATGACGCGGTACGATAGATTGTCATGCTAAGTAGCCAATCCCTACATTCCTCGATGAGGGTTGTTACCAATATAGTAGCTCATATTAGGAAGATAATATACTTGAGTTTAGAAAATGTGGACAAAGCAAGGAATTTCGGAAAATGTATGCGGACGGAAATTTTTGATCTAAAAATGTGGACATAAATACTGACGTATAGGAACCCCAGTGATAAATAAACTTTCCATAAAAAAAAATCAATTATGCACATATAAAGAGTTCTTCGTTATTTCCAGTAATTTTTTCTTGCCACTCTGGTTATTTCACCAATTATTTAATTGTTGTTCATTCCCATTAATCATTTCTTCCTTCAGCCTATAAAATATGAGCGTAGTACACTGATTGAGATAAAAGGGAACGAAAAGAGTAGCAGAGAGAGAGATAAGAATCATTAGTGCTAACATGGTACAATATTAAAGAGTAGGAAATCGATAATAGTAAATTTGGAAATAGAAGAAATATCACCAGTGGTGTGGCTCAGTTAGTTTGCTCAAACTGCTTGTTAAATTTCTCTCTCTCTCCACTTCTAAATCCAATATTTACTTATTATTATTATTATTATTATTATTATTATTATTATTATTATTATTATTATTATTATTATTATTATTATTATTATTATTATTATTATTATTATTATTATTATTATTATTATTATTATTATTATTGTTGTTGTTGACCAGTAGTATTTTTGAGAACTTAGTATAAATGTTTTCTTTCCAGTTTTAAAGAGAGAATTAAGATATATTTTCTACAGCATATGATCAATGGAAAAGTAATTTTCGCTGTATAGACGTAATTCGTTTCTATAAAGTTTTCTGTCAAAAACACAACTTTGCGTTGCACTCACGTAAACCGATACGAAAAGAAACTCCTTTTTGTGTGTGTGTGTGTTTTGATACTCACACAGGATTCACTATCGTGTTTCAATTGTCACGAGTCTCATTGGGTTGCGTTAACACAACTCAAAACGATAATTGCTTATATCAGGATTAGTTGTATAATGGTCTCCCTGTATCAGGACCTTAGAGTTGCAATAAAAATAATTTTCTAAACAGTTACAAATACCTGATTCTATGATGTAGAATGATATCAAAGAAATAAATCAATAAATGTATATGTACTAAACAAGTTGGTCATATCCTAATGTAAACTGATTAGCCTAATTAAATGAAATATCTATCTATGTACAGGGTGGTCCAAATGTCTTGTCATTCCCTACAGAGAGGTGTAAAAATAATAGAATAATAGAATAATATCGAACTCATGCATTGGGTTTCGTTGATCACTATTACTCACACATCGAGGAGGTCCGCAAGAACACCGGCACAAAATGATGGGACGCGATGTCCTGTGTTTTTTACGAATCGTTGCCTTGTTGATGTTGCAAAAACTACCTTAACAACATCCCACAAAAAGTTGCCACACGACGTGAGGTCTGGACATCCGGAAGGCCAATCGAGAAGTGCTGGAAGTTGTGATCCTTAGTCTATTTCTATCACGGAAAACTTCACATAGTGATAACATAATGGGATGGTGCACCAACTTGTTGAACCAAAATCATTTAGATCGACATTCAACCTACGTGGAGTTGTGGAACACACCAATTTCTTAACATGTCTGTAGTAAATTACGAATACTGATTAATACGACCGTCGAAGAAATAGAGTCCTATTAAGCGCTTACTTGATATCGTGGCCCACATCATTACATGCAGAGGTTATAATCTAGTTCATCATAATAGTGCGAATTTTCTTTGCTCCAGAAACAAATACACTATTGTAGACAGTGATAAGACATTTGAACCACCTTGTTGAATAAACTTTCTGCAAATTTCAAATAGAAAAGCTGCACTTAACATTACATGTAAAATAATCATAGATATTTGGAGAGAAACATTTCTGATATATGAAGATCCACACAACAGACCTATGTCAAGGGTTAAAAGAGTTACGCAAGAAGAAATAGTAATATTAAATAAGAAATTACATTTAGAAGCAAAATAAAGTGAATTGAAAAAGAAAAACAACCAGCGGAACGAGTTTGTTATGACTAATTCTGACGTATGAGTGAATAAGTCTTAGCAAGTGTATGAACGTCCAAATAAAGAACTGCATTATGCTTCCAATGAATTTTACTGTGTTTCTTATTTCTTTAAAATTACTAAGGGAATTTAAATGCAAATAACATAATACTCACTCAATATCTCGCTCTTTTGCTTCTAACGTTGCTCGTCTGTAGTTATTCAGTTTCATCCTTGACATTTTTAATAACTCCTGAAAAACTGCTGCTTCGTATTTCAAGCGTAGTTTCAATAAATTCATCAGAGTGTCATCGAATCTTTTCATGCCTTCCTAATGTTATTTAAATAAAAGAAACAACAAAGTTAAATCCCACGTACAAAGCCTTCCTTCATATACCAACAAAGTAAGTTTTCTTGCTATTTCATAGCCATTATAGTTGAGTTGATTTTGGGTTTAATGTCCCTTTCAGCAGCGAGGCTATATGAGACAGGACCTACTGATTAACGTGGAATCCGAACTACATGAGCTCCCGTCGGGAATCGAACGCGCGTCTTCCACGCCAAAGGCGCCTACGCTAACCGCTTAGCCACAAGGAACTCCATAGTCATGATAGAACTGAGGTAGTAGGACTGTCAAGCAAATTATTTTCTTGTGAAAGGTACGCGACATAAGCTTCGACAAACACACTGAATATTGTAACTCATGTCATTCTCTTCTTGTTGTTTACTTTTCATACTTTATGATTGCGAAGATAGAAAACACATATCAGGTCATCTAGAAAGTATTGAACATTTAGAGGTTCAAAATTGAGAATTCATTTATTGTTACTTGAAAATAACATTGAGAAACCACATACACAATTATGTTCAATGACTGTTTGCCATTTTCCCAGCAACACCATTATCCCGTTTCTATAGAACTTTTTTTCTAAGTGGCACGTGGCTTTCACAGGTCTCTTTTGAAGCTAACTTAAAGAATTCAGAGAGTTTTGCAGATACCGAAACAAATTATAATCTGACGGTGTCAGATCCGAGCTATATGGTGGATGCATTAAACCTCCTAACAGTTCTTTCGATTTCTGACGGGTCGTTAAAGATATATATGCGGTCTGGTATTGTCAGTGTAATATACGACACCATTTCTGTTGACCAGTTCTGGTCGTTTCTTTTGAATGGCTAGTTATACTAATTGCCGACAGCACAGAACCGAGTCTATCGTTCTGCCTCTGCGGCAATAGCTCGTAATGCATGATGCCCTTTCAATCCCACCAAAACACACTATTACCTTCACAGCGTCAGTGTGGCTTTTGCCACAGACTGTGAAGCCTCTCCTCTCTTGCTCATTATCCTCGCAGGTTATCTACTTAGCATTACTTGTTATCAACCGCTTCAGAAATGGCTCAAGTTAGTTACGTTTCGATAGAGATTCGCAGATAGAAATTCGATCGAGTAAATGTATTTTGAGTCAGATTATGTAGAAACAAATCGACTAACTTCTTTCTATAGCAGCTTTCTCTAACACTCTTTTAGTGATGGACGTTTAGATCATTGGCAATTCCATAACTGCTTATATGCTGGTCTTGCTGGACTTTTGCCAGCATGTCATCCAGTTTTTCTATAATTGGTCGCCCATTGCGAGGAGCATCATGGACATCGGAATTTTCAGAACAAAAGTGACTGAACCATCTTTTGGTTGTTGCTTTTAATGCCGTACTCTTCACTAGCCTGCACAACATTAGCGTCTTTATCGAAATAAAATAGCAGAATGTAGTAGAGTTTTGCAGAAAGTCCACTCATTTTCACGATGCGATACCTTACGTCTGATTCTATGAATTCCAACGCTTTTTGTACATCTGCTTGATTCAATTGTCAGCTGCCAAATGGTGTTAGGCCTGACATGTTGCGACTCATATACTCCGAGATTTGGAGCATGAACGCCCTCGTGCGCAAAAGACTCAATACTTTTGAGACTGCCGGATATTAAAACTTTAATAAGCCAATGCCTATGTTTTGTACTGTCATTGTTTGTGTTGAGTACAAATAATTTTTCTTTAAGTCTAACGCGTCAAACAGCGAATGAAATTCGGAAGATGTAAAGAGTTATTTGAATTAATAATAACTTCCACGTGATTATATGGTTAGCGTATGGGTCTTTGGCACGGCAGATTCGAGAGGAACTCATGTCATTCGGATTCCAGGTTAAGCTATAGGCCCACGTCTCATATGACCTCGCTGCTGAACGGAAGAAATTAAGTATAGAAAACCCCGATCAGGGCTTAAGATCTAGCAATGACTACAAAAAATTGAAGAAAGATAAAAAGAAAAAGGAGAGAATGACTTTTGAAACAGCGTCTTAGTTTCGCCCTTCCTTTGCGGCAGTTCCCATCAGCAGTAGTAAACATGTGAAATAAAACATATGTCAAGTGAATGACACGATAAACACGATAAAATTGAAATATAAGATAATTTCGAATGTCATAACTACTAATTTCTTCGGTTGAATATTATCAAAATAAGCCTAACGTTTAATATAAATGTAAACAACAAAGACATACCGTTAAAGTCCTACTGGGTCTTAAGAAACAATATGGAAAATATATCGAAGGAACTTTGTGTTTTCATTCAAGCTCATGTGACGCAGGGACTGTATGGAATTGTGAAATACTCACGATTCTACTTCGTTTTAGTTATATCATGCTTCTGATAAACCATTTTAATATATCGAGTTTTGAACAAAAGTCTATTATATTCTTATGAAATCAAAATCAACATAACAAAAGATACTTTCAAGCTTCCATTTGTCTAACTTGATTTTATTTTTTAATGTGGTCAAACTGAAGATATATAGAGATAAACCAAAACATTAACGACAACCTACGTTCTATATTGCTTCTTCGTTAGCTTAATTTTGTAATTTAAGCTAATTATTGTACGTAATTTGTTTATCGACTGTGTTTGTGAAGAAATGTTTTAGGTAAGTCGGACGGAGTAATAACTGTGGTAGCTATGGGACGCAGACAGAGTTTGCCACAATTTAGGAGATTGTTGTACCGCATTTTCCCAGTCTACGACAAATGCTCTTACATTTTTACGATGATACTAGCAAGCGAATATGTGACCAATTGATGTCCAATAAACTCTACAATACAGATCGTAAGTCAATGGGTCCATTTTGTCACCAGGTATTACGCAAACTGCAGATCCTGTACTACTGCGTCCTGCTTAGTAATTCATGTTGGCAATCGAATGATTTCTAGTTGATTTGTTGGTTTCGAGTTTAACATCTCTTCTCAGTACTGAGACTAAATGAACCTACAGCTTAATGTAGAATTCGAACCACATGAACTCTCACCGGGAATCAAACCCGGATTTCCTGTACAGAAGGTACGTATGCTAACCATATAGCATTGAGTGAGCTCTCAATGTTTCTAGTGAAACAAAAATCTGTCTTCAGAGATATGGTATACATTTATCTCATTGTTAATTAATTTCACTTCTTTATGATAACTGGATCGATTGGGATAGTTTGCAAATGTAGGTCTAATGTGTACAGAAAGCACTTGTTGGGCGTAAGTGACACCAATTGATGTACAGAAATGGCTTTGACCAACATGTGGTAGAATGAACCTTATTTAGCATAGATGAGTTATTATGCAGATCACAGTTAATATCTTTACGTGAAAACCAACAGGTGGATCTATATTATGGTTATTTATTGAAACGTCAGATAGATATAGTTTATTATTTATTTATTTGCTTTCCCGCCTTATAAACTACGAGTTTATGGTTTCGTCAGAAAATACAAAGTGTTTAAAATAACACTTTACAGACTCAAATGATAGTACAACACAACAATAATACTAAAAAAATAAGTTAAAAATTTTAAACATTAATTCATGTTTATAATATATTTTATTGATATACGAATTAATTTTTAATCTTCTTACATAGAAAGACCTGATTAGGGGTATTCTTCTATTATATTATAGAATGGGTGATTTTGTAACAATAATTCAAACTGTTTTTAAACTGCAAATTTGGCAGAACTTTAAGGATTATTGTATAGTTTTATTCCCATGTAGTGCAACGAGTTTCGAGAACTTGTTAACCCGAAATTTTGTACAGGAATGTGATTGGTGATTCTACTGTTCAAGCCAAAGTGTGTCGTTCTTAATGACTCCAAAGTTAGGATTTTATTGAGTTTAGTATGAAGTACTTCATTCCAAAAGTGAATAAGTATGATCACGTGTTAAACTTTCCTATCTAAGTGCATGTGTTAAATATATTTGCAGAAATGTCTTTTCCATCATTGAAATTTATTATTATTATTATTATTATTTTTTATGTTGAATTGATTCACTTTTACCAGTTTTATAAGTTGAGCTATTGAATTATCAAACATATCACTGGTGGCTCCAGGGGGTACGATGGGATTGCTGTACTCCCTATTGTTTCACGGATGCCAGAGCAATATGAAGGCAGAAAAGAAGCGGAAATGTTAATATCTCCAGATACTTGTGCAGAAATGTTAATATTTTGGATTGTATTGATAGATTCAAGTCGTATGGTTCTCATAGGCTTCTTTTGTAAACTTCGCTGTTTACCTTGGTATGTATAACATGCACAAACACTTCAGTACAAATTGAGGAAAATTAAATAAATTTCACTGGTGCCACATGAGAAATGTAGATTTCTTCTATTTAGAGTGAGCTGTAAGCTGTGTGGTAATATTTTGGAAAGTAGGACAGAAATCAGTGATTTAGGGGTAATACTCAATCATAAGTTAACTGTCGTCATTCGGAACATATTGTAAAATGTTTTAACTCATCATATATTATGTCTTATTATAACAAATACAAAAGAAATTAACAATATAGAGGCATTAATAGTTTCGTTAAAAGGATCCTTTTTACTATTGCTGTATACACAAACTACAATTCAAAAAAGTGCTTATGTTAATTTTACTGTATTATTAAACTTAATTTAAAATAAAGAATACAAATACTACATATATATACTTACTAGAAGTAATTTAGAAATTCATACCCAAATTTTATTATAAAAACTATCAATGGATTAATGGAAAATCAGGAAATTTTAAAATCATTCAGATTCGATGTGAACAAATATAGCTTATGCACTATATAGGTTTACTTTGCAGTAAATTGCTAATTAGTCACGTCATTTTGAAAATGTATTGTAATATGGTACTGAATATGAAAGGCGGTGAGAAACTGTGTAATGGATTTTCATTCTGTATAAATATAGGGAGCACTGTTTTGTTTATCGTATTCCTTGTTCACGAATTCTAAAGCCGCTGGTGAAATGTATGTTCTTCAGAATTTTTGAGATTTCAACCAAAATGCTTATATCATTAACAAAAAGGACACTTTTCATTGGTATCTATATAACTAGAAAGTTCATTTATATAACTCATAGTATAGAACCTAAATTTGGTCCTTGTGAGGCTCCGTGGTAATTATCCCTTATCTGTGATTTGATTGTTCCTATTTCAATGTATGATTAATTAGATAAGATTGGAAGCATAGGTTAACATAATTTCTGATTTCATAATTATTTCATTTACTTACTAGAATTTCGTGATAAACAATGTCAAAAGTTTTTGAGATCAGAACAGTTCCATACATGTATTTTTTTTTTTTTTGTTTCTATTTTATTTTGTTGCTTCTGTATATGTATCACTTAGAAAAGCAGCAGCTACGGGACTGTTAATTCATTTGTATTTCCTAAAGCCAAATTTACTATTTGTGAAGATATCATTATTATTATTATTATTATTATTGTTGTTGTTATTATTATTATTATTATTATTATTATTATTATTATTATTATTATTATTATTATTATTATTATTATTATTATTATTATTATTATTATTATTATTATGTTTACAATAAAGTAAAGATTGAAATTAATATAAACCAACATGGATTTATGGCTGGTAAATCTGTAATAACTAATTTAGCAAGTCTTATGCATTATACGCTTCCAGTTATTTGGGCTGGTGTTTAAGTTGACGCTATTTACTTAGACTTTGCTAAGGCATTTGATAAATTATCACATCACTTATTGATACACAAATTGAAAAAATATAACTTGCCTAATTGTGTTATTGATTGGTTGATTTCATATTTAAATGAAAGGAAATTTGTGGTAAAATATAAAGGGAAACTGTCTGCCATTCATAGTAATACCTCCAGGGTACCCGGGGTTCTAATCTTGGTCCTCTATTGTTTTTGCTGTATATTAATGACATTTGTGTTGATTTAACTTGTAAATATCTGTTATATGCTGATGGCGTTAAAATTTTCAGTCAAATTAAGTCCAAACAAAATCAAGATACTTTGCAAAAAAAAAAATATAGATATCATAGTGAAATGGTCCGAAGAGTATTCCCTACCCCTGAACTTTAATAAAACGCAAGGAATAGCATTTTCGAGAGAAGTTAACCCTTCCATCTACAAATACAGGATAGGAAATCAACATATCCAATTCGTTAAGCATGTTAGAAATTTAGGAGTAATATTAGATGAAAAATTGCTTTTTCAGAAAAATCTTCAGGTTGTAATCTCCAAAGCTAGAAGGAATTTAACAATGCTCAAACGGTTATGCAGAAACTTTACTAATATTAACACCTGAAAAACTCTCTATATGTGCAATGTTAGATCTCATCTTGAATATTGTACGGTAATTTGGAATAGTGAAGCAAAATATTTTAGTTTTTCGATTGAACCAGTTCAAAATTCATTCCTAGCCTGGTTAAAATGGAAGTTTAAAGAAATAGGAGAGGCGAGCTTGTCAGACATAAGGGCGGATTTTATTCTTACCTTTCTGTCTAACAGGCGTCAGCTCTTTGATTTGTAATTTTTTCATGTAATTCTGCATGGAGATTTTGTTCTGGAGAACTTTTTCTCTTTAAAGATTCCTCACAGATATATTAGGAAATTTGTTTCGTTTATTAGTAAATATCTAATTAGGTCTCCAATATATAAAAGTATAGAAAGAGCTAATAACTTTTATCCGGTTCTTGGTTTGTTTCATAAGAGTTTCAAGAAGGTGCGTGAATTATTTTTTAATTTTTTAAATAAAGTATGAAATGTCTCAGTATTTTTAGGCTTTCATCTGATTGTCTTAATTTTGTTTTGTATTTTCACTAAATACTGTATGGATTTGTTTTATATATATAGTGTATTTTTTTTAAAAATCAAATTGTAAGAACCTTTTTAATTCTGAACAGATACACATGTTTGTTTCTTATTTTTATTGTATTTCTGGAGGTCATTTTCATAAAGTTTGAAAGGTGCCATTTGAAAGATCCTTTTATGTTTTGTTAGGTTTTTATTCTCTCGTCTTTTATTTTTCTATCATCTTTTCTTTTCTTCTATGCTTAATTCCTTCTTTACTACGAATACTGCACTTTTTTTTTATCTTGGTCATGGATTTTTTGTCATATGTAATCTTCATTTTTTCTATGCTTCTTTATTTTCGTCATTATTACTAGCCTTATCAATCAGTGTATTTTACTTGATGTGTTTAACTTAGATATATTTGTTTTCAATTTCACGGTTCCCACTCATTTTCCAAGATCAAATTCCCTGACTTTTCCAGGTTTTCCAGGTCACTTCTCAGAAATTTCCAGGTATACCATTTTGTAGCACATATTTGTACCGGTGCATAGAAAAATAGAATTTGCACATGAAGGAAAAGTAACAAAACTTTATAAAATTATGAAATGCCCCCTACCAAATAGCTGGATAAGGCAAAAAGTGAAATCTGGTAACTTAAAGAAATATGAAAATAACCTGTACGCTATTTATGTACATTTTCTGGTCAATAATGTTGCCAATGAATTTGTGAAAGTGCTCAACATTTTCAATCTGAGCCTGACTTCACTTTTCACTCTGAATGGGGTATGGCTGTTATTTTTATTTATTGCTACAAGTATTCTATAATTTTTCCTTTTCACAGAAGTAATTATAGTAAATATTTACAATCGTTGAAGTTCTTAATTAACGGATTCAGAAGTTAAAACATTTTATCACCAGTTTGACTATTTGTGAGGCTTATTACAGACTACAGATATATATTTTCTGTCTGTCAAGAGAGCTTTCTGCACTGATGATACTTAATTACAAAAAATTTCTCAAGTCTGATAATTTCTTATCAATGTCTGCTTCCTCGCGAGATAAAGTTGTAATAACCTTGGACTTCTTAGCTTCAAGTTCTCTTATTTGAGATTGAATGTTTCTCTTCTGCAGTCTCTTTCTATGTTCATCTGATTGTTCACTTTTCTTTTTTTGTAATGCATCTGTATATCTTGAGTGGGAGCAACGTACATATTGCAGCATCTTGTTGGTCACGTTCACTTTTAATGGACCACCCTCTGCATAAACTGAGTCATGCACCATTCTTTGAGCCACAACTGTCTCTTCATGCAAATTTTCCACTAGTAAGTCTTTGTTAATAGAAAATCCACTTTCAACATTCGCGTTGCCATGCGAAAGTGTTAATTTCACGACATATCACAATTCCTTTCTTTGTTGTTTGTTAATATGTTTCCGTACATTTGACAAAGATTATCATTTTCAAGAGAAAATTCCTTGAGTTGCTGATGGACTTTAGTATCTGAAAGAAATTAGGTGTACTGCTGTTTTCCACATTTGCTTGGGTTGAAGATATGTGGTTATTATTCAACATTAGAAATGCAAAAGTCAAACACATTCATGAATTAACCCAGGAAATGCCCTGTTATATTTTTTTAAAGTGGAAATATTAAACTACTGGCTTCAGTAGCAAGAGTTACCACCTCTTTCAAGCATTTGTCATTACATAAGAAATGCCTGCTGTAGCTAAATGAAATTTAAACAATAAGTTATGAAATTCCCTGACTTTTACAGGTTTTCAGACATTTTAGTGAAATTCCCTGACTTTTCCAGGACATTTTTGTGCTAAGCTGGATTCCCTGACACAACTAAAACGGAACAATGAAAACACGGAAGTGTCAAGTCGTATAAAACTTTACGGTTGACAGATTCCGGGGTCTTTCTACTCTATCATTATCAGGAATTGGTCAGACGGAATCTTTGTCCAATTTCAAAATTTTACTAATCAGGTGTGGTTGTTTGTTGCCACTCAGAAGATACAACACAACTTCTTCAGATCATCACCTTCATCAACTTGATCAGGTTCATCGCCACCGATTGAGAACATTAGCTCAACTCCACAAATAGAAGAAGAAGGCGGCAAGGGTGCTACGGACCAGTTGAAAATTAAGGTTGTCTTGCTCATATGTACAATTGCATTCCTTGGCAAATCGTGTGATCTATTCAGACACTTGAACACTCACATTTCAACAATTTCTAAAGAACTGAAATCACAGTAAACCTTTTAAACGAAAAATGCATTTATGTTTTTATTTATACCATAAGGGTTAGGCTGGTTTGAAGTAACTACTCACAACGGAGTGTGGGTGAAATTTGCTCACTCTCATTGGTATTGAAAAATAAGTAGTTTATCTCGCCCCTAAACCATACGAAAGAGAGATGGAACGAAATTATTATTATTATTATTATTATTATTATTATTATTATTATTATTATTATTATTATTATTATTATTATTATTATTATTATTATTATTAGAAAAAGTATTATTTTGTAATACATAACTTTTTCTAAACTCTGGAAAAGATAGATAAGATGGAAAAAGAACTGTACTTTTCTGGGTTGATCTCTTTTGTGTATAGGTTTTATTTTCTGCAAATTCTGAATAGGAAGATCTGAAATATTCCTGTTTGGAGTGATGAATTGTATATATTAGTTAAATATGCATCCAGCACTTCACGTTAGCGAGTGTACCACTGTTATGCAAAGCAAAGAAAGCTCTATGAAAGAAGGAGAATATGTAGGCGTCTTTCCTTTGATGTGTCAGGTAACTTTGTCCAACGTGAAGCATTAAATCTATACATTAGACATGTTGTGACAACAGTTTATATTCGGTTTCCAATTATTGAAAGAAAAGATTAAAATGTTTATATTTACATTTACGGAAAGTCTCAATTTTCCAAATTCTGCATATAGCATCCTGCGGTATTTTTCACGATCACAGTTTAGCATTTTTACTTTTTCTTCGTATTGCTTTATAGCTCTCAAATCTTCCTCTGTCCAGTTTTCCGGGAGTTTAGCATGCTGTAAAAGATCAAAATCAATATATCACAACTAACAAATTTCTCATGTCTACAAACTACGTCATCTATATCACTTGTTTACACATTTAGATACAGTTTGTTTCAGTTTAATTCCTTACACGGTCACTTGTATGAAGTTTTTAGACACAGTTTCTGTATATCCAACAAGGTTTAGACAATTAGCTAAGATAACTATTAAAATTAAATAGAAACAAAACTTGTATAAATCGGATGACTTATATCTACCTAACATATACATTTCATAATGACGTTCCTGCAATTTAACTCTTCTAGTACCTGTATTCTGGCTAGCTAGTGTGTTGGGAACCTGGCATATGCAAGATTATCTTGTATGATGGTTAGTACACCCACCAATTGCATAGGTTCCAGTTTCGGGCATGATTCAGTGCCCTGGCAAATGCTCTGACGACTACTAATGTCCTTACATATGAGTGAAAAATAAATTAGTCTAAAATATAGTTTGATCTAATGTTAAATTGCAGGTCCAAGTTTCATATTACCCCAATGCTGAAAGGAGACGTTAAACTGCAGATAAAAGATCTTTAATAGTGTATATG
This sequence comes from Thermobia domestica, assembly GCF_964235325.1. Taxonomy (NCBI): domain Eukaryota; kingdom Metazoa; phylum Arthropoda; class Insecta; order Zygentoma; family Lepismatidae; genus Thermobia; species Thermobia domestica. The sequence goes on along the minus strand of NC_137454.1, from coordinate 168,830,316 downwards.
TGTATTTAACTCAAAAAATTCTGAACCAATTTCAATGAAATTTCTATTAATGGGTTTCGCAATCTCAGAAAAATATAGGGTACCAATCACTACACTTATACTTTACGGACTTGACCAAATGCAAAAGATGGAACAAGTATAGAAGTCGAATAATAACTAATCTCTTTTCATTCATTCTTCTCATTATGAAATGTGTGAATCTACTATGTTCTAATGCGAGAAGCATCGTTAGGCGACTTCACGATTATTTAGGTATACATAATTTATTCTCTTGATCAGCAAAACATTCGCAAGTCCTTGGTGCAGAAGTACAACAGTTGCCATTTGGAATATCACAAAGATGAAACTTCAATAGTAGAACTGTAAATAGAGCATCAGGGAAAAGATTGGACTTAATTAACTGCCTGAAACATATTAAACAGTTGAAACGTGTAGACTGTAACATTTCGAGAAGCTTATAGACTTACTAAACACTGAAACATCCGTCGGTTTTTCACAAGATCATGTCACACGTGGAAATATTTTTCAAACAAATTCAACGGTAAAATACAGATATAGTTCAAGTAGATGGTCAGGATACAGCATTAACGGGAACGAATTTAAGAAGTTCGTAATGGAGATTTCAAGCATTTTTACAGAAAGAAAGATCCTTCCAAGAGATGCAGAGGATATAACAGACATGCTGCTACCAAGAAATTTTATGGTATTATTTTACTTCAGTCATTTGATCATTTTCAGTTTCTCAACCAGGAAGTAGCAGCTAAACTTATGGACCATCATAAGTTTCCCTCTTGTCAATAACGGGTCACAAATTACATCGTTACAGTTTCCATTTATTCTGTTTATCATGCTCTACAATGTTTCTATTTTGTCTATGGTCATATGTTTAATTTTATTATCCATATTGATCTGTATTGGCCTTTTTTTTTTTTTTTTTTTTTTTTTTAATCTTGTCATTTTTGCTTAGAATACGTTTGTTAACGATATCATTCGTGATATTATCTATTATTGGTTGTGTTCAAAGCTAATTCCATGCTTAAATGTGTTTGTATCTTTTACCTAGTGTGTGATTAAGTGTCAGATTTCCATGATATCTGTCAAACTCAAGATTTAGAGGGTTCTGTCTTTGTAAATGATCCATGAACTATTTTCTTTTTCAAAAAATTATAAACCTTATGAAGATTAAATTCGCAATTTATATAATAAAACCAACAGAATTTGGATACAGAATCTCCGTAATATTGTTTTATAAATAAGAAATATCAAAAATAAGAAGAAAATAAGGACATCGATGACCATTTCTGCTTTAATTTAACTACTTGTAAATGATTTAACTTCCAAACTATGCTATACATAAGTGTTGGAAGTAGATAGAACGACTTTCTCCGTCCGTCCATCTGTTGACAAGTATCAGAGCAAAAACGGTAAGAAATATCGAGATGTGGTTTTCTGCAATTGATTCAGCGTCCCGAGGATAGGTTTTGTCTCCTTCATTAACTCTCTATTCAAACCGGAAGTGGTTCGGATTAGTCATTTCCGTTTTATTACTTACCTCCATAGAACAAAATGGTATTAGATAGCGATAAGCGGTTTTCTGCAGACGATTCAGGATGTCAAGAGAACATACCATCGCAACCCGCAATACTATACCAAAAAGGAAATAGCTGAAATTTACTATTACTTCCAGTTTTAATACTGATTTGCAAAAGCAAAAACAGTAAGAGATATCGAGATGTGCTTTATTTTATTTATTTATTTATTTTTTTTTATTTATTTTATTTTATTTTATTATTATTATTATTATTTTTTTTAATTGATTCAGCTTTCTAAGAATATATCACCTCCCTTTACCATCTATTCAATCCGGAATTGGCTCAAATTAGCGATTTCTAGCTTCAACCTTTATCGCCATAGAACAAAAACCGTAAAGCCTAGTGAGTGATGGCTTTTGATATGGCTTCAGGCCCAGACTGGCCCAGGTGGCTAGGCGGCAATCGCCGCCCGGACAGGGGCCAAATCAAAAGCGGGCCAAATGAAAATTTTAATAATAAAGAGAGAAGGTCAGGAGAAAGTGGAAAAATATGGAAAAGGTGTGCGACAACTAAATTCTTGTGAACAGTCACGCCGGCAATCTGCATACATCAAGCTCTTTGAGCGCTTCATTAAAATTTTATCGCTACTCACGTCCCTATAAAGTAAGAATGAGCCATGCCAGCTTCAGAGTCATGTCAGTGCAAGTAAAAATAATAGTGAAATCCAACACGCTTCCTATTCCGGTATATAAAAGGGAACTCAAAGTATAGTGGCCTGATAGTACAATTTTTGAGAGTTTAGTTTCTTGGTCCAGGAAAAATAACAATTTGAAACCCAACAGGAAGAGATCTGAGATCATAGGTTGAGCCGTCGCCTCTGTAACAAGATCCTGTGGTTTTGCCATTGTTTAGTCACACATAAATATTTGCTTTCATCTTTCAATAGTGGCCAATTTTATCAGCCAAGAAGTCGAGCCGCGGTCAGTTATTTAAAGTCTGTTACTATGAGGTAGTATGTCCTTTTCGTGTCCTTTACCGCGGGAGCGGAGGTTAGTGCTATTGTAACGAGTGGATTATGAATTCGGACTTCTTGAATCTATAGTATTCATAAGTGAAAAATGATTAAATTCTTTGTACGTAGATGTTTCTTTTAAATAAAACTGTGGCTGCTATTGAACCCGGCTTCACGGCTGTCGTTGCGTATTCATACACTACAATTGCTATTACAGTAAGAACTGGATATAGACATAAACTTGGAATATAATTACATAAATCGAAATGAAAATTCATTACACCAATTTCTGGAGCAATATTAAGATTTACTATTGATAATTTCTTTCCTAATCTTTTATCACGTTGCAACCACAGTAGATGATTCCATTACGATCACCCTGTAGGTCTGTATGTGCACACGATTTGCATAAATACACACAATCTGGGTATTTGACATAGTTCGTGAACGACAAATGCTTACTGATATTAACGTCCTTACGAAAAGATTTTGTCGTGCTTGTTCCAGAAGGTATATTCCTTCCCGGAAAAATATTTCGGGCTATGTGCAGTGGGCGTTCCTTTGCAGCTTATCGTACCCCTTGTTCACGAATACTGAAACCGCATTTTATTCAATGAAATCGGGTCTCTAGTAGAAAAGATTCTCTAAATCAATAATTTGAGAGGTACCACATTCTCTTAATGTTCTAAAATAGCCTTTAACTTTTGTTCTCTTTAGTTTACCTAATCTTCTGTAAATAGGGGCCTGTAGAAGAAAGAAGGGTTTGCTGTTATTAAGGACGCCCTTTTTCCACCTTAATTGCTTATATATTGATTATTTTTCGATGTTCTACAAGTATGCAAAGTTTCATTCAAATTGGTGAGTGACACTTCCGTAAGTCTCCTTGTTAGTGCAATATCCACGTAAACATGGAAAGAAGCACCCTTGGACATAAACATTCATTTCCCTGACTAAAAGAAAAGGAGACCTATTTCTCTAGGTAATTCCACTCACTAGATGCAAGAGACGAAATAAAAAGAGGTTTCCCTACTCTCTCTCTCCATTTACAAGACCTAACAGTTTTCGAGCTTTAAGCTAAAACTACTACTCTCGACTGGAAATCACTCGAGTTTATATAAGGGTGAGAAAATACACAAAAAAAGGTGTGTCTGACTATGAATTTAGCTATTTAAGAAGCAAAAGTTTAAAAAAAAAAAAAAGTTTAAGAAAGAGAATTAACTATATAAGAAGATTAACACAAGATAAAGTTAACACATATGACAAAATAATAATAACATGGTACTTAACATTTAGACAATTTAAATATATGAATTAACGTTTAAAGCATTAAACCAGGTCTGGCTTTTCCAACCATAATATATATAATAACATATTTACATATTCAAGATTAACATAACTACTATATTTAATTAATTATGTATTATATTTAATATACATAACACAGAACAAGCCAGCCAATATATATATATATAAACAGCAAGGGACACTAAATGTCTTTTGCGAGTGGAAATCGAATCCAGTATTACGCTTTCTAACCATTTGACTATAACGAACGCATTGTTATGATTAACTCTACGTAAACCTGAATGTTATTCTAAATCACAGGACTTTGGACGGTAGTAAAATTACCTCCGAACTATTCGAAAAGTCAAGGATCTGTAATTAGTGTCACCGCATCTACCAGAATCAGTTCATCGAAGGAGAAAAAAAAAGTTATTGTATTACAAAGGAGTCATATATTCAAATCTTGAGACTACTTCCAACACTTTTCTCACAAGTGCTCTCCATATACATGGAGTTCCGTCAGATTGAAAAGGCAGGGCACACAGTGGAATCCCTCTGTCAGTGCGTTACTGTTTCATATTAATGTTTATGGGGAGAAACACGATACATAATTTTTAAACAACAAAATAGTTCGTTCACAGGGACAGTGTAGTCTAAATTGTGTATATCAACTAAAAATCGAAGTTACAGGAAAATACTTTCTTCAATCATGCAATACATTAATATTTTCATATTGAATAGTTCCTGTCATTAATTTCATTATAAGAAGTCCACAGATATAACTGTATTAGATCGTCATAAGCAATACAGTCATTCCTCGTTTTAACGAATAAAAAAGATGCCGATTGTCAGTAAGTTCCGACACTTAGTCTGTACTGGCTGTTACTCTCAATTACATTACCACTAAAGAGAAATAATACAGTGCTGTACTTTTGATCAAGCACACTATCCACTATGACAGTGTAAAAATACGTATTACTGTATGTTGTAAATGCATTATAGTTAGTGTTTTTTTCAGGCATGTTTTTTCTCGGGAGGGGGGGGGAGTGCCCTCAGAGGACATAAGGTCAATGCGTACTAGAATAGTACCAGCAGTGGGAGATAGTTTCAGAATACAATAAATAAATAAACATTTTAATATTGTTACTTTGCAAGTGGTCATATTGAAGCTATTGTTTTTTTCTTCATATTTAGAGAGATTAGGTGGTACCTTATGACTGTAACTCCCAACCTTGAACAGATATGTGACAACGGAAGGTCTTGTTGCATGTACCGTAAAACGGGGCTACTTTGACATTTAGGGTTACTTTGACATAGAGTGGGTCTACTTTGACAGATGAGCAATTCGTGCTTCCTGTGAGAATTGTTCCATATACTTTCATAGATAAAGGCTGATATGGTGTCCACGTGCGAATTGCCGGAGGGGATGAGAGATTTCTCCCATTGTATTTCTATCCCCTCTCAATATCCTTCCTGTCCCCCAATTTATAATATAAGGACCAGCCACTGTTTATTCCCCCCAAAATGAATAATCTAATTCGCACTGTGATGATATATATCAACGTGTTGTGGAAGGGTGGAAGAGAGTGGATTCAATGTGTCCTGTGCAAAAAATGGATGTGTGGGTTTTGTAATGGTGGATCAAAAAATCCTCAGTATGCTTGTTGCGACTGTGATGTTGACGACTAAGGGTTTTCTTTCCATTGTTACATGTAAAGATAACATACCGGTACATATGTAATTATGTTAAAAGTAAAGTAGAGTAAAAAATAAAGTAAGAATGTAAGGTAGTTCAAAGTAAGAGATGTTAAAAGTAAAGCTTTAGAAAAAACTTGTATAGTGGTGTATAATGATGTACCACAACAAAATAAAGATTTCGTGCTTATCAAGTATACAGCATACCGTATCTTACACATGACCAAAACCGTGTTTTATACACTTTACATAAATTCCATGTCAAAATAACTCCATACGTTGAGTAACTTCGACCTTATGCAGCAAATACATAAGATGTCAAAGCAGCCCATCCCCGGGGCTACTTTGACCGGTATTTCTTAATTTCTTCCCGCCTAAACTTACTTGTAGAGACTTAGGTTTAGTAGTGGATGTGATAGCCTAGATACCTATTGTTATGATGAGAATAGTATCATTCATTGGTTGCAGAAAGTGTCCCGTGTACACATCTAAACTAGTCCAAAACCTGTCAAAGTAGCCCCGTTTTACGTTACTTCAGAAAAATGTGTCACAAGGAGCTGTAGGCTTTGTTAATACGAAGTTTTAAAGTGTTCCCCGACAATTGTTTTCTGAAAGAAACACTGATTATAGTATACTGTAAATATACTATAATACGCAAATTAATCCACCAAGTAGAGCCAGCTCTTGAAACAGTGCCTTTTGTCCAATGTTGCAACAAGTCCGTTCGTAGGGAGCAGAATTTTCAAATTCAATCAGTTGCTCTTGATTTTGCCCGTTACTTCTAGTATTCTTTAAACGGAGATTCGCAAGACCAAAGGATGTATGTACTACAATTTTAAAATTCTAGAAGAAATAATTAAAAAGATATCATATACAAAGCAGTGCATCTAATCTAACTTTGAATGTCTATTTAGATCTACTACCATACAGTCAGGCTCCGGAACTTGTTTCTTCAACTCGTCTTCCCATCGTATTTCCAAAACACCATCCATCATGACAATTAAAGCTCTCTCTCGGAAGTTATCGGCGAGCTCCGCCAGCCGTCGACGTTCTTCCTCGGCTGCTTTCTTGTCTAATATCGCCTGTTGGCTTGGGGAAATATACGGCGGCGTTGGTACCTACAAAATAGTATCAAATATTATATATAAAAAGTTTTATAACTTATGACATTTGGAGCTCCTCTGTGGCTAAGCGGTTAGCGTACGCGCCTTTGGCGTGGGAGACCCGCGTTCGATTCCCGGCGGGAGCTCATGTGGTTCGGATTCCACGTTAATCAGTAGGTCCACGTCTCATATAGCCTCGCTGCTGAACGGGACATTAAACTCAAAATCAACTCAACTCAACTTATGACATTTGTCTACCTATTCAAAATTGATTCGCTTCGTTTGTGAAATGACACAAATTTGCTGCACTTTTTAATAACCATGTAAAAAATATACATAACTTATGTACACTTGCGCAAATTCAAAATGAGAGTTCATTTGGTTTGATGTTATATACCTTTGGTGTTGAAGAAGGAAAGGAAAGGGTGAAGAACGGAAAGAAATTGTATGGTTATAAGGTTAAAATCTTTGTGCAAGGATACAAGTAACGCTATAATAAAAGAATTTCAAAATGTATTCAAAGTAACTTGACTACCTCAAGAAAGGTGCAATGCAATATGTCATAATTAAGATTTCCAAGAATATATGCCATCTCTATTAAAACCGGAAGTGGTATAAATATACTACACCCATTTCCGGTTTCAATATCAATTAAGAAAATACAAACCAAATTCTTTCACGTAAGTGTGGCGCTACTGCTTCTTTATTTAATAGAATTGAACGGCTCGGACAAACATATTGGTGAGCACCACTTCTGGTAAAACTGAGTTATTAGACGAAATGACTTGTGATTGAACCTTAGAACAGTATGCAGGTAGTTTTATTTAGAAAAGTTGGCAGAGGAATTTGCTTGGTATGTGTCATTGCATTTAATTTCATGGGAATATTGAATCTTCTTTAACATTTTACTCGAAAGTTAGATAGTGTGATATACCATTATGTTTCTCCGAGCTGTTCAATTATAAACAAACAAACAAAAACAAAGTAAATATTCAAAATTTTATGGCAAAATTTGTGCCGATTAGCTATTATTATAAGTTTTAATGTATCCTGCTGTATGCAGCATCTAACCAAAAGAAAAAGTTTATTTGATCTTTTAATAATGCATGTTCTAATTCGTGCTTTTCCTCTCTCTCTCTCTCTCTCTCTCTCTCTCTCTCTCTCTCTCTCTCTCTCTCTCTCTCTCTCTCTCTCTCTCTCTCTCTCTCTCTCTCTCTCTCTCTCCCTAAAAATTAAAATTATATTGTAAAAAGTCATACCTCTGACGGATCTACTTCCATGAATTTTTCTGGAGTTTCCAAAATGTTCGGTTGAGGTTCAAATATTCTCTCTAACGCAATTGCACTTTCTTTTAGAGGTTCTATTTTACCAACAGTGAAATTCTTTTCCGTTGTTACATAGAATTCCATCTCCCAGTATTTGTTCAAAAGTTCTCCCATCAGTTTGAACTCATGAACAATGTACTTAAGCCGCTCATTCCTTTCATTCACAGAACTTAATTCTCTCTGTTTCTGAACCATCACTTCCTTGAAGCGCTTATTGAATGACTTTCGGAGCTCAAGTATCACTTTCTGCAATATCACAAAAATAGGGATGTATAGCAATTAACCTCAACTATTTAAGCTTTTAAGTGTTTATTTTACATTTAATAAATTATAAAGTACAATGTAGGAGTCATAAGAAAAGTAAGCAAAAAGTACACAGCTATACTACCAATGATTATGAAACCAGTAGCGCAGATTCTTGTAAGACATTGGGTCATAAAATACCCTAGCAAATTAAGAGAACATATCTTACATATTTTCCTATTAATGTGGATTAAAACGTATAACAGTAACCAAGAAAGTCCTGTCGCTTTTTCTGGAGGTCTGTGTTCAATTGGCACTCGCACCATGAGTTGAATGCGAATGGAGATAAGGCGAAGGTTAGTTGTTGCTGTGGGTATAGCCAACATATTACTTGGTTGTCACAGTTTAGTTACACCGCGCACTTGCGTAAGGACAGAGTGAACATGGGACGTCTACAGAGCGTCATAAGGATATGTAAAGTGTATGCCATACGAGTTCAAACTGGGGTCAAACGCAGCTGCAGCTGGGCGGAAGATATGCTAGGCCTTTGGTGAGGATGTCGTGACTACGCGAACAGTGGCCAGACACGTGAGAAACTGGGACTACAATTCAGTGTGAGTGGACAAATCATTCAAGTAACTTGGGAAGCACTAGAAGTTGGGTCGATGGGTCCCACATGATTTGACTCCGGGCAGAAGGTAACGCGAGCAGACACCTGTGTTTCTTTGCTGTCTCGTCTGAGGAAGGAGCCATTTCTGGACAGGGTGTTAACATGTGATGAGATGTGGGTCCTGTACGTAGCTCCACGGCGCCGTCATCATTGGTTAGCATCCCATGAACCGGCTCCAAATGGAAGAAAAAATAAAAAAAATATTATATTTATATTTTTGGTCAGTCCGTGTGACCGTCAGGACGGTATATTCTCTCTTGACAGAACTCTTTACAGCTCTGGGCTATATAACTGAAAATAAATATATATTTGGCTCAGCCCCCACTTGAGATGAAGTTACTAAATAACCTAAATAACTAAATAACCTAATAACCTTTCCCTCAAGAAATTATACTATTATTTTTTCTTCCAAATAAAATAAAAATAGAAATTATGAAAAACTTCGCGTTAACCATCATCTGCTCAATAAATATATATCTATACGTCCACAAATAAATACATGCTCGTTATGTCTAGGGTTGATTTATATCAAAGAAATTAAATGAAAAGTTCGAGGAATTAATACGGAGATTAAATATTTATTACAAATAAATATTCTAATTTAGGAGGTGGGTTAATGGATAGAATCTCAGGTCGCCACTCCATCCCTATATGCATTCAAATCTCCTGCTTGCCTTTCTCCAATAAATAATGAAGAAAGCAAGAAATCAAGATAACTTGCAATTTTCCTAATTTCTTTAATTATTTAAATTATCTCTAAGGGACCTGTGGAAATACGGATTACAGTAATCACTCAACTCTGGTCCGTACTCCTTATCTCAAAGACTGGACCTTGACTCATGGGACACAGTCTGGCCTAATCCTGAATCTGAGGCTCCAAATTAAGTCTACCATAAGGAATATATCTAAAATATGCAGGGTGAGTCAAAGGTCCTTGGACACCTGCATAAGTTTGAAAATCGACGGGAAAAATAAAAAGTGATGATGGGAACAGAGGTTTGATGAGGGGTCGCAACTTTTGGAGTATATGTCATTCATGGCCGCCATCTTAAAATCCGCCATTTTGGATTCAAGTCAATTTTTTTTAAATGGAAAGGGGGCTGTGTGACACATCAAATAACACTAGCCTGAGCTCAGGAATTTAGTGGTGTAATTTGTTTTTTCTATCTTGTACAGTTTAGAAGTTATTAATGTTCAAAGGTGGGAAATTACCTTGATACTGACCCAGTTTTCTCTTGTTCCAGGTGATCTAAAATGGGTCTGACACGTGAACAGAAGATCGAAATCATCCTTATATCAGGGGAAAGCAGCAACCGAACAATAGCAGCTGACTACAACAAACGGCACCCAGACAGAGAACCGGTATTGCACAGCACGGTGGCTCACGTGATCACCAAATTCCGGGAGACGGGCTCTGTTCAAGATAGGGCACGTAGTGGGCGACCAATGAGGAAACTGCAACGGCAGTTGTTGCGTCGTTTGTGAAAAGTCCTAAAGAAGTACACGTCGTGTGTCCCTAGCATGTGCAATAAGCCAATCCTCCGTTGTCCGGATATTGCACGCCAATCAGTGGCATCCTTACAAGCTGCACATGCAACATAAACTGAACGAGGATGACCCTGATCGCCGGTTGGAGTTCTGCATGTGGGCTACTGAACAACACAAACTGGATCCTGCGTTTGCCAAGGGCATACTGTTCAGCGACGAGGCGTATTTCACTTTGAACGGGGAGGTTAATCAACATAATTGTCGATACTGGTGTAACGCAAATCCGAACTGGGTTGACCCAAGTCGAGAACATAGTCCAGCGAAGGTGATGGTGTGGTGTGACATATGGGACACTCGCATCATTGGGCCATTTTTCATTTACAACACCTTAACTGTACCACAGTATCTGATGCTGCTGCAGGACCTTGTGTTCCCTGCCACACTGAACGCTGACGGCATTTTCCCATCTTATTTTCAGCACGATGGAGCCTCTCCATACTATGGACTTGGTGTCCGTGAATGGTTGGATGAACAACTGCCAGGGAAGTGGATTGGTCGCCGTGGTCCCGTGGAGTGGCCGCCCAGATCCCCTGACTTAACGCCCCTTGATTTTTATCCATGGGGACATCTTAAGCAGATAATGTATGCTGAGACAATCCGTGATTTGAGACACCTGGAGGAACGCACCCAACAAGCCTGTGACCAAATTTCAAGAAACATTCTCCTCCGTGTGCAGCCAGAGTGGTTGCGGCGACTACAGTTGTGCATTGCACGGGATGGACAACACGTAGAACATGTGTTGTAGCATTCAGTATCAAGGTAATTTCCCACGTTTGAACATTAATAACTTCTAAACTGTACAAGATAAAAAAAAAAAAAACAAATTACACCACTAAATTCCAGAGCTCAAGCTAGTGTTATTTGTTGTTTTACACACACCCCTTCCCATTTTAAAAATGACTTGAATCCAAAATGGCGGATTTCAAGATGGCGGCCATGAATGGCATACACTCCAAAAGTTGCGGCCCCTCATCAAATCTCTGTTTCCATCATCATTTTTTACTTTTCCCGTCGACTTATGCAGGTGTCCAAGGATTTTTGACTCACCCTGTATATGTAGGATAGGTTGGTCTTTGGCTTAGGTTGTCAGCCTTCACCCCACGGCTCTGACTAAATTTCCTTGCACTTAAGGAATGAAGAATTAGGTTAACACTCATTCTCACACTTCCCTGCATGAAAGTTGCAGTAAGAAAAAATCTAATCATTCACAGCACTTAATTGTGGTAATAAATACATACACAGAGGATCGAATGCAAACGCATTCGGATTCAAATAAAAGTTCCTCCGCCACTAGGACGAAACCAAATACCTAAGTCTATTTGATGTCACTCACCTTCGACATAGACTCCATAGGAAGCTTACCATGCTTTTATTCTAATCAACCAATAAATGACTCAAGTAGCCTCTGTTTTAGGCGTAGGATCAGACTTCTAAATACAAACGTAATTCATAATTCCGTATCATGATTAAACTATCTTACGGCCAAAGCCCAATTGCTTTAGCGGATTTCTTCAATGCAGCAGTTTCTCTCATCTGACTACATACAGTAACTAACTAGAGGGGATTCTCTCCAACTGCAGTATTCACTTCCAGTGCAGCAGAATGGCTGGCCGAGATCCTATATTCAAGGACTTCTACTACGGACAGTGACGAACAAAAGGACTGGCTGCCTTTTTATATGTTTTGGCCTGCTAAAAAATAGCTACAAAAAATTCCTTTGAAAAATTTAGCGCCAAGAACTCAAATGGAAAATTCCAAGCTAGGACGAAAGAATACAATGGGATTCTCTGCTACTTTCCTAAACAGACTTCTACAAGTTAAAAAAAAAAAAAAAAAAAACCTAGCATGTAAAAATCAACGTTTCAACGTAAAGTAAAAATCAACGTTACGTAGCTAGCTGTAAAAAAGAATATGATTAAATCTTAAGTAAGGGGAATAATTCTCTAATATTATATATACATAAATATACAACACAAATAAGTAAATATTACTATAAACCATTAGTAATAAAAATATATGAATAAATATACTCAAGTGAATTAATATACCCCAGTCACCGATTCTAATAAATATATGCATGAATAAATACCCTCCAGGCCTGGATAGCTACCTTATGATTAAACATAATTATTATATAGAGTAATATTTAATTTTACTTTTAATATTTATAACTTATTCCAGAAAGGTCGCAAGATGTACCTTGCACAAAACAATCGAAACCAGCACTGCAGCAGAAGAAGGTTCTCCTGTATGTTTGGTGGACTGCTCGCGGCATCGTGCATCGGGAACTGCTACCAGCTGGTCAGAGCATTAATGCAACTGTGTCGTGTCAGCAGTTGAGCCATGTTCAAGAAAAACTGAAAACTCTGGAGCCAGCACTTTTGAATCGCAAAGGGGTCCTCCTGTTACAGGACAACGCTAAGCCCCACGTGGCTAGGATGACCAGGGACACCATTCTGAGTTTTGGATGGGAAACACTATTGTATTCGCCATACTTCCCGGACATCGCACCGTCCAATTATCACCTGTGCCATTCCTTGGACAATTGCCTTAGAGGATGCTAGTTCAAATCTCTAGTAGAGATGCAAAATACCTTCTTGGTTTCATGGCCCATTAAGTTCTATCCAGAACGTTGTCAGAAGGTCATCGATGCTGATGGGGACTATTTTTGATCTTCCAGTTACGTCTTAGGTGAGATATGGATGTTCAAAGGTGGTGAGTGAAAAAGCGACAGAACTTTCTTGGTTGTCTTCATACATGTTTATGTTTAATTTTAAAAATATAAGTTATAATGCTTAACCAGGATAATGATACATAGTTTAGTCAAAAGTTTTATCACAAACATGTAAGAAAAATGGCAGTAGCTGGAAATAATGTATGAAAATCTAGCATTATTATGAAACCCTAATGTTAGTTGAGCTTACAACACCATTATTATCCTCTGTTTTTTGCAGAGTGAAGATGGAGTAGTGAAAGACAGAAGATCGTGTTGCAGTTTGGCTCTACACAAGTGCGGACACCCTCCGAAAAAAAAAAAAAAAAAAACATTTGTACCAGAAAGGTGTAAAAATATGGGCCAAAATGTACGAGGAGGACATTCTTGACAAGGCAGTAAAACCCCTTGGCACCACTATGTTCAAAAATAAGCCTTGGACGTTCCAGTACCAGCTCACAAGGCGAAGACAACGCAGGAGAGGTTTCATCGAAACAAAATTGCATTGATCACCACCGAAGAATGTTCCTTGTCCAGTCCAAATTTAAGTCCTCTTGACTACAAGATCTGGTCCTATTTGAAGGAAAAGGCGTGTGCTCAACCTCATATAACTGTGAACATCTTGAAATCTGCTATAGTGAAAGCAGTGGCAGACATAAACATGAATATGATGCGTCCTGCCATTGATGACTGGGCGCATCGTTCACGAGTTGTGTCCAGGCACAGGGACAACATTTTGAATAACTGTTGTAGGCCTATCCATTGATTTGTCACTTACCCTTATATTACGTATTTCTTTCCCTCCATACTTCGTTTGAGACAGAACTTCTGACCAGATTGCGTACTATATTATATTGTAAACTTTTTTTTTAATTGGTTAAGAAAAAATACGTCGAAATAACATGCAGAAAGAACCATTGAAAGCTGCTGAAAGGAAGAAGTTGAGCATCCTCTTGAAAAAAAAAAAAAAAGTTGCGCAAAGCATTGGAATTTCTATCTCAAGAAAAATAACACTAATACAACGATTAGTGCAATTGTACCTATTTAAATCCCGTATACACTTCACTCGTTATAGCTACAGAGTGCGGCGGCTATTATTTTTCATCGTAAATAATAGTAATAATAAACTTGTTGCAAGAAACCCCATTTAATATCTGTTTCAAAGCATTTTAGGAAAATGGTAATGGTCTTTCCACTAATGTCTCACCGAAGAGTGTGTCAGTTAATACAAGTATTCATTATCTGAAAATCATTTCTGTGAGGTGGTCGCCGTTGCTGCGAAAATATTCCTGAAGACGGTCTCGGAAGTTGTGCATAACCCTACGTGAAGTTGTTTGAATAATTCCAGATATTGTGTTCTGGATGGCTTCCTTTAACGTATTGATGTCTGTCGAATTAGTTTTAAAAACTTCACTTTCTATGTAACTCCAGAGGGGAAAAAAAAGCTCCCATGCGTTCAAATCGGGGAATTTTGAGTGCTATTCAATGTCTCCTTGATGTAAGATCGAGAATATGTTACGAATTAGGGTCATGGATTGAATAGACTTATGGGTTATGGCTCCATCTAGAAGATACCAAGTTGTCTGAGAATTATAACTACGTCGACGCAACTCAAGTTCGATAAACATACCTAGATAGTTAACATGTTAGGTATTGCTCTGAATTGAGTAAAGGGTTACCCTAATCGTCTTCAAAAAAGTAAGGAGCCATAACACCAAATACAGAACACCACATCACCTACACAATGACCTTTGGATTGTGCAGCGACCTCTTATGCAGCTGACGAGAATTTTCTTTTGAGCAGTACCGGTGGTTTTGTATATTGAAGTCACCATGCAGAAAAAAATTGCTCGCCTGTCACGGGATGATATCTCAAGACAACAGTCACGTCCGCTATCCTGGTATACAGTTGCTGTCCGATGCCGACACACCACGGGTGGTGTAGGATGTCACCAAACTCAGTATGGGGGCTTATTTATGGCTGGTCGAAGGAAAGTCAGTGAGGGTGACAGGTCTGTTGTTGCCACATTTTCCCTTTTGTGTTATTTCTAGAGGTCTTTTTCTTTATTTAAAAGAAAAAACTACATTAAAACATAATACCTAAGAATTTTGTATACGAGGAAACGGTTGCAAAACTGCTAATATATAGAGAGAAATAGTTAGCAATTGATAATAATAATTATTATCCATATTTAAGTATTACGTTTGTCCTACATATTCCCTAAGTAGGTTTTAAATGAGCACATATGATTCTTTTATTAACCAATGAATCCATAATGACTTTAACAAACAAGCAATTGGAATTGTGCAGACCAGGAAATAAACCTTCATAATTATAACAAAAACACAATAACATGAAATCACGCAGATGTTCATTTCTAATTTATATTTCAGCCAAATGCTAATGGATTTTTTTTATTTTATATTTTTCACTAGTTCCTAGAGTTTTTCCTAGTGTTGCTTTAATTCTACGTCTTTCCTACACGGCTAATTAAGCGTAATTTATTGTTAGGATACATAGTATTAGACTAGTGTTGTTCCCGAGATTAGAAATATCTTTTAAATTCGAGACGAAATTAGAAAAATGACCATTCTCGTCTCATTTTCATGGTTTGAATAGAGGGTTAATGGAGAAGACAGGACCTGTTTCTGGGGTGCTGAATCGATTGCAAAATCCGCATCTCGGTATCTCCTATTGTTTTGGCTGTGATAACTGACGACAGACGAACGGACGGACAAACCCGTTATTTAAGACTTCCGACACTTATGCATAGCATAGTTTGAAAATCTAAAAAAATCAGGTCATAAATTTTGTATGTGAATTTACAAAATGAAACGAGACGAGGACATCTTTTTCGATAATCGAAACTAGAGGGAAAAAAAATTCTTCGAAAAGAGAGACGAGATGTGATTTTCAAAATTTAGATAAGGAAACCCTATTTCTCGGTCGACTCGTGAACACCACTATATCAGACGTATTTATTATTATATTGGTAATAGTATTCGAATTGTGTTATACAATAGGCTTCAGTGTTTATCAAAATTGGAGAGTGCGTCTATTACAGTACGTTCTTTAGGTTTTGCTACAGTTAATAGTTACTATTTATATAACGCTTATATTCTATTGCTATAGTATTTAATCAGTGCTCAAGGTGGACGTTTATGCTTATTGTGTTACATTGCTCTAGTTTCCAGGAAAATGTTTACTTTATCTGAGTTACGGGAAAGTAAAAGAAAAGTGTGTTGTGAATTTAAAAAAAAAAAAAATGACCGAAAAAAAGGAGAAAAGGAAGAAGGAAAAATAGTCACTGACCATCCCTTTCTTGACAATTTGAAAAGACATAAGGCAACGTCGTACAAGCATTGATGGATCGGTTTTGCCAGCGGGAGAGTTGTCCGCTGACGTTATTTGAGTGCTGTTTTGCGGTTTTTATGGGAAATGGACCACGCCTTTGAGTTTCTGAAACTGTATAAGAGGATAGTGAACAGAGTATACTAAACGTATATAAAGGTTTCTTTTGTGTATGTACCTTGTCGGTACCACTTATAATTTGCGCAACAAGCTATAGTACTCGCGCCGAATTGTGAAACTTGGGCTCTAAACCAATCATAGAAATATTTTGCTTGAGCTCCAACACATCGGAAAACTTCGGTACAATTCGTGGAGTCGTTTCCCGAGCGCACACTTGTGGAAACGTCAAACAGCTGAAATTCACCAACTAGGTTGCCACACTTTGAAGACATAGTAAACGAGTATATAATAAAAGCATTTAAAATTACCAATAATAACACTGCACAACAATAACTACTGTAACAACTAGTCTAAATTGGCAACAATAGCACAAATAGTAACAACGAAATCATAACGCAACAAAAAAGAATTACGAAAACGAAACTTGACGCCAATCCGACAGCACTGTACTCTCGGGAGATGTTTTCCGTGTAGCGCGAGAGAAGACACTGACAAAATTTGATGGGTGGGGGTTGACGACCGGAACACACCCTCGCGTTCTATTGGGTGGTGAAATCGGTAGATCTAGGTCAAGCTTCACGACTCAGCGCGAGTACTATAGTAAGGGTAGTAAATCTTGATGCAATATTTGACAATATCTGTCAACTGCAGGGCCACAGCATGTTTCGTGGTGGAACATCGAGGACTCCGCACAACAGACTATCGAGCTCGCTCAATGTTCTCGGGATTCCAAACAGTTCGCTGTCCACCTGATGATGATCTGAGAGCGGATCACACTGCAAGAAAGTTATTGACCCATAGCAAACTGATATTCCTTGTGGAAACATGCCGATTATGATGAGTCTGAAAGCGTCGCCGAAAAACATGTTGTGCAGTGATCACAGATTCATTGTTTAATTGTTTTTTTTTTTTTTTTTAAATGTCTCTATGACAAAAACACCATTTATTCCGAGCACCGTTCCATTTTGACTAAAATGTTTTGTGTAGAGGAACAACTGACTATCTTTACATCGCTCAACTTCCACTTAGAGTTGCCAGTGTTTGCAATGAATAATCGTCAGATTTTTCTACGACATCCTGTATTTGCAAATGAAATGAATTGAAATTTCCAATTTTACGTTCCACCATTATGTTGTCTTAGGCTAAAGGAGACGGGATATTTGGTGAAAGTGCATACTTATGAGAAAATTGAAATGAGAAAATCCCGAGAAAAGGAATGTGCACGATGTCGTCCACCACAAATTACATATCCTGTGGGATCGTAGAATGGTCTCCTCGCACTAGAATGAGCGCTCTATCACTGATCTACCTACTCTTTCTGTAGCATCAATAGATAATACAAACGATACTAAAGGTACTTCCATCATTTACTACCGCTTGAATCGATAATGTCCATGAAAGTTTCTAATAATTATGTAAATCATTCATAATCAAGGTCCGGCTTTTTCTTAAAAACTGCAATAACACTTGTTTGAAGGCATGTGGAAGGTTTTGATGTCTGTTCTTTTCGTTGTCATTCTTTTGCGTGATAAAAAAAAAAAAAAAAAATATTTATTGAATTAGTGTACATTTAAATGTGCATGCTTTATTTAACTATATGGGAAGTAAATTATTACATAACTTACTTTGGATCAATTACTGATAAATTTCGGTCTAATCCATTGTAAAAGATTAGGATCAGGTTTTTAAAATATCACGGATTACAGTTAATCATAGACGTACATATGCTTCCGAAAACTCTATAGAAAGGTCGCATAAAGTATACGTATGGGGAAATATAGAAGCTGATAGATTTCTATTTAGACAACTTGGAAGTGTTTACTCACCTATGACAGTCCGCCTTCCACCTTGTAGTCTATATGACGACCAGCACTCTCGACAATTGTTCGATGGCGCACCAGGCCGGTAGCTAGCCCAAAAATGTAGGGGGCCCGGCTGAAGTTAGGGAAGGGGGGTGATCCAACCATATTATAGTTCATTTGCAAGCCTACCGTGAAAATTTTAGAGGGCCAGCAAAAATTTAGTGGGGCGGCCCCCTAGACCCCCTGGATACGGGCCTGTGGCGCACTAGTTCCACTCATGTTGGTAGTGGTGATTTCAGGGGCTGGTTCTGGGGCGGAGGGAAGTGTCCCGAAGCTAGTAGTTCCCCCGGGGTTAAATCTCCAACAGCGGTCGATGTGCGTTACTAGTATTTTCACAGCACTACTCACCGCTCATCCCTGTATTGAAAGTCCCCTCAGGAAAAATCTGTAATAATCACTGCCTTTTGATATGCTTTCCAGAGATCGGGAACTGTGTGTATCTTACGCTGAATTAAATGAAATCTCTAGTTTACGTCCCACGTTATGCTACTTAGGCAAAAAGGGGCAGATGGTTAATGGAAGTGAATAATTATGAAATAATTGATGAAAGAAACTGTAGGAGGAAATCAGTAAAAACTGACAAAATCTTTTCAGTTCTTTTTGTAGTTGTGTTGTAGTTTCTATTTATTTTCATTTCATTTACAACCTTTGTTATGCTTGGGAATGCCTACTTCTTCGATTATGATGGAGATTTAAACCCTTGTTTTCTTATTGTGAAGGTTATTCATACCCTACATACTGGGTTGCATAATTAACAGGATAAACACTGGGCAACTATCCTGGATTCATAATTTCTTCATATCTCCATTTTGTTCACTTTCGCCATGTTGATTTTTTATTATGACTTCATATATGCTAAGACATATCTCTATCAAAACGAATTCAACGACCCCTTTGTTTTAATCGTTTAAGTAAGTTTCGGCTGTCTTCTTGTATAAATTAAAAGACAAATTCTGACCAAAGCATATATTAACTAATAAATAATAGCGTTACAGATTCGGCAAATTAACTTTGCCTTCATCAGACACATTATGAAATACAATTTCTAAGATTACAGCTTATATACTTCTTAAAATGAGAGGAGGTCATTCCATAAACCAATCATATTCGTCCTTTCCTTTTTAACAATTTTTAATTAATACATATGCAACTTTTAATGATCAACTTTCACTTAAGAGCTAAACTTTTCATTGACACACCTGTGTATTCTTAATAAATAACTTTCACTTTTGAAAAACAAAAACGTTTAATTGTTTCCTTTCTCATCCATTCTGCCTCTCTCCATTTTCTTATAATGCTTCTTTTCTCCTTTTCCAGCCCCTTTACGCCTTCCCAGTCTATTTCATGTCCTGTCTCCCTTATATGTTTATATATAGCGTCACTATCTCTCTTCAATCTAACGTCGTCCGTGTGCTGTTTAATACTTTCTTGTAACCTCTTTCCTGTTTCTCCTATGTAAGTCATATCATATTCCTTGCATTTAATTCTATATACAACCCCTTCATCACTTATTTGAATCTCTGCTACTTCTTTTCCGCGTTCTCAACGCATCTAACATTCTTCTATTTCCTCTTCTGCACGTTCTTACTCCTCATTTTCTCAATAAGTTTTTTAACACTTTCGTTTTTTCTCCTATGCTCTGTATTCCGAACCATGTTTTCTTCTTCTGTATCTTCTCTCACTTCCTTCTGCCTTCTGCCCTCTTCTTTCTTGCTATTCTTCAACCTATAATCTTGCTATTCCTCACTATATCCATTCTGCATTAATAATTTGTGAAACTGCTCTATGTCTTCTTTTCTTTCTCGTCATCACTGTGGGGGGCGCGGTGGATCAGTGGTAGAGCGTTCACCTCTGGTGCTTGGGGTCTCGGGTTCGATCCCAGCCCCGCCAAGTGAACTTTGTGGTGGACAAACACCGAGCTCGTGGGTTTTCTCGGGGTCCTCCCGTTTCCTCCCACTTTCTTCATTCCACCATTTCACTCATCTCTCATCATCACCGTCTCCTTTAGTCTAACCGGCATAACTGTGGGACGTAAAACTCAAGGATTTCATTTTCGTCATCACTGTCTATCATTTTTATCCTTCTCTCCATATTTCTAATAAAGTTCCTTTTAGTTCCTTCATCTACATCACTTCTTCTATGGCAATAAACACCTGCTAAATTGTTTAATATACCATGTAGTTTCGAATCTCCCTCCTACTTTCCTTATTGTCATATCTAAAAAGTTTATTTTCCCCTCTTCCTCTAATTCTACCTCTAGGCTTATTCCTTTTTCTTTATCTTCTATCCTTCCCACAAATTGCGAGAAACTTATGAATTGGAATAGCGGACTAAATATACATGATGTATGGAGGAAGATTTTGGATAAAACAGAGAAGAAAGAAGAGGTAAAAACAGGTGTATTGAACAGCGGAAAGACAATTAAAAGTTTATGTTTTTCAAAAGTGAAAGTTATTTATTAAGAATACACAGGTGTGTCAATGAAAAGTTTAGCTCTTAAGTGAAAGTTGATCATTAAAAGTTGCATATGTATTAATTAAAAATTGTTAAAAAGGAAAGGACGAATATGATTGGTTCATGGAATGACCTCCTCTCATTTTAAGAAGTATATAAGTTGTAATCTTAGAAATTGTATTTCATAATGTGTCTGATGAAGGCAAAGTTAATTTGCCGAAACTGTAACGCTTTATTAGTTAATATATGCTTTGGTCAGAATTTGTCTTTTAATTTATACAACAAAATTAATATACATACATACGTATATGAAACTCATCTTCCGCGTTGCCCTAGTTGGGTAATTTAAACAAGATCCGAATTTCCCTTACTGAGAATTTATGTTAATAGCAAACCGCTATATTTGTGGTAAAAAAAACAGAAAAAACTGAAGTAAACAAAAAATCAAATACAGGAAAAGAAACAAGAATACACAACCCCTTGCCACTCACTCACTGTAGCTACAGGGTGTCCAATATACAATGCAACCCGGAGTTTGGGATAGTAGAACTTTTGAACCTGACGTGATACACAAATAATGGTTATACCAAAATGAAGCCTTGTTCATGCATATATTTTTAAACTAGGAAGCAACGATTGAAGTACACTAGGAACCACACAGTGTTGCCAGATGTAACCGAATGTGTAAATCAATTTTTTTTCCTGCAAAACATGTAAATTGACTCATAACTCATACGTATGGATGTTCTGTTGTTAATTTTCAGTTTGTTTATTTGGAGTAGCTTGGAAAATATGGAGCAGAAAAAAGAATTTTTCATTTTCACCGACAACTAATCGGATGAGGCCTCTGTAAGGGGGAACTAGGGAAATTGAAGTTTTCATAAATTAACACTGAATTGGCAACCCTGCTGATGTTTCAGTGCATCAAAAGGTGTGTTAAGGATCTGTCTATATTATGCGATTCCTGAAAACAATGAAAAACAAACTTTGAAATTATCATGATAAAATTTTTTACTTACATGCACTCGGCAACGCTGCTATTCATTTCTATGGGGCTATTTAAAGCAAGAGGTATACAAGAACAATTCTTGAACTATTCAAGACCTGGAAACGAACATTCGCAGTGCCATTGAGAACATTAACACGTCTAATCTTCGTAAAGTTGCTGAGAATCTGGTGAAACGTGTGAACCAGTGTTTGAATCAAAACAGGGGACACTCCCAGCATCTGCTGAGAGCTGGTAACTCATTTCTGATAGTAGCAGTGTTGCGGGGTGTATGCAGGTAAACGTTTTATCATAATAATTTCAAAGTTTGTTTTTCATTGTTTTAAGATTCCAACTGGCACTTTGCAATTGTTGCCATGGCTCGTGTTTTCTAAATTTATTACATTTTTTAAGAGTTGCGATTTGTCAGTTCGTGAATAGTGTTGGGATAAGCATCCAGCAATCTTTCTGATTTTTGAAGACTTGCAACGTAATTATTTATTTTAAACCAGAAAACATGAGGAACCTATGGACTTATGTGACGTAAAGAAATACAAATGAAATCATAACAAATTGGGGCTATACAAACACAAAATTATCAGGAAATGTAGCCTACATATTGCGCAAACCATAAACAATAAAATATTTGCAATAAATACAACTTTAAAGGAACAGCAGCAATGATAGAAATTATCAAAGAGGCATAATATGACTGTTCCCAACACGCTGTTTGTACCATGAACATAATATGAAAACAGATAACTTGTTTATAAAGAGGTGTAAGTTAATCGAGTTCCCGATCAATACTGATTATAAATCTTACAAACATGAACCATCGACAACAATCGCTAGAAAACGAATGACTTTTTTGTCTGACTAGCTAAAAAATTGTCATAGAAAATAAATAAATAAATATACAATAAAGAAATAAATATAAAACAAAACAAAAGACCACTGATTTACACAACAATCATATTTCGTTTTCCTTGAAGTGAATTTTCATTTGATTTCTCGTCTTATCTACTATCCATTACAAGCTACGCCTTCGGTATTACCTGAATACAAAATTGTAGTTGTTTTGTTGTGCGATGATTCATGTCAGTAAACGAGTTTTTGAAGGGCAGGTATAGGAAATAAATAATTACATGGCAAGTCTTCAAAATTCAGAAAGATTGCTGGATGCTTATCCCAACACTATTCATGAACTGACAAATCGCAACTCTTAAAAAAAATGAAATAAATTTAGAAAACATGAGCCATGGCAACAATT
This sequence comes from Thermobia domestica, assembly GCF_964235325.1. Classification (NCBI taxonomy): domain Eukaryota; kingdom Metazoa; phylum Arthropoda; class Insecta; order Zygentoma; family Lepismatidae; genus Thermobia; species Thermobia domestica. The sequence continues at coordinate 168,807,148 of NC_137454.1, read as the reverse complement.
GCAAAGTGCCAGTTGGAATCTTAAAATATGCAGTGAAAATTAGGAGTGTTGCCAAGTTGAAAGATCGAATAATGGACGTTTGGTGCACGTTAGAAGCAGTAATAAATTCACACTGGTTAACTATAGAACAAAAATAAGCATATCATTGGGTTTTTGAGATAATTTCCTATTAAAATGAGGTGTCACATCCTATGGTTTTCATTTTTCAAGACTTCACTTTAATTCAAGATGCCGGATTTCAAGATGGCTGCCGTCAAATATACCCTTACCGTATCACTTCCCTCTAGGAATAATATGTATTACCGAAGCTTTTATCCACTTATTATTATTAATACGCGGGTTAGAAGCGGAGGTAAAGAACTTACGCACATAGTAAGTATAAACAATTAATAGGCCTATGCCTGTAATTTTTCCCTAAATCGGCGTATCTTAAAATTAACTTCACCATTGTCTTCCTGATTAAATTCTAGCCCGGAATTATGTATCATATTACCCTATTCATTTAAAAAAAAAAAAGAACTTGACCTTAATTCAAAGTGGCGGATTTCAAGATGGCTGCCGCAAGGTCATACCTACCATACGACTTCCCCCTACGCCTTATATGTATCTACATGGTTCTTCTTTCATTAACACTCCGTTTACAAAGGGTAGTAAAGAACTTCTGCAGTAATTTCTAATAACCAAATCACAACACTTAAAAATCATTTTAAAAAAATAGAAAGCATGCACTATGGCAAAAATTTCTGTCATCACGAATAATGAATACATGTCTTCTATCAGCAAAAAATATTTAGTTGAAATCGGAGCCGGACAATTGGGTGATGTCCCTTGTCAGTATGATGACCCTAGCGATAAACAATTTCACAACGTCGGAGCTTCCATTCAAGGAGGCTTCTATTCAGTACACGCTGATTCAGTTTAGCCCGCTTGTCTTTGCAAACTTTGCAGAATTCCTCAAGTGTTGGGGCTCCATGTTTTATGATGTTCCGTTTTAGCACTACCTAGCGGATTATAAATAGATTTGTGTTATCCTAGATCAGGCATAGGTCTATTTTGTTTGAGTTATAAGATTGTTGCAAAAAATTACAAGTCATTGCAACATTATACTAGAAGAAAAGGACCAGTATAATTTATTCATAAATCGATTTATAGTTTATTGATAGCTTTCACTACGCAGTTTTGGATATGGGCTATTCAAACTGAGCTTATTGTATTAGATATGTGGTATTACTACACTTCTCTTTCCTAATGTAGTAATCTTGGTGACATGTATTTACTATACATATCTCCCTAGGTCTACATTAAAAGTAAACTCATGCTTATGTTCAAAGTTCTCACAAAATTTAAATTCGGAAGAAATTGCTTGAAGAGAAACAATATTATCTAAAAGGTTATCTTTAAAATTAAAATTAAAACTAATTATTTTTAAAATTAAAATTAAAACTAGTAAATTTACCCTAAGAAGCACACATTCATGGTATGAATTTAAAAATGTTGCTATTTCAAATTGATTGTGATGGATTCGGTTAATCTCTATGAAGTAATAGCTAATAGATCCAAACATCTCAAGCCGTTTCTGGAGCTCCTCAGCCTCTTCCTCCTCTTCTTTCTCGAAGAGCAGAATTTCTGCTTTGTCACCTTCCACCTCTTCCTCTTCCTCAACCTCTTCTTCAATGCCACCTAAACTGGAAAATAAAATAATCCTTATTATGAACTATTCTTATGGAAATTCTAAGATTCACATTCACAAATTACATCTTTAATTACTTTTGATATTTTCTCAAATATATACGAGCTAATATCTTTTTAAATGGTTTACTGGGCTATAAATAAAATTAAAGAAAGCTGTTTAGATCTTGGTTTCTTCGTTACAATTCTAAATACTATATCCGATATCTTGTTAAATAGAGTATGACTTGTACTTTAACAACATCCTTTACACAGGAGTAAAAGTGGATCTGAAAAGGTAGGGGGACGCATGACGTCAAGCCGTCCCTCGTGCTTATCTTTGGGGGATGCCAAAGATATTCTTTCGGAAGTGGGGAACGACATCCCCCGCGTTCCCCCTCACTTTTACCTCTGCCTTTACATCGTATTTACAAATCAAAGATTGACAAGTTAGTAAATGTCAGTTGAGTGACCTGTTCCTTCCAATCTTTTTTGGGAGGAGGGGGTCATATTTTCGAAAAAAGAATTCATTCGATCTGGATCAACCTTGACACAGCAGTAGATCTAAGCGTCCAAAGTATTGTGGTATGTACGCTTTTGGTTCGCGAGTAATGAAATATCAAATGTGGGATGTGGACTTACTGAAATTTTAATAAGTATTTGCTTTCAGAAAAATAATGAAGAACAATTTTATTTATTTACAATTGGGAAAGTTGTACTAGTTTTAAGAGTAATTATTTTCTTCATTAAATTGAATCTGTGCAAATCTTGCTGAAGTAGAAACTAGAAATTGTAACGAAATTTCAGCTTTCATGATCTGATGCATTTGTCCATTGGCAACGAAACTACCACAAGTAATTACGGATAGTATGATAGGAAATTTATGAGAATCTTAATTTCAGGTTAGCATCTGGCTTCATTATTTTATATTTATATGAAAACGCATAGGCAAAGGATTTAGATAAAGCATGCTAAACTAATACATAATCAATGCTACGCTATAGAATCATATAATTTAAATAGTAGTGTAGAGTTCTTCTTTAAAATACAAAGACAACACACACCACGTTGAATTTTACCTTTCTTCTTTAGGAACCCATGGATCAAAATAGTCATCTTTTTCCTTTCCTATTAGTTCTACATTCCTTCTTGCTACCACTGCTTTGAATTCCTTTTCCTCCTCTAAACTGTCAGGAGGAAGAGAATAGTTGAAAACAGCCAAGTTATCTTTAAAAGCCTGAAAAACACAATAATAATAATAATAACAATATTATTATTATTATTATTATTATTATTATTATTATTATTATTATTATTATTATTATTATTATTATTATTAATAATAATAATAATAATAATAATAATAATAATAATAATAATAATAATAATAATAACGTAATACTGGACACATGTAGGGTTGTGAGACATTTCCTGCAAACTACAGAATAAAGGAGAAAAACAGAAAAACGAACCATAGTTTGATGTTCAGTATATTACTATATCGCCTGATTAGATGAGGAGTGGAGGAAAATACCAAATAATAATAATACTGTATACACTGGTAAACAGTAAAAGGATCCCACACTGAAATTTCAATTTCGTTCAGTACATGTCAACCACTGGAGGATGTTTGCTCCCATCTAACGGCGTGATATGTAACTTTGTTTAAACAGTAGAAAATTTGATATGATATAGCTATTATTAAAGTCGCCGTTACCCGTTAGCGGATTGACTCCATTAACTCACTCGTTGAAATAATAACTCTAGTTATATGTTACAAAAAATGGAATTCAAAAATTTGATTCCGTTCAAAAGTAACGGAGGGACATAAGTCACCGTTATCCGATACGTTGTTAACGGATTCACTCTATTTAAAAAACTCGGTCGAGATAATCGTTGTAGCTATCTATTGCATTAAAAAAAATTAAAAATTCGCTTTCAAACAAGTTATTCCGTGGAATAATGTGCGTATCTACGGACGGACAGAGGTACTAACATTACAATCCTGTAAGTCGTCTCACTTGGTTGGTCCTAATTGTGCCTTTGGTGCATGAGGTCCCGAGTTCGATTCTCGGTTTGATTTGATTTCAGCTTAGCATCCCTTTTGACAGTGACACTATATGGGACGTGAATCTAAAGCTTAACGTGGAATCCGAACCAAATGAGCTCCAGCCGGGAATCTAACCCGGATCTCCCATGTCAAAGGCGTGTACGCTAACCGCTTAGCCACGAGGGAGCTCTCGATTCTCGTTGTAAGAGAGAAAAAGAAATTAATTTCACAATCATTCGATTTCATTAATCACTCGCCTCCTTTAGCCAAAAAGTCGTAACTGTAGGACGTTAAACTAAACTAAAAAATTACGCTAATAATGATAGAATCGTTGTAAGATCGCAAATTTCAACTTACGTTTAAAATTAAAGAGATAGTTTATTCTTATACTATTACATAAAATTATACCAAATTAAGTACAGTATATGTAGATATGCATATTTGGTCAATACGTCAGAAATTTTGCACCGATTTCAGCGAAACTTTATCAATGTCTTCACTGAGACCTGCGAATTACTACTTATAATCACGTTGACATTCCAGAAATCTAGAAAGAAGCATAAACGATACAGGAAGATGTGTCAAAATGAGACTATTACAGTAATCTCTGAATTACATTGGCAATACGTATATTACGTCAGTAACCTTCATCACACTCAAGCAATGTTGTCAGTTTCCTAACAGCAAATTTTCCATCCGAAGCAATGAAATTTCCTGATGAGATGCAAAATTTCCCACCAACTAAAATAGATGTTTTTTTCTGATCATTGAAGCATAGCAGTGATATTTGAGAGTGTTGAAAGCGTAAGAATATCATACAACTATTTACCAACTTGCTTCAGATACAATTCCCCAAAAGAAAAAGAAGAAACAGAGAGAAAATGAGTTATTTATCCACGGTCATTTTGCAGCAGGAGATCATTATGGTACAAGTCCCTTTTATCTTTTTATCGAATTTGATCTAGTTGTTCCTTCTTCCCTCATAGAATAACTGATTATGACTGTTTGGAAGTATGTAAGGTATTATCTTCAAGCGGAAGGGTGTACATGCGGAAAAGAATGAGTGAAAGAAAAAATACTAGAAAAGTTAAGAATATCAGAACTACCCGTTTTCTGTCCATTTTAACGAAAAATTTCCTTCAGTATTCAGAATTCTCCGTTAGATGGGAAATTACCCGCTAACTGACAATACTGCATACAGCAGCACAAAAACACTGTTAATTAGGAAGAAATATTAAAAACCTTTTTAAGAAGGGAAATACCTTAACTTGCAGTCAAAGTCACAAAGTACATCAATTTTACGTACGGTACAGTGTAAATCTAAGAAATGTTGTTATGTGCTTTCTGCTTAGATGTCTTAAGACTTAAATGAAGAGGGTGTATTTTCTACACTAATGGTGTGTGCGTCTTCCTAACCACGAATAAAACTAGAAATATATCAGATCATGACCGCCTGTAGGGTTGGACAAGGGTGGGCGTTAATTATCCTTCCCTGGATTTTTGAAGGGGTTCAGTTCTTCGAAATAATGTCAAAACATTACCTTTGCTTACTCACACACTATAATAATTAATATAATTATATAAAATATTATATAATGCAATACCTAGGTAGTATGATTATTTATGCAGATGAAATTATTGGAGATCATCAATGCGGATTTAGAGGAAATCGATCAATTACTGACCAAATATTTACCATTCGACAAATACCCGAAAAGAAGTGGGAATATAATACCCCGGTACACCAACTATTTACTGATTTTAGAAAGGCATACGACTCGGTTCGGAGACAAACATTATACAACGTTCTTACAGAACTTGGAGTACCGAGATAGCTAATTAGATTAATTAAAATATGTTTAAATCAGGGATGCAAATAAGCACTCGCCCACTCGCCCGAGGCGAGTGGTTCATCGGTGCGGGAGAGTACTTAATATCATACCGAAGATAAGTAAATGATTTCTATTATGGCATGTGGGCTAGTAGCTTTTTTCTTGGGCTAGTATAAGTTTGTTGCTTATTTGCATCCCTGGTTTAAATTAATCCCAAAGTAAAGTCCGGGTAGGAAAATTTTTGTTCACGACCTTTCACGTCGAAAATGGAATGAAACAAGGAGATGCGTTGTCGCCATTCTTATTCAACTTTGTTCTGGAATACGCTATAAGGAAAATCAAAGATAGCAATCAGGGCCTAGAGTTGAAAGGTATTCACCAGGTTATGCCATATGCTGATGATGTAAATTTAATAAGGGATGATAGGAGAACAATAGAAAGAAATGTAGACAGTGGCGTAACAACGGCCTTTGTCGCCTCTAGGCAAAATCCGTAGTAGCGCCTCCCTCACCTATAGGTCCAATAGGTCCAATGCATGGCTATCAATAACTTAAACGTACGCACAGAAACGGCTATAATCCAAAAATTATTAATAGGAGTGTATTGACCATATTTCTTTTTATGTCGTTGTGGTGTCTTTCAGAAATAAACTGGGTAGTGGACTGTTCATTAAAAATATATTCATATAAAATTCGGACTTTCTGGAGTGGTAGTGCAACTAAACAGTAATGTATCAACCAATATTACCAAAAGGATTTCAAATGAATATATATATATATATATATATATATATAGTATGTTACGATTTTACATAAGTATAAAGTAGAAACCACTTATAAGCATTTTTTTCTATTTTCAGCTTTTTTTTAATCGACAAATTGTATACAAAATCAGAAACGTTCTTTCTCACTTTTGCTTCTGCAAATTCTTTATCAGATCAGAAATGTCCAATTCATGAACTCTTTTTCGCTCAATACTCAGCATGACTACACCCCAAAGGCGTTCTTGGGTCATACTGTTTCTGAGATACGTCTTGATTAATTTTTACTTAGAGAATGATCGCTTAGAAGTTGCAAGAGCGCAGTCACCAGATTTGGAAATGCTGAGACGAGGTCAGATTCAAAATGAAGAATTTCTTCGTGAATTGAAAGATTTGAAAGTCTGTCTTGAAAAGTGTCTCTGAAAGTCAACATTTCTTGTGGAAAGTCACTGGATAAATCGTCTGCATAACACTAATTGGTGACCTCTTCTTCAGGATGGTTCGTAACTTTGACGGGCATAAGAACGAAAATCTTTTACAAAGTTCCCTTATTCCTTCGAAGCGTATCCTTATGTTTACTCTTACGGAGTTGAGGTAGGCAATAACACTTTCGGCTACCTCGAATACTTGAGACACATTCTTTCTAACATCATGCACCACAGTACAGCATTTTTTCCGTTCTCGTTGACACTCTACAAGCACATGCTAGGACTCTGCAGCTTTTTTGACACAACATTAATGTTTTATAGAACTTTTTCTTAGAATACAAGCATTACCACGAAATCGAACCTTTCCATTTTACGTTTATAACGAGACTTTAAAAGATTTCATAACGTCCGCATATCTCTTTCTTAGTGCGAAGACGGTATCATGGCTTGAATCTTAGGTTGTTTGATAGTGTTTTTTTTTTTTTTTTTTTTTTTTAGTGTCTTTTCATTTTCTGGAGAAGTATCCTTGGGAATACAATCTTGTAAAGACTTCCAACGTTTCCCGGTGCTACCAAAGAAATTACATACACCTTGTTGAGTGGCAAAGAAATTAACAGCTTCTGTGTTAAATTTTGCAGCATTTGATAACACGACGTTCAAATTATGTGCCGCGCAGTGAACATAATGAGTCCAGCATTCTGGCATGTTTTCGAATCCGCGTTTTCAAGCCAGAAATACGACGGTTATTACTGTTGCTCCGACCGACTTATTACTGCTGCTTCAAAGTAGCCTTGCCCTATGCACTTCTCAATGTCAATCTCATTTTCTACTAGGACTTTTAATATTAAATCATCATAATTTTCTGCACAATGTTCGTCCACATCGTCAAATCCAAGGAAGCTTTTTACGATTTCGAACTGGGAAATGATCACTAGGTTTAGAAGATAACATAACGAATGGTGATGCTTACTTGCTCGATTTTTGTATGAGTTTTGCAGCATGTTTCATGGTATCACTTAATGAAATATTTCACTTCTGTTTGATATTATACAAGTTTATCGCTACGAGTAAATCACTGAAAACAAAAACAAAAGGCTTCCGGTCTGCCACATCCACATTTGACTAGCATTGGGCAGTGTTGCCAACATGAGATTTTTTCTTTCCGTTAAAACAGGACTAAAATCGGCTAATTGCAAAGAAAAAACGAGAAAGAGAGAGAAAGAAGTCATCACGTCTACAAAAATACTGTAAGTAATATTGGAATCGGTATTTAAAAAGATCAGCTACTTATTATTCTCCAACAATGTTGAAATTAGAGCCAAATAAGTCAGTATCATTCTCATCCATTTAACATTACGTCATCTTAGTCTCTCAGGAGCGGATAATACTGTAAGTAATATTGGAATCGGTACTTAAAAAGATCAGCTACTTATTATCCTCCAACAATGTTGAAATTAGAGCCAAATAAGTCAGTATCATTCTCATCCATTTAACATTACGTCATCTTAGTCTCTCAGGAGCGGATGGAGGCAAAATTTTCATCCGACCAAAGTGTCCTTTTGTCGCCCCCATCTAGTCCTACCCTATATTTTACATTTTATCACAGTGATACTAGAAAATACGTTCGAAAATTTATTTCGGGTTGCTCGTTTAGACACCCCCTGACGTTGGCGTCCCGGGCAGTTGCCCGGTTTGCCCGACCCTTGGTGCTTGTACTTGGTTTTGTGTAGCCGCGGTTGTGTTGTGCCTCATAATCATGGCAACATTTGTTTAAATCGTTTTAATCCAGATATTATAGGTCACAGAATTTGTCATTATTGTTGAAAGTCTGTTGCATTTTATTTAAAGTTGGTAAGCTCAGTACATGTAATATAGGACTGATATCGTATTAATAAAGGAGGATTGATTTCTTAAGCATACAGTGCTATAAACTCGACGAGTTTACAGTAACGACATTAATTTGATACGCAAATGTAATAAACTGCGAGCGAAGTGAGCAGAAATTTTTATTCTTGCTATGTTCGAAAATGAAGACCGCTAAAACTTGGGAATCCATTTATATAATTTGCTTCTTTTCTTATTAAAAACCTGGGACACCTCCTAATATACCGAAACGCTCTGCGCCCGTAGGCCTACCCTGCCTACCCTATTGCTACGCTACTGAATGCAGAGATTTTATTAAACGCTTGCAGGGACATGGGTTTAGAAGAAAATGCGGAGAAAACTAAATACATGGAAGTGCGCCGGGACCGTAATACAGCAAATTATGGATGCGTTAAAGTATTAAATAATACTTTTGAAAAAGTGGATACTTTCAAATATCTAGGGTCAATATAAACAGACGAAAATCATATTCACAAAGAAATTAAATGTCGACTAAAAGCAGGGAATTCGTGTTACTATTCGGTTCAAAATCTCTTGTTGTCGCGAATTCTGTCGAGGAATTTGAAGCTTAAAATATATAAAACGATAATCATGCCTGTTGTTCTGTATGGTTGCGAAACATGGTCGCTTACTCTCAGGGAAGAACATAGTGTAATGTACCAGTTGAATAGTGAATAAATAATTCTACACGTCAGTGTTTACAAACAACACCACGTGGTATTGCAAGAGGATTCCACAACAGATAGATGTACAGTCTCCTGCAGATGACGGACTTCTAGCCCTCCCACGGAGCAGAAGACGACAATGGAGCAGCAGCGTCACCGCCACCCAAGGAACCCTATAAATTGGATGGACGACCGCAATTCTGTACCAGTTTTCTGGTGACCGTCCTACTGTTTGCCACGGAACACTAGGAGTAAACTAACTCCAGGCCTCTATTCTGCTACGGGACTACGCCTATCCTATCTCCTGGCTTAGCCTGCTACGGGGCTCTGTTGGCCACTTAACCCTCCTTTGCTTGCTACGGAGCATTAGGTTCCCAAACTCCCCTCTGCTTAGCCTGTTACAGGGCTCTGTAGACATCCTGTCTGCGACCTTACGGTCAAAGACTACCTTTAACTAACCTTGATACTAGAGAGATTATTTGTGCAGTACAAATAATCTCTAGTAAAAATTTTGTAAAAATACTTTTGTAGTGAAACTTTTATAATAAAAGCCGGTAGTGAGAGTCGATTCCGGATACTCTTTTTATTAACACTCTACCTATACCTATATGGGACAAAGCTTTACATGGTCGAGGCTTTGACCGGCTCAGTTTTGGTCTGAATACTCCCCTACCGGACAGTAATTTTATTAATTGCAAGTGAACTCTTTTCTCATAGGTAGGTGATTTTCTTATTTGTGAAATTAGTGACTCGGACTTGAGTTTATTTTAGTTCATGCTTCATGCTAAAACAGGAAAGAACATTTTCCCGGAGGACGGTGCAAATATGGATCAGAATTCTCGCCCTTCTTTCAATATACCATACCTCACTAAATATTCGGGACACGTTACGGAGGACCCCGATAGATATATTTTTTATGCTGCTTGATCATCTTGCGTTATTGCATTCTCGGAATGCACAGAAAAAGAAAGAACTATTACCAATGTATTTACGAGATATGGCCCTAGATTTAGTGTTACAGTTAAAAGCTCAGAACCAATTGGATTCACTTAATTATGAACAATTAAAAGCTAAATTAATTGACTTGGGTATACCAAAATTACCGGCATATCGGGCTGAGTTTGAAAAATTTCAGGTTCAGCAGTGCGAAAATGAGCCAATTGATGCGATTTTCTAAGGAAATTGAGAGTTATACGACAAGTTCTGCCTCAGGCCACCGAGGAACAGAAAATAAATTATTTATCATTAGGTTTAAAGAAAACCTTTTTACAAAAGATCGCGTTAGAAACAATCACAACAGTTCAAGATTTACAGACACAGTTACGTAACCTGGAAAAGGCGCATGACCTTATGAAAAAACGTGATTATGTAGAGTTACAACAAGGAATTTATTCGCTTTGCGATCAAAATTCACCAGTCAGCAGTTTAAATTCATCGGCAGTTGCTTGCGCTTCCTTCCCTACACATCATCAACAACTAACTTATCCATTATGTAATCCGCCGCCTAATTGGAATCAATACCAACAACCTGCCCCAGGATTTCCTGTACCTTCAGCACCACAGCTACAGGGTGCATCATAAAATCAATTACCTCCAAATCCTACCTTCCAAGTTAATAATCCGCAACCCCCTCCCAGTCCCCCTGCGCTTAGCACATCTGGTATTTCTAGCGCAAATAATTCATTGGACTTCAGTAAATTAGCTAATCAAATGGCCGAATTATTTCTTCTAGTAGCCTAAAATGCTATTAAGAATTCACAATTTCCACGCGGCGGCCGTAATAATTACAGGTCAAGAAATACAAATAATGTCAATCAAAATCAGCAGAAAAATGGAAAGAAAAATAATTCTAAAAAAAAGTAATAAAAATAATAATAGTACTCCTAGGTCAGAAACAGTCACAGTTTGCGGCATGTGCTATAAAAAAGGCCATTCTTCCAGCACATAATATAAGAATAATAAGCAGGGAAACGTCTAGAGGGGCCCCAGGATAAATCCTTTCAAGAACATGTTCTGAGAGCAGAAAATCAGGAAGTAAAGGAGCAACAGAAAGTCGCAAGTACTAGCCCTAATAAACAGTTAATGACATCACTTTATAACGTGGCTCCAGTCACCGACAGAAGAGAACACATTAAATTGTTAAATCAAGAACATAAATTGTTAATTAATGTAACTATTAACAAATAAAAGTATCCCGTAATCATTGACACAGGTAGCTCGATGAGCTTATGGCCCAAATCTTGGATACCTCCGAACACAAAATTGATTTCTTTTAACACCAATCTACGAGAAATTCAGAATTCTATCGTAAATTTGCGTTATATAGCTTTAATTAAATTCAGGATTGGCTCAACAACTTTTCCCCACCATTTTCAAATTTTAGACCACGGAGACTTTTGCCTTTATTTGGAGAAGATATTCTAAATCGTTTACAGGCCAAAATTGATTTGCAAAATAATACATTATCAGTATATAAGAAGTCACGGCCACCACCATATCAAATTGAAGTTGACGCTCAAGAAAAATTATCAGCAAACGCAATCCATACAATAAAACAGCGTAAATCGGCTGACGTATTTACTCCGCGAAAGATTACCATACCAGGCCAGGTCACATTTCTTTTTACTTATTAATGTCAAGAATCGGAAAATGGATGCTGAGTATTTTATTATCTCTCCATTAGAGAATTTATAGACAAGTACGGGCTACAGACTTTGCCTACTAAAGTATCTAAGAATAATTTCATACTATTAATATCAAATCCAACTAATAGACCAGTAAGACTAGTAAAAAACACTCCAATTTCATATGTTGAAGAGAACGTTCATGAAGTAGATATATAGGGTGATTGCCGAACAGACGAGCAAAATGATGACATATTATATAGAACTGAATAGGAAATTCAGGATAGGCTGGACAAAACCAAATCACTTTTTGATATTAAATTATTCGACATAATCCCAGATTTAACGAATGAACAGAAAAAAGGTGTACATGATCTACTTTTTAAATACAGGATGTCTTTTCATATACACCAACAGACATAGGCTACTTCCGTGGTTATGTACACAAGATAAGGATAGATAAAGGAGCCTCTTTCCATCAGAGGTCACCCCATTTCTTTAGCAGTAAGGTCGCAAATTGATTTGCAAATTAAACAGCTTTTAGAAGCCAATATTACTAAAGAGACTGGTGACAGTTCCTTCTCGTCGCACTTATAGTTAGGAAACCAAATACTTCAGAATTCCGCCTAGTTTTGAATCTACAGGCGTGCAATAAGTTTACAAAATATTTGAGCATTCCATTCTAGTCCACAGAGAACATTTTGCATGAACTAAGAGGCAAGTCTTGAATCTCGACTATCGATATTGTAAAATTCTTTCAATCTATAAAGGTAGAGTAATTACTGTACACGGGAATTTGTATTTTCCCATCACGTTTTATTATAAAATGATTTTAAATACAAAAGCTATACAATAAGCAGTTCCACTAATAATTTGGGTAAGATAAAGAAAGGAACCCAATGACCAAGCGTCTTAGGGCTTTTGCAGGTGAAGTACCTCCCGGTGACCAAGCGTCGTGAGAGAGGATAGGATCCCAATGACCGTGCGTCTTAGGGCTTAAGGATAGGTACCTCTTGGTGACCAAGCTTTGTGAGAGGGGTTTAGGTGGTTTGATCAACCTGGATAGATTGATGCTCCATGATGCATGCCGCTCTCTTTTATCCTGGAGTGTCGGCTGCCATCGGTGATCTCCGTCTTGCCGACTGCTGGCGAATGTGGGCGACTCCTCTTCGGGTCCGTTGTCTGCTTTGTTTTTGTTTACTATTGGCACGTGTACTACACATGGTTATCGCATGTTATGGGAACATGCGGAACCTTACACCCCCGGGGCGTAGAAAAAATAAGCCACATGGTTATTTTTTGCCTTTATGTAGAATCTGAATATTGGTCGCAGTATACACTGGAAATGCAGTAAAGCACTTAAACACAGAAGCAAAGTTAAAAGCACTGGTCACTGATATAACACTGTATGGGACACTAACAAATAAAGTTTAAAGTTGAAGTTGAAGTTGAAGCGCTGACAGTTTCTCCTTTAATCTAAGCAGGATCCGTATATTACGTCATCTCCCTCAAAGGAGAGGCTGTCGAAGGTGTGAAGGTTATAGTTAGTATTAATAACTACGTCACTGATAGTAATGTCCGTAGTATATTGTTGTGAAGTTCGTACGTCATATTGTGCTATTATAAAAAGTTTCTAATATCGGTCTAGTTCGTACTAGTCGTAGCAAATGGATGACAGAATACACTTATACAAAGGTGAAAGTTACTACTGTGATAAACATAGTCACGCCGGAAGAAAGTTTGTCAACTGAAAATCCTGAATTTCTGAACACACTGTGTGTATATATAGTTTATTATGTTAGTGACAGTCATGATTCGCGGCGGAGGAGCGAAAAAATGTTGCTGGCCTTCTGAAGTCCATTCGCTCGAGGCGGAAAGAAAAATGCTGGCTTGCAATTTTGTTCGTATGCAGGCAGTGCGGATGACAGAATGCAGGGAGGTGAGGAATAATAATAGTGAAAAAAGACAAGGGATCTGTGGCAATGTGAATAGATTTGGTCACTTCAAATAGTTAGCCGTATCATGTGTCATATCTTGTTTACAGATATTCCGTGTTTTTGCTGCTGTCTCCTATATATATTTTTTCTTCTGCCGCTGGAACATGAAGAGTGCTCGTCGCGTGTCGCTAGTTCGTATCTGCTGGAATCATGTTATTTTTGTTTTCCTCTCTTCTTATCTCTTCTATTCTTCTTCCTAGCTGTTGCGTTCGTCATCATTATCCCTGTATATGTTCTTCGGCGTCATAATATGGTTTAATTCTGTCAATATAAATATTCTGTTCTGTCTCCCTGAAATTGCCGGGCATGCGAACTCGGTACAGATTATTATTTAGCTTTGAAAGTATTGTGGCCGGTCCGCAGTACCTGTCGGTCCATTGTGATGACTCTCCGACCCTTCGAAAGGGGAAATAAATTAATACATTATCTCCATTGTGGAAGGTTTCTTGCTTATGTTTTTTGTCAAAATATTTCTTTTGCTGTTTGTGAGCCTTTAGTAATTTTGGTCGTATTTCTCTCTTAGTTTTACAAGTTGGTCTCGTTCCATCTGTAGCTGAGGAGCAGTCTGTAATTAGCAATCGCTGATTGTCCTAGGTTCGTACCCCTACATTAAAAAGAAGCTTGATTTCTTCGTTCCTAATTGGACGAAACTGTTTAAACCAAAAGTGATGTGAGGTAATAGCTTTGGCCATGTTTCATGATTTTGTTGGACGAAAAATTTTAAAGAATTCTGTAGGGTTTTGTTCATGACCTCAACTAATCCTATATCCTGGTGATTGAAAGCAGGGCAAAACTTAAATTCAAAATTATATATTTCTGCTAGTTTTTGAAGTTTCTTTGCTCTGTGGACTGGGTGTTTGTTCAGATGAGGGAAACGAAAGGCGCCAAATTTTAAAATAATTTCTTCCAGTAAGAATTGTTCAATTGTATCTGCGGTGATGCTATTAACAGCTTTCGTCACTATATAACGAGTGCTTGTTTCAGTGACAACTAAAACGTATTTTGGTTTCACTTCGTGTGGATAACGTCCTAAATCGTCAAACATCCATCGTTCTCCTATAAGGCCTGGCGGGTGGTGAAGGAGTTCTCCTTGTGGCTTTTTCGGGAATTTCTTTAGGAGTTGACACTCTCTGCAGTTCTTGATTCTAAATGCTAAGTATGATTTCATGTTTGGCATGTAGTATTTATTGAGGACGGTCTTATATGTCTTCAAAGACCCACAATGAGGCGCTGACGGGTCTTTGTGAATAGATTCAAACCAATGTCCTGCCAAAATTTTCTAGATACACAAAAGATAAATTAACCCAAGTTCTGGATGTTTTTGTGTACGATACAGTAGGTTGTCTTTTAAGCAAAACCTTAGCTGCTCTCATGGTAGAACTTTTTGTCGGTTCTTTCCCTTCCAAAACTGATATTATGTCAGCGTATGCGTCATCCTTGCGCTGTTCTTCCCGTAAGTTCTTCATAGATCCTGGTTGTTGTATTTGAAAAATGGATTTTTCTAGAGAATGGGATCTGTATGCTTGAAAATCCTCGGTTGCCTGACGTGGGTCCATGGGTTCTCGAGTATTATTGCTGTTTTGTTCTAAGCGGCTGATGATATCGGCCAGGTGCTTCTTTCCTTCAATATGACGGATATCAAAATTATAGTCAGCTAAGAAAAGTCTATAGCGTGTGTATTTTCCTATCCTATCCGGGTGCGTACGCAGAGAAAAACATTTTGCGTCTGTAAACAATTTAAATTTACGATTAAGTAGGAAATATATGAATTTACACAGAGCATAAATAATAGCGTATAGTTCTTTTGCCAGACTGAACTTTTGATTTCGGTCTTTGTAAGGCGACGGCTGCAGCACGAAACAATTCTTTCTTCGTTAGTTTTGGGGTTATAACAGGCTAATAAGCCTCCCAACTGTGTAGAGCCTTATCTCTAGCTTTTCGTCGAAATGGTAGAGAGATGGGACATTCAAAATGTCTTCTTTCAGCTACTCAAATAATTCATCGTGTTTTTCGGTCCGTTTAAATTTATCATTTTTAGTAAGGAGCTGTTGAAACGGTTCTACCTTGGTCGCGAAGTCTTTAATATGACTCCGAAGATAAGAGCAAAGGCCTATAAAGCTCTTGAGTTTTGAAGCCCGGAAGCATACAACTGTTGGTTAGCACTTAATGGATTTTCACGTACGGAAATATAGACCTTCAGACCACAAGCTATTGAAGATTTTCAATTCTCACCTTCCGAAACGTACACACTTGTTATGCACTATGAGGAAAAGCAGTCTTTACGGAAAGAAACTTCTAACAACGTACCTTTTTTCCTGACTACAGCTATCAAAACGGTGTCCCAGCGAAGCCTACAAATGAACTCATAAAGAATGCTTCCAAATCCAAAAACGCTTGTGTATAGAAAAGAAGTCATGTTACAGGAAATTCATGCCACTTTATTCACTTGAAAATGTTGAGGCTATGAGCTATGTTTCAACTCTAAGGAAAGGAGCATTCATTAGCATCAGGCGAAACGAAATCCAAGAAAACTACAAGAAAAAGATTGCTAATTCAGCAACATCCAGGAAGAAAGTAATGAAATCCCGAAGGACATTGATATTATCGTGTTTTTCATGTGAAGATGACGTAGGCCTAAATATGGCTATAGATAATGTTGATTAACATGGAAATGTGGTTTTTGCTTCCTCAATTACTATTTAGAAGTTTTGCTAAAATGAGTGACTGGATTCATTGCTAGAGTTGTGAGACACGGCAGGAAACTGTTTATTTGTGATTTAATTAAGCTAATAAGGCTCCTTGCCTCACACAATGTTATAGTTTACACCTAACTTTTCTGATGTATTAACGAATATCTACAATTATTGTAATACGGATGACGCATATCTACCAGTTATGTATTTCATGTTATTTAAAATTAGCTTGTTTCAAGTGTTGTGGAATCTGCAAATATAACAATTAAATACATTATATATTACTTCCTTGTATATTTTTGTCATTAAAGACTTAATTACATTAGATCTATTCATATTGTCCCACTCATTATTCAAATTGCCCTTCGTATTTACTTCCTCCAAATTATGAAGGATAGATAGAATACCTAAATTTCACTATGATATATCACCAATACTATCTTGATAAAAATTAAGTAACAATCAAGATAGAAGTTCTTAATTCAACATTCAACATTATTTGAATACATTTTAGATTTATGAGAAAATATCTACAATTATTCAAATTACTCCGTTGTGTCTTATTAAAAATCAATCTTGAGTTGAATCAAGTTGGTCTATTATAAGAAACTAACTGCAGCCTAAAGTTTCACAAATAAAGAAATGTATTTTTCCTCCTTAAAAAATACTAATAAAGTGATTTAACTTACTGCAATGCATCTTTCTTTGGTTTCCATGGATTCCCAATATTTCTTTTTAAGTCGTTCTGCAATTTGGTCGTGCGCGTGCTTCATAACTAGCATCGAAACTCTTGTCCTTTCTTTCTCCCTGTTTGCTTCTAAATTCCTCTCACGCGATCTAGCATCATCCAAATCAAAAATACCGAACTCTACTTTTTGTATATCCGTAACTCGAAGATTTTCATCAACAAGTGCACAGAGCTTAAAATAAAGCAAAAGATAACTGATTAAGTTTCATCATACAATAATACAATCTACTGATACAATGTTTACTTGCTGTATTATTACACTGTCTGTTACAAGGTACTTCACGTGCTGTATGCTGCAATAAATAAATAAATAAATAAATAAAATGACGTGCATTAGGTAATATTAAATTTCCAAATTTTCATAATTTCACTCAAAAACATTGCACTCTTATCTACATATTGGCAATTCTACACAGCACAAGTTTTCAAAGGACTCATTAGAAGAATCAAGGTATATTACAACATCCTACAAATATCCGCTCGTAGACCATCTTAAGACGCCAAAATGGAATTTGCCTTTGTGTTTTTGTCCGAAGTTTTGTTCCTAAGTTTTGACCTGAAAGCTTTGTCGTTGTGCAATATGGGTTAATAAGTATCTCACTACCTAAACAATGAATGCGATTAGAATATATGCAGTTAAAATGAGCCAGTTGAAAATTATGTCACGTCAGAGAATAAAATGCTAATACTAGTTTGCGCAGGGATCTATAATCCTGTTAACATGCCACTATGTACATATTAGACTATCCTAGGGGAGTAAATGGAAAGTAAAATGGAAGTATGAATACTTCAATCGCACCAACCCAAAAGTAAAATTACTTGTAATTACCCTCAGTTTATCATTAGCATGTACAATTGAAATTTAACGATGCATACAATTTTAAATGGAAATGTCAGTTCCTTAATAGTACACTTATTGTAAGACAAGTATCTTTTACGAACAGCTCATAAATATATGAACGCAAATGTACATGTTTGGAATCTTCTCAAAAGAGTTTTACAACATTGTAAAAACTTGCTGATTAATTACAAATTTTAAATGCATGTTCTGGAAGGAAAAGGCAGGTGGGTCACTCGACTTTTTCATTTGTTGCCACGTTCCGCCGGTGGATCACCTTTTCTGCAGTTTACATGGTAATATAATTTTCACCGACCTATAAATAAGTCTGCTCAGATTGATTTCCAAATTAAACGTGTGCAGTTGCCTTTATTGATTTTATAAATTTATTTCTTTATTGATGTTAACATTAATACTCTAAAATACTTGCGGTTCACTCATTCAATTCACTTTTGTACGTGTCGCCAGTTAATGTGTTAATGAAAAAGTATACCAAAGAGAGAGTACTGCCATTTACAGGATCAAGTAGCACCAGGGCCGAATTATGAACCTCAGAGGTTATAAGCTCTTAAAATATAAACAATAATAAATCATAAAATAAGGTTTTATGTTTCGAAATTAAACAAAATCTGTAGATAGAAATTAGTTTATTTTTTGTATACTTCCACTTTATTTATATTTGAATATACTTTCTCTATTTTCTTTAAATTTCAGTCTTTGATCAGATCTCAATCATTACTTTTATCATGTATATATATATATATATATATATATATATATATATATATATATATATATATATATATATATATACACTGGAGTCTCTGGCATGTAAAATTTGGGGGAACATCAAAGAAAGTGATTTAAATGGTAACCTAGCCCAACTTGTGTATTATCTTCGATTCAATTTCTTACCTTTCTGCTTCTCTTCATGGACCCCTTGAGATATATCAAGAACTCTGTTACAGTTGTTTCAAAGCCTGAATATTATATTCCAAATAAACAGGGCCGACCTTAAGCCGATTAGACCGATTGCTTCCAATCGGGCCCCGCGCTAGTGCATCTACTCTACTGCCCAGACTCCCCTCTAATCTACTCTCCAGTGCCGTTTTAACAGCATATTAGGCCCCAGAGCAAACAAGTTGTGGTAACTATGACTAAATTTTGCTCCTAATACATGCCATTCTGCTCGCGAGGCCCTCAATGCTTGCGGAGTCCCCAACCAAGTGGCTCTGGTACTCTCAGTTGTCATGTACACATAACAATATATTGCAGTACAGGTACATTCATACACTCCACAAGGGAGGGTATGGCCTCTCCCTAACAAGTAAATGAATAATTTGTATTAAGTTTACGGGCATAAGTAAGTATTTTTTGAATTAATGCTCCAGTAGTTTCTTTATTTTTATACGTTTACAACTTCTGTTATAAAAATAGATATTATGTCCAAGGAGTATTCTGCACACCCCTGACACTCCCCCAAATTTCCTTACACCCTGGGAGTAAAAATATTGTTTTCTTTGAATTTGTGTAAAAATGTATATCATTATTCTGGGTGTACACCCTCTTTCATTTTGAACACTCCTCTAAGTAAAAGTTGCTGGTGTTCTTACTTATTATGTCATGTGATACTACCGTGAATATCGAGATGGTATCAAATAAATCAGCCTCAGTGCAACTTCCTTGCATATTCTTTCACTTATTATTGAAAATGCAAAGCCAGAGGACAAACTTTGCTCTCTCCTGCGAAAAATCCCGTGGAGGCACTTTTTTAAAATCAAGTCAGGAAAACGGGATGTATACTAGTGCATACTGAATAGGTGGCTGCTTATGAAGGTTTGTCTTCTAACTCAAATAATCGAATCGAAAATATGTCATCCATCTTGCATCAGTTCCTTAATGTTTGTGATCGTCTCATCATCATTTAATTTTGTCTGCAGTCGATAACGATTTCAAGTTGATTATACCTTTCATAAGTATCTACCTACGATGTTGTCACTAGTGTACATTAGGTTTTCCTGACATGAATTCTTTTCAAAAAGATACAGCTGTTAAGAAATCTTTGAACCAACGAATTCATATCAATGTGCATTTCATTATGTCTTACAAATATAAACTTATGGAAACATAGTCTTCACCTTTGTATTTCCCATAAAATTCTTGCCCAA
Organism: Thermobia domestica; assembly: GCF_964235325.1. Classification (NCBI taxonomy): domain Eukaryota; kingdom Metazoa; phylum Arthropoda; class Insecta; order Zygentoma; family Lepismatidae; genus Thermobia; species Thermobia domestica. Next base: position 168,786,793 of record NC_137454.1, on the reverse strand, counting down.
TTTGATATATTACATGACTTCCTTCCTATTTAAAAAAAATCGAGCGAGATACAAGATGGTCGACTTCAAGATGGCGGCCATGATAAGCATACCCTAAAATAGATGTCTACTTCCTCCAGGTATCGATTATTGTGTTTTTGTTTTTCATCCATTTGCCTGTTTTACAAATAAAATTAAATTTTCAAACTTGAAACACATTGTTATGGCTTACTCTGATCTATCAGGTTTTTGGCCACTGCGGCGTCTTTACGGACGAAAGCACTTTGAATTTTGCTTACGCTCATTTCTTGATATTCCAGACTTCTAGTTTGGTCAAGAAACTAGATTTCGACTTCGATACGTTTACTTGTAAGGCAAGGAAACTATGAAATACTAAAACAGAACCTTCCAGTAGAACAAGGGTGAAATATGTATTTTAAAATTCATTCACTGTCTGCGTTTCCATTTCAGTTATTTCTGTGAAAAATTAGCCGCTATAAGCAATGAATATAGTGAGTTTTCACCAGAACATTTTGCAGATGGAAAAAGGTTATAAAAGGAAACGGCTAGAACCACTAGACCAGCGCAATATATATATATATATATATATATATATATATATATATATATATATATATATATATATATATATATGTGTGTGTGTGTGTGTGTGTGTGTGTGTGTGTGTATGTGTATGTGTGTATGTGTGTTTTATCCACTAATGTTGTACAGAAAATATACACATTTCACAGACCTCATACAAAGTTTCCCTGTTTTTATTTAGGCTAGGTACGAGAAAGAATTTCTTCCTTCGATTTCATGGCCCTTGGCTGAAGTCTGCATTCTCTGAATGCTCTTATATGTAAATACCTATAATTGTATTTAATGTGAGGGCCACTTGCGGACCAGACTCACCTGCACTATTTGCAGTATTGCACCATATGCCCCATCCCCAATGGTAAGCTCGGATATGGAAAATTACTGTGATGCTTCCTTCCCTTGACGCTCTAAACACGTGCTTATTTTGCTTAAGGGTTAGTCCATGTTAGAGAAATATCAAAAAACGCTGAAACACGTCTTAAATTACACATGTCTATTCTTAAGGGATTTCCAGATATGGTTGTGTCATTTTAACAATTACAACTTCACCTTTTTTCATCCCTTCTAAGGAAAACATTTTTAAAACTCTGAAAACTCTAAATTATTTTAAATTAAAAGCCTATAAACCAATGTTCATGTCTCTAAAAGAAATTTCGAGATATGGCCAACTTATTTTGACAATTGCAATCCTCACCCTATTTTCTTTCCTTCTAAGGGAAATATCAAAAAACGCTGGAACATGTCTTGAATTAACATGTCTCTACTCTTAAGAGGGCAGACTACTAAATATTTTTCAAAAGCTAATCATTTCTTTTCCTGTTTTTCGTAAGTGAATAGAGATAATGAAAGGTAACTTACCGCAATAATAGATAATGTCATTCTACACTCGAAAATACGAATCGGAAGAATAATCAGTGTTGCCATCCATAGAAATTACAGCGTGACCAAAATTTGAATTACCCAAAAATCTAGATTAAGATAGCGACTAGAAAAATGAACTCAACGGTAATTAATGACTTATCATGTTATCTGTGTTTCTTGTTAAGTACTTTTTAAATAATATTTGTACATAAGTTTTTACAAAATAAACAAGTTATTACAAAATAAATACAAATATTATTTAAAAAGTAGTTAACAAGGAACACAGATAATATGATAAGTCATCATAACCGTTGAGTTCATTTTTCTAGTCGCTGTCTTAATCTAGATTTTTGGGTAATTCAAATTTTAGGATTTAGGATTTGGATTTCTGGGCTTTCGGCATCTAAGGCCATGTAGCCCTTCACGATTTGAGGGATGACGTCCCTCGGCGAGCACACAATCCGGGGAAAGGGAAGGAAGAAAGGATTGGGAAAGGAAGGAAGCGGCCTGGGACCTATAAGTTAGGTACCACCCCGGCATTTGCCTGGTGTGAATGAGGAAAACCCAGGAAAACCTCATTCAGGGTGGCTGGCCTGAAAAAGCTGTTACACTTTTTCGACCGAGTGACCCCACCGGAAGTCAAATTTTAGTCACAATGTAATTTCTATGGGTGGCAACACTGATTATTCTTCCGATTCGTATTTTCGGGTGTAGAATAACATTATCTATTACTGTGGTAAGTTACCTTTCATTATCTCTTTCTAGTTACGAAAAACAGGCAAAAGAAAAATTGTTAGCTTTTGAAAAATATTTAGTAGTCTTCCCCCTTAAGGGATCTCCAAATATGGCCGTGTTATTTTAACAATTACAACTTCACCCTTTTTCTTCCCATATTTTTCGTTCCTTTTAAGGGAAACCTCAAACAACGATGAAACACTTATTTAATTATTTTAAACTAAAAGCTCATAAGCCAATGTTCATGTCTCTAACCTTAAGGAATTTCGAGATATGGCCAACTTATTTTGACAATTGCAACCCTCACTCTATTTTTCCCTCCTTTTCCTTCCTTTCTAAGGGAAACATCAAAATCCACTTAAATACATCTTCAATTATTTTAAATCAAAAGCCTAAAACCTAATTTTCATGCCTCTAACCTTAAGGAGCTTCGAGTTATGACCATCTTATTTTAACAATTACAACTCTACACTACAATTACCACTATTTTAACAATTACAACACTGAAACACGTCTTTAATTATTTTAAATTAAAAGCTCAAACACCAATGTTCATGTCTGTAACCGTAAGATATTTCGAGATATGGACATCTTATTATAATAATTGTAATTCCCACTCCTTTTTCCTTCTCACCCACTTTTCTTTCCTTCTAGGTCAAATAAAAAAAATCTGAAAGACGTGTCTAATTATATTTTAAATGAGAAGTCCACATACCAAACTTTCATGCCCATTGCATTCAGAGATTCAGAGATATAGGTATTTTAAAGTAATAATTGCCACTCCATATTTTCCCTATGATCCGATCGAATTTCCAAACCTCCTTCTTTAGTGGGACCTTAAATCACAATCTTACGTCCTATCCAAATTTCAAGTTTCTAACTTAAGCGATTTGGCCTGGCCGTTGATTAATTACTCAGTCAGTCAGAACTTGTCAGAACTATAAAATAGAGAGATTTAACTTGTTTATAACCAGCCCCGTAGCCAGCCTGATTTATCATGGAGGGCAGAATGAAGACTGAGGGGCAATGACAAAAACATCAAAGAACACCATAAAATTGTGCATTTATTTATTGTTTACATAATCTGTATTTATTTTTGAATTATCGAAACCGTAAATTTTTGTTTCATTTTTGTGTACTTAATACAAGCTCTTTGCGAGGTACCGGTACTTTGTTTCTAATTAATAATTAAAATTGAACTATTTATTTTTTAAACATTAGAACAAAATTATATTACAGAAATGTTAGATTATATCAATAGAAAATAGAAGTGTGTGTTTTATTCAACGTTTGCACTCAATTTTCTACCTTGCAAAATAAGCGAGACACTACAGTTTATTAATATTCACAACTAACGTTGTGGACTATGATATTGTTGTTTGGAAGTGCATCTTGTATCCTTGGATGCTTATCATGGTTGCAGTAATAGGGTACGGTTTGAAATTTGTGAAATGGGTAAAGGCAATGGAAAATGTTTGGTGCATCTAGCAAGAAACATATAATTTTACATGGAAATGAGTAGAATTCACCACGTTGAATTTAATTTGGTAAATATAATTGCGAAATTTCACTGGTTTTAAGTCAGTTTGAAAATTCTCTTTAGCGTTATTTTTTAGATGGAGTAAAAGACATTTTGGGGGCCAGTGCCCCCTCTAGCCCCTCCCTGGCTACAGGTCTAATTTAACTTGTTTAGAACTTGTGCAAAAGAAGACTGAGAAGCCTCAGAAAAAATATACGCCACATTGTATCAAAAATATGGTGAAAGTTACAGAGAAAAATTATTTTCTTATTATATTATTTAAATAAAGAACTTAGAAATTTGGGAGAACTTAGCCCCTTGTACTTGCTTATCCTTGGCCGAATCAATGAGTTTCTAAGTGTAAGTTGATATTATACATAGACCTAAGAAACCTTTATTAATATGTTCAACCGTAATCAGCCCCTGCAACTGTAATTAATCTTAAATTGTGATTTGAAGTATGCTACTTCTGTCTATATCAAAATGTTGCATTATATAGGTTGTGAAATAATGCATAGACCTATTTATTTTTAATTAATGCCAGCACGGAGACTAGTTTTCCTAAAGTATTACGCCTTTTTTCTTTTTCTTTCTTTTTTTGAGTATTTACATTTATGGTCTATATGCAATATTTCAGCACCAGCAACGTAAGGACAACGAATGATTATGATTTCACTATATGATGTCACAATTAATAATCTTGGTTAATAATCTTGTTGATGGTTAATAAACTTGTTGATGGTTAATAATCTTGTACAGAAATTTCCTAATTATCATTTTCCATCTCGCTTAAAATGGCGGAAATGCTTATCTTTGGAGAAATCAGTGGCTGGTAAGCCATTATGCAAGATGGAAGGACACAGAATAAGTATTATAAAGGCTGTAGAATGCATAATAAAGACATTTCTCAATTATGAGCCATTTGAAGTGTTGATGTGAAAAAGTGTTAATAGAAAACAATTGTACCGCCAACCAGGCCCGCAACCAGACACAGAAGTTTGGGGGGGGCCATGAATAAGATGGGGGGCCTGATTAAAAATTCTCTTACAAATATCTAAATTGTGATTTTTTGTATTAATAATAGCATTTTGTATTGAGGTCTAGAAGGGCCATGAAAAGTTTAGGGTGCCAAGGCCCCCATGCCCCCCTCTAGTTGCGGGCCTGCCGCCAACAATGACTTCACAATCTAACTTTAAAAACAATGAATTACTTGTGCAGTCGAATTGAATTTTTTCCTGCGCCTTAAAAATCAACACTTAAGGCAGATTTAAGTGGGAACAGAGATTTAAGTGGGAAGATCTAAGTTGGAACAGACGATGAGCCGACCACAGAGGATCATTGGCGTCAAGGGCCGTACGAGACAATGTGTAATATTTTCACAAGAATTGAATAACCATATTCAATAGAGAAATTCGTACATTGTACACGAACATCACAGGAACAAAAATTGTTATAACGGTAGTAAAAATATTTACTGACGAAAAGCATAAAAAAATCTATTATCATTTTAGTAGGAGACTTGATCTTTCGTGTTCTGAATCAATCTCAATAAGTATTACATTGCGCGACAGAAGATTGGAAAATTTTTCAGTACAATTTAAGAATTACGTAATAAACGTATTTTCAATAACATATCAGGCGGCCCGGAAAAAAAAAAAAGAAAACGTTCAGTGTGCCGGAACGGCCCGGAGGCCGGCTGTTGCACATGGCTGACTTACGGTGTTGAAATGGAAATGAAGATTGCGAGAAGGAACAATAGCTTATGTAAGAATTCAACAGTAAAGAGAAATAGCAGTTAATTTAGTCCTGCATCTTACCAGATGTTCCTTATAGGTCTCTATTATTTCTGTAAGGACTTAAGTTTCTTTCTAGCGCAACATTCTTCATTCCCCCGTACAGGGCTATTGGCCAATTTGTAAATATGTTGTTTCATCTAAGTAATGTTCACTAGCGAATTTTATATTTTAGTGATGCGACGAACCAGCTCCTCAGGTGGAGCTAGTTCCTTCTCTCCGGCATCGATACAGGATTCGTTCAAAGGCATATATATATATATATATATATATATATATATATATATAGAGAGAGAGAGAGAGGAAAGTACCTAAATATGGAATAGGGTTGATAATATGGAATACCACCATATCTACCCTGGTAGATGGTGCACTCTCGTGAAGGTGCCCGGAGACGCTTGCCTATGTACCCAGTCATGTGTTTCTGGTCAGTTTGTAGTGAAATAAGCAGTTTATTGCACGTAATACTTTAAGGAGTGGATGTTTGCAATTGTCGATTATCGTAGGTGAGTGTTTCAGAAGTAATTTTCTTAGTCACATTGGAATTTTAAATTATTGACAGTGAATCACTCGGAAAGTTGGTGTTTTCTAGCTAAAGGCTATGCAAGTTAGATTATTTTCTACCAAGGCTAAGTACCATTTTTGTGGTTATAAAAACAAATATGGCGAGGCTTGCAATATGGAATACCATAAGGGTTTTAAATATGGAATAGTATTCCATATTTAGAGTCTTATGCAATATTTTTGTTTCGTTTCCCAGATGAATAAACAGCAGAAGACTTGGGACCGCAACGCAATGAGGAGTGCAATTCACGATATGAGGAAGAAGAAAATGGGATTTTTGAAGGCGGCCAAAATATATAATGTGCCTCGGACAACACTTTTTCGCTTGGCGTCATGTAAATTGAGTCCTGAAGAAGCTGTTGTGAAGAAGCTAGGAAGAAAACCAATTTTAACACCGGAAATGGAGGAGGAACTGGTCCAGTACCTGTTAGTTATGGAAGACACATTTTTTTGGTCTTACTCGGAGGGATGTGCGAATTATGGCATACCAATTAGCCAAAGAAAATAGACTTGCACACTCGTTTTCAAAGTGCCACGAGTTTGCAGGAAAGACTTGGCTCAAATTGTTTATGAAGAGATACAAGGGAAAACTTTCTTTCAGAAAACCGACAGAAACATCATACAATCGAACTGTTGGCTTTTGTAAAGAAAAAAGTGACCCACGTCTTTGACCTTTTGCAATCGGAGATTGATAATGAGAACATTTCTGCTGATCGCGTATTTAACATTGATGAGACATTTCTGACTGTCGTTCAATCAAAAGTTCCTCAAGTTCTTGCATACAAAGGGAAACGTCAAATAGACGCAATTAGCTCTGCAGAACGAGGCTCTTTAGTGACCGTAATAACGTGTATGAGTGCCACGGGTATTTATGTTCCTCTCATGCTAATATTTCCAAGGACAAAGTGGTCAAATCATCTCATGCGCGGTGCTCCTGAAGGATCTATTGGACCGTGTCATCTTCTGGGTGGGTAAAGAGTAATCTCTTCAGTGAATGGTCCAGACATTTTATTAAACACACAAGGCCATCTGAAGAATCTACATTGTTGCTCATTCTTGATGGCCATTATGCTCACTCAAGAAATTTAGAAGTTTTATATTTGGCGAGAAGCAATAAGTGTCCATACTTTGTATTCCTCCACATTCATCTCTTGACAGAACCTTCATGAGTCCCTTAAAAACGTACTACAGTGAAGAGTTCAGGATTTGGATGAGAACTGCTAGGACAGAAGACGGTTGTGTGCGGCCTCTCTCTGCATTTGAGGTAGCAGAACTCTTTGGAAAAGCGTACGTGAAAGCATAAACTGCTTCAAACACCATTAATGGTTTTAGAGTGACGGAAATTTGGCCCCTCAATTCCCACATTTTCAATGATAGAGACTTTCTTGAAGCAAAGCACGCACAACAATATAGATCAGTACGTGGTTTTCAATCTTCACGAGATCTCTATTCCCCTCCTACACCACTACTAGGTTCTGAACCTTCACCTGAACTCCCTCCTCCTTCTACATCAAACACTTCTCTCCCATATATTTCAGACAACCTTTCTCCTATCTCTGCTTGTCCAATCGCCATTGAAGCTTCAGCATGTGAATCATCTGGCAGCAGTATAACTCCATGGCAAATATCACCAGTGCCCGCAGTGAAGAAGAGGGAAGGCAGTCGATTAAGAAAGGCTGGCTGTGGCTCTGTAGTCATAATTACTTCATCACCTTACAAAAAATCAGTTAAAGAAGTCTGTGAAAGCTGTCGATAGTGGAAAACAATTAAAAATGAAGAACAATGCAAAAAACAAGGGTAAGAAACACAAGAATGCAACAGAAGAAAAGGTAAAATTAACTAAGAAATGCACGAAAAGTACGTTACGAAACAAATGTGATGACAGTTGTCCCCAAAGTAAACTTCAGATTCCGAAACATCTATGTCCATCAGCGCATATGATGATCAATCATCAACGTTTAGTAGCATTCCCGATAATGATCAACCAGAGACAGAAGAAGACGCTGAGTGCCTCTTCTGCTCATGAAAATTTTCTGAAGATAAAGGCTAAGAAAAATGGGTGATATGTATGATGTGCCTATCCTGGGTTCACAATGAATGTGCTTGATATGACAAAGGTGTTTATATCTGTGACTTCTGTAAATAGACAGATTTCTCATTGGACATTTTGCAGCATATCTAATACTAGGCAGCATATATAATAATTTTTCTTTTACCCAAGTTTACAACTCTAAAAATGTCACATTGCAAATTTTGCTTCTATGTTTCTTTTTGTAACTTTGCAGCTCATTTACTACATTTTTTTCAAACAATCTTTGGAATATTTGCACCTTTATATCACGTAATTAAAATATGTGTATTGACAGCTTCCTTTGTTTTATTTAGCATACCTATATTAGAAGCATGGAAAACATTCTGGTATATTTCATGAGAGTTGTTTATGGTATTCCATATTTAGAGCACTTTTTTTCGAGTAACAATTTTGTACTGTTTTGATTTTTATTTATTTTTGGAGTCTCTTTTTTGTTATTGACTGACTCTAAATGGCAGAAGTTATGACCATATGTCTACAGAATGCACACACATTTTTTCATATGTAGAATCGTGTAAGGTGAGCTACAGTTGCCAAAAAATGGAACGGTATTCCATATTTAGGTACTTTCCTCTATATATATATATATATATATATATATATATATATCAATTAGACGTCGTCTATTGCTTGTAAAGTTTAATGATAATAAAATGTTCTATTCTATTCTGTACATTTTCCTCCGAAATAAATTGAACATACCTCTTGCCTTAATCGCTGGAACTCCTGAAGCATTTTCATCCTTACTTCAGCAAATGTTTTTCGTTCTAATTCTATCTTCTCTTGCTGCTTTTTCTCTATCCAAGTTTGAGAAATATCTTCATCACCTAATAAGAAAATTAATAGTGAAGTAAGAATACATTAGCAATTACTAGTTACACAATGAAAACTTATCATTAGAAATGATTGTATGACAATATTGTGGTTGGCAAACGTAGTTTATGCGCATTCGATTGCAAGATATTGAGTTAATTCTCACATTAACATAAAAATGATAGTAAATTCACTAATAAAACTCATTCTTTTGTTAGTTTCACTTTGAAGGGGTGTTATAATCAGAAAAGTTTGCTATTATTCCTTTTTTCAAAAAACTCTTGGATGAAGACATGAATTTGATATAGCTATTTAAAAAAAAAAAAAAATACACTTCTCATTCACTAGCAAAAATTAAATAAATTTCCCCCCGAATAGGTGAAGGAATGGAGCAAGGATGTTATAAAATAAAGTATGTGCCCGTACTGCCAAATTATGAAACCTTACGTGACAGCTTCGTTTCGCCTATTCCGCTATCTTACTTGGTTCAACTTATAACCTATATCCCATGTTAAAAATTGCAATATCTTAACGTGCTACTTTTTGAAAACTAAGCAAAGAATCAGAAATGAGTCAGATTGCGAAGCTAATTGAGATTAGTGGGCGCGAGTTACACTGAAAGTAATGAGTCCGAGCCCCATTAAAGGTAATGACTCGAAGTCTGAACGAAGTTATTGGACGCAAGCTCAAGTGAGAAAAGTCCAACTGAGAGGTGAGTGAGAGTCCTGTGTAGGGTAGTGAGTCAAAGTGCGAGTCCATCTGAGGTTAGGGAGCTCGAGCCTGAGTAAACACGAGAACAAATGAAATTAGTGAACACGATCCCGAACCTAAAAAAGCCCCACTGAAAGAAATGAACCCGAGTTCCGTTGAAGGTAATGACTGCAGGCCCGAACGAAATTGTGCGTGAACCCAAGTAAATGCAAGCACTACTGAGAGTAGTGAGCACGAGTCCCGTTGAGAGTAGTGAGTGAGAGCCCAGTTGACAAAAAGTTAGCCAGAGCATGAGTCCATTTGAGGTTAGTGAACTCGACAAGTGGAGTTAGTAAGTGTGATCTCGGGTGAGCCCGAGCTCCACCGAGGGTAGTGAGCTTGATTGCGAATCCAGTGATCACAAGTTTCATTGAGGTGTAGTAAGATCAAGTCCCAAGTGAGCACGTGTTCTGAACGATTATATACTAGGGCCGTTGTATCTCTGGCTCTGACAGCTATGCGAAAAAGAAAGCGAGGGTTGATACTACACTGACCCCCCCCTCCCCCCGTAAGGTCCAATGAGTGAACGAGCTGTCACCGCTCTGGCATGGAAACTGGACGTTATTGCCGCTTCGTGTTCTCCCTCTTGTTTGTGCATAGTTGAGTGAAAAGTGCGTTGAGATTGTTTGGTTATTGCGACTTTTTTTTTTTCTTTTCTTTTTGTGTGTTTGGGTGTGTTGTTAAGAATAGTGTTGTAATTACGTAGTGACAATGGCTAGTTCTTCAGAACCGAAGCCAAAGAAAATAGAAGTGTATAAAGGACAAAGCCGAGAATTGATATAAGTCTTCGTGAATATTTCGAGAAAGAGCGCGATAATGGCGGCCCTCTTCTTCCTGTGACGAGGGTGGTGGACAGAGTGGCTGACGCTCTGCGTGTGGGAAAGTCTACTGTTAAGAACATAACAAAACATAACAACGTAACATAACGTAACATAACAAAAATGTCCCGAAGAACTGAATTCTCCTTCGGCAGTTTTGGTTACTCCAGACAAAAAAAAGAAATCGACCCAATGTTAAAACGTCTCTAGATCGTTTTCAGGATGACGCAATAAGGCAACCCATTTATCAATATTATATAAGGAAAAAATTCTCGACTCGCGGGAAGCTTCTCAAATCCTTGAAAGAAGCAGGACTCTTCGAGGGAGAGAAAACAAGCTTGAGTGTTGTGTTAAGGCAAATTGATTTTAGGTGGAAGAAATTCTCTGAAAGAAAAGTTCTTATGGAAAGAAGCGATATTGTTGCGGCTCGGTGCATTTCTGAGAATGGTGATGAAAATAAACCCGGAAAACTTAGTATGGCAGGACGAAACATGGGCGAATGCAGGGCACACGAGAAGCAGTGCGTGGACAGACGATACATTCGAAGGAACAATGAAGACATCTATTGGCAAGGGAAGTTGACTTACTTTTTATGCCGGGACTGTGCGCGGATTTGTAGCTGAGGCAATGTTGCTTTTTAAATCAAAGAGCACTCGTGATTATCACGAGGAAATGAATTCCACAACTTTCAGAGACTGGTTTGTTAATAGTCTACTTCCAAATATTAACGAGAATTCCGTAATCGTGCTTGCTAACGCGGCTTATCATTCCGTTCAAACGAATAAACCTCCAAATACGAACAGCAAAAAGGAGGACATGATAAGGCGACTTGAAAAAATAATGTTCCTGGAGTATCACCAGATATGAAAAAAGCCGAATTAATAGCATTACTAAAAATCTGTAAGCCAAGAGAGCCATCATATGAGATCGATGGAAATGCTGAGGCTCACGGGCATGCAGTTATTTAACTTCCACTATATCATTGTCATTTTAACCCAATTGAGTTAATTTGGGCTCAAGTTAAAGGTTATGTGGCTGAACATAATAAAACATTTCGTGTAGGTGACGTTAAAAATTTAGTAATAGAGGCGATAGAGAAAGCGTACCCGAATAATTGGAAAAACGTCGTTGAGCATACGTGAAAAATTATGCAGGAAGCTTGGGAAGCTGAAGGTGTCTTCGAACAAACTTTAGAAGATTTAATTATGATATTGGGTGATGGTGACGATAGCAACGACGAAAGTGACGATGAAGAAGAAATTTCGGCAGTTAACTCTGACGAATTATTTCAAGATTGTGAAGTTCAACCTATCGATAGTGACGAATACATGTAGGCAGCGAAGAAAAGTCAGTGTATTCGATTACTTTATGTTTAATTCTGGCTATTTTTATTTTGTTTCCTTACACCAAACGTTTTAAAAATCCATGAAAATTCAGCATTTATTAAGCAATTCATTTCGGTTGTATTTGTTTGCTTTTTCTGTTTATTCTTAGCGTGTGCGGTTAAACCCACGACAAATTGGCAACATTGTTTTGTCCACGTGCAGAACTGTCAGAGCCGGAGGCATAGCGGCCATAGTATAGTGACTGCGAGCCATAGGAGGCTAGTGAGTGCAAGCCTCATTGAAAAATTTGAAGAATGTCAGTCCGAGTATAGGCGAGCCTCAATGAGAATAGTGAGCTAAAGTCCCATTGAAGTTAATGAATCAGAGTCCAAATGAATGCAAGCCCTACTGATTGACATCAGAGGGCTCAAGCCCCACTGATGGTTGTGAGTCCAAGCTCAATTGAAACCGAGCGCGAGTAAGCACAGGTTCAATTGAGACTAGTGAGCCCGATCCCTATTGAATGTAGTGAGCCCGAGCTCAAGTAGATGAGTGCCCGAAAGAAATTAGTGAGCGCTACTTCCAAAAAGGTTAGTGAGTGCGAACCTCATTGGAGAATGTAAACCTGAGTAGGCGCGAAAAATCCCATTGGATTTGATGTCTGTTAACACGAGTTCATCTAATCAGAAGCCAGAGATTTAATTATGCTTCAAATAGGTACTTCAAATTTAATAATCTTAGCTATTACGAAACGAAGAGAGGACACTCCACCACAAACTTACTTGGTCGAGGTACAAGAGTCAAAGAAAGTATATATAATATTGTATCAAAACCGAATGAGTTTTATTTGAGTTATCGTGGAACTCTAAAAAAGGGGGATCATCCAAAGTAATGTGAAAATTTACAGGAAATGATTGTGAAGATTTACAGAAAATGTACGATATATTACACCAAGATGAGCAGTTGTGACGGAAATTACCATAGATTTTTTTTTTTTTTTTTTTTTTTAATAGGAAGAGAGAAATTAAAATGTCTCACATGAGGACACTGAATTCACAGCTCATTCTTGACTGATTTTAATCCCAAGCAGTGCGGATTAGTGAAAAGAGAGAGAAAAAAATACATTATATTGTATCAAAACCGAATGAACTTTGGAAAATTTATCGTAAAACTCTGAAAACAATCGGAAGAAAGAATAGGACGATAATTTCACTTCTTTATTCTTTAATAATTTTAACTCCCTGTGGAGAGATCGGGATGATTGGGAAGCCTCAAAGAAATCGTACCCATATTACGACAAAATCGAACATTTTAAACGAAAATTATCAGGAATATTATTTTTTTTAAATTGACGAATAATTGATTATTTACACTTTCATTTTTGGCAGATTTAACCCTAACCCAATATCATAAAGAAGATATGCATTAAGTTCGTCATAATCGATTTATTTACATAATTTATAATGGAAAATTGTCTTGTATGTACAGGTGTAAATTGGCAACACGAGATAGAGTTTACTCTCTTATACTTGATGGATTACCACCCGAAACAATAGGGTTACTTACGCAAGTAAAAGAAAGACACATACCACGTTTAATCAAAATCGGATAAATTTTACGAGATCTATCGTGGAACAGACGAACAGACACAAAAATATCAATCGAATCGTATAGTAGAAGCTTCGCTAACGTTCGCTTCAATAAATAAATAAATAAATAAATAAATAAATGAAACTGACAATAGTTGTTGAAGCGAATTTGAATTCATTGAATTTCTGAACTCTCTCTCTCCTGCAACTACCTGAATTCGTCCTTAAATGATTTTAACCGAGATCAAGACATCAGATTCATCTCATTACATAGTAATTCTTCGGCAATCGAAAGAATTAAATAAAAATAAATTAATCCTTCCATGTTAGACACACTTTGCATTCACCTTTTGCGCTATTCATCAGTTCCATGAAACCTAAGCGTGTTAAGTAGTCTATAACCATCTTGAGTTCTTGATATTGGTAAAAAAAAAAAAATCCACTTAAACTGCTCTACTCGAGTGAGTCCATTTCTTTTTACTTTTCCCGAGTTTTTATTGTTTTTCTCTTGTTTCAGTCTCCGTGAACAAGGCTCTATGGGGGGTCCGAAAGCTAGGGAGTACTTTCTTTTTTTTTAAATCACAATTACAAACTAAACCACTCAGCGAAATAGCCCATTTGAGGGCCTGAGCCGCTCCAACGCCATCTGTCAGCGACCAGCTCAGCTAAATTACGTCCAGTCTAGCGACGAGCACGTAGTCAGCGCGCTACGTCGCCCTGCCTCCAGTTTTGCCTCAGTGGACCGGCTGGCAATCGCTGAAACCACATGGACGTAACTCAATTATGGTGACTCCTAATCAATGATATAATGCTAGGGTTTTTGCAAGATATATGCTCGACTGTTTTCAAAAATATAGCGTATACCTACTTACGTACACCTCGTTCTTTCGTAAACTCAAGGTGAGTGTACGCTGGATTTTAAATAGAAATATATATTAGTTAGTCATACGCCGTATACTCCCGTGTACGCTACATTATATGCCTGCCTCTAATCACAATTACAAATAAGTAAAATGCCCACTTGAAATAGTTTAAGACTTACCCAAGATAACTGTATCTGTTGAAACTGCACTCAGACGTCTTGTACTTCGTCTGGTTTTCCTCCTTTGAACTAAAGCTATCTTCTTTTGGAATAGTTTCTGCTGAGCTTCTTCTCCAATGCTATCAAGTGAATAATATATGTATATATTAGGGTTTTTTTTTTTTTTTTTTTTTTTTTTTTTTTTTTTTTTTTTTTTACTTCCGAGATTTTCTGAATGTCATCCCCTAAGATGGTTCCATACCAGACCAAAGTAACCCATCAGAAAAATTAGCTCAATCAAATAATATTGAATGGTGCTCCAAGTTACTTCAAGTTTTTAATGCAATATGTTACTGTATAGTGTCATCATGGCGATCATCTTGAAGTCCGCCATCTTGGATTCAGGGTGGACCATTGATCTTGAAAAGCCCTCCTAACTTTTAAACTAGTAAATAGAAAACACTGAAGCTTTGTGCATGCAAATATTGGCAGGAGACATTGTCTGACATATTTGCAATACTACCAGACTTTCAGTGTTGTCAACTAAGATAAAGTGGTATTTTCTTAAAAGACACTACATCAAGCGATTATATATTTGAGATCTAAATAGTAAGCGGAAACTTCAAATACCACATTTGTTATTCAAAGTTACAAACTAAGAATGCTACAGTGTCACAAACATCCAAATTCCGAAAGCTCGGAGACGGACGAGCAAGTGCACATTCAAAGTACTTTAGTGTCGAATTTTATGATCATATTATGACGTATTTCGAATGAGTAGAAACAAAGTTAAAGAGGTTGAAATTTTTAGTGTTTTTCAACAAGTTTTATTTCGAAAATCAATTTAGGTATTATCCAATCACATAGATATTGAAATTTTATCTCAATGCATTTCGAAAACATTTTAAACACTGATAAAGTTTGTAACACTTCTTAAAATTATGTAATTGTGAGAATTTCTAATTATGGTTAACAAAAATTATTGTTGTAATGCTATGGAACCCAAAGAGACTCACAATCATTTTAAAGATTTCCCACAGATATGTCATTTTAAGCAGTATAGAAATCTCTACCTATGCTTTTCATACCTCCGAAACGGTTTGAGATATCATATTGCTGTAAACGGCATTTTTATCATTGCGTCTCTTGAAAAGCATCCACGTGATTGTATATGATATTTGTCAAAATAAAGCCTTTGGAAACATGTATAATTATAATTCCTTGTAACTCTATTCCTTTCCATTGGTGGGAAACATGGAAATTTTAAAACCTTTCTCTCCCATGGGAGAGCTGTTTTATACTTCGACAAAGTCTCTTCTTCGTAAATGCATCTAGATTTTCTATCTTTGGTCTTCTTCTTCCTGGCTTTCCTTCTGCCTTTCTCTCTATCAACACGGTGATCAAATCGCAGTGCCGAATAAGATTGCCAAACATGCTTTTTTTTTTTTTTAATTCATTAGAAATATCATATTATCATCATAGTACTCGGCAGTAAAGGTACTTCAGATGTGCATTGCACAATCCGTCTCACTCGCTTCTTAATATCGGAGAGGCCTTAAAAATTTGGACATTATAGTGTTCTTACTTTGTAACATTGAACAATAAATGTGATATTGTAAATTTTCTTTAACCTGTAGATTTAAAATACAGTAGAATTCCGACTATCTGATCCGACTATTATCGATATCAGAAAATAAAAAATTACATTTAGAGATAACAAAAATTTATTGAAATCCAAACTATATGTATTCGTTTGTAAAGGTACTTTTTCCTTGAAATTTCTATTTAAATCAAAGTTAAACTATATACTTAATTGGCATTTTCTGTATTTTTGTCTAATTATTTGTAGTAAAGCTGATTTTCTTTTACACATATATTAGATCTTTTCATTAAATGAAATTAATTCAGGTTACAAAGTTATCTCACAAGATAACCTTTTGTAAAAAATATTTTTCTCAATTATCCCGATTACATCAGAACTCATTAATTCGGATAATTGGAATTTCATTGTATGTAATAGTCTGACGTAGTACCATTTGAAGAAATACAACTTTATATTGTGTTGGCAATACTGTTAATCTGGTGCTATTGCAGAGTCTGTCAAAAAATATCACTTTGTCAATATCTGCATTGTTCAAAATTTCAGCGTTTTTTTTAGATATTAGCTGTAATATTACGTGTTACGCATGTATGTATGTATGTATGTATGTATAAGTATATATAGACTCAGCATATAAAATCCCTCAGTCCTAAGTTTGATATATGTATATATTTTATTCAATAGTACAATAATATGCTAATTAAAAAACTATATAAAAATCTATTTATATTGGAGAGTCTTGCCCTCCCTTTCTCCAGACAAAACCTGAAATGACGCTATTGCTCTGACATCTTACAAAATATAATCCATTATATTCTTCTGAAATCTGATCAGGCTCTGTTGCTTAATGGTCACTTCACTGAGCTATCGCTCCTCCTTGTATGAGAAGTCAAAGAGAGCATCTTAAAGAATAAAATATATGATAAACTTGAATACCAGTATTACTATTACTGAAAATGCAACGTGAATTACAAACTATGAATTGAATATCTTGAATCGTCTGTTACTGGGAAAGTTCGTTCACGCTTCTAAGAAAGGAACTATTATTAGATATAAAATTAAGCTCACGCAACTTACTCAACATAGGTAACAACTAGAACACGATCTTCTCCTAGAGATGCTATGAGGTCACCGACGTTAGTGTATACTCTGCGCACTCCTTTTCCTTTTCTATGGTGAACGTTAAGTACACAATGTGTGCCTAATGTTAAAGGATTTCGGACTACTATTTTTCCGTCTCGACCATAAGTCATTAAGTAATCATTCCTCATCTCTATTTTTATAGATCGAATAACGTGGTCAGTTGGTATTGTTTTATCTACTCTCCACGGTTTCCCCTGGAATGAAAGAATATTCAACGTATTAGATTTATAAAAGTAATTTACATAGACATGAATAATATTATTTGTTGTTAAGAGAGAGCAAAAAATGAATAAAGCTAATATGGATATGGGTCTTTGGTTTAACATGGGCCATAAACACTTTTCATCATATTTCTCTGATATTTGATATATATATATATATATATATATATATATATATATATATATATATATATATATATATATATATATATATATATATATATATATATATATATATATATATATATTTAATGGCATAATAATTGAAAATCGGTAAGTTTTACGTCCCACAGTTATGCCGGTTAGGCTAAAGGAGACGGTGATGATGAGAAATGAATTGAAATGGTGGAATGAGAAAGTAGGAGAAAACGGGAGAACCCCGAGAAAACCTACGCACAGAATGTTTATCCACCACAAAGTTCACTCGGCGCGAACTGGGATGGAACTAACGTATAATAATTGAATATAAACGACAGATACGTTAATGCAACTGTACCAATTAAAGTTGTAATTTATTACGTAAACAATTAGTTTCCTAAGTTTAATATGCTCATGAAGCTTCCATCACTTGTTCATATCTTTCTGTTCCCATCGTCTCAGTTTTTTCTCTTTTTAAAGAAAATGTAAATTAAGAAAAATATATTAACACAAATATAATTAATAGAGACCGGATGTTAGATATGATCAAAAATAATGTTTTTAAGTTTATATAGGGGTAATAGTTTCAATTTAAGCCAATTTTATTATGCCTGTTTCGGCCCTTCCTGCCTAAGTAATTGCTTTAGTACCTAATGTTGCCTACTCTATATATTTTCTTCAAAATAAGACTTTATTGGGGAAAAATATATAATTTTAGCATTTCAAGAAAGGATTCTGCCTCTTCCGAGAAATATAAGAGTTGTTTGTAGTAATCAGATGTCGTAAAAACTTTGGACTGGTTTGGACCGATAAAGTACTGTAAAACTTTGGACTACTGTATGTACTGATAAGTGTATAAAATTTGGACTGTTATGTACAATGATAAAGTGCTTTAGAGAATGTGTTTACCAAATATACATGGGATACATGTCAAGCTTTGTTTATATATATATATATACAGTAAAAGAAGATATTAAAAAATAGATATATTTCTATATTCTTTGAACATTACGTATGACTTGAATTTATTTTTTTAATGTATTAAGTGTTTATCTTCATTATTTCAAGTTACATTTTAGTGCCTATTTTACTGCCTAATTTTTAAACATTAGGTGTTTATTTGCCTGCCTATTTTCCAGATTTTTAATGCCTAAACATCCGGTTTCTAATAATTAAGTAGTTTTAAGCAATTCATTTCATTTTCCGTTGTAGTTTAGTTAGTACAAAAGAGGGTGTTTTATAGTAAACTTAGGAATTGTGCTAGTCTTTAGAAAGACAATAAAAACTTTTTTGCAATATAAATTTTTCACGTTATTCATATTAAGACATAAATTGTTCATAACGTATTCTCGGATATTAGATCATCATTTATTTTGGGTTAACGTTAGTTATCATTCAATTAAGTGGAAGTATTTGTTTGTGCTTAAATATAGTTCTATGCGCACGCAGCAGCACGCAGCTTAGATTTAAAAATAATTTCAGCTTCATGCGATATATATATATATACTAGAAGAGGTATATTTAATTTAGAAACCAGTGACGTTTTAACCACGTCGAAGAAAATTGAAACGAAAAAAGCAAAGCAATGATTATTAGCATTAGTAATTCAATCTGTTGCATTACATTGAAAATATAGGCCTAGCACTTACGATGCTTGGAATGGAGACAAGTTTCTTAGTCCTGATTCCAATAATTTCGGATACTATGAAGATTGTCAACTATGCGCCAGAACTCCTTCGTTAGGCGTTTTTTGTTAATGTCATAGCTACATACACCTTTTTTTAATTTTGAATTTATAATCTTATCTACCTTATTTCTTACGTCTTTACTTATATTCAACTAAACTTTACTTACTCAACTAAATAATTAATTGAGTACAAAGAGAAATTTCATAACAAATATGATAAGAAGAATAGAAATGCTGGAGGACGAAGAAGAAGGAAGGAAGGAGAGCATACAGAAATTCTACAGACAGTTAGAGAAGAACGGTTACAGCAAGAAAGAGTTAGAGAAGGAAGAAGAACGCAGGAAGAGAAAGAGAGGGAGAAAGAAGAATGAAGAGGATGAGTGGAAAATGGCATGGCATAGAAAGTATGGGAGAAGAAACGGAGAAACTGAAGAATTTATTGAAGAAAGGAGGGGTCAGAACTTATAGAAAGAGTGGAGAAACTTTATTAAGATCAATAAAGAAGAAGAATAGAAAAGGAACTAAAAAGATTAATGAAGAAGAAGAAGGAGTCATCTATAGGGTATGGTGTGAGGACTGCGATATGTCATATATAGGAGAGACAGGAAAGAGAATGAAAGAAAGGATAAAACAACATGAAGATGATGTTAGGAGGAAGAAAGATACCAATGCCATATACAAACATGTTAAGGAGACGAATCACGGAATTAATTGGGATAAGACGGAAGTATTGGAGATGGAGAAAAGAATGATAATAAGGAAGTGGAAAGAAGCAGATTGGATAAAGAAGGTAGGAAGAGATAAACTGATGAACTGGACAGGGGGCTTACCTATTAATGAATTATGGCAAGGAAGTTTGAATAGCATAGAGAAAAAGAAAATAAATAAAAAAAGGCCCTTATAAGAACCAAAAATAAAGGAACGTGGTTAGTTGGAAAGTGAAAACGAAGACTTATGGGATTGGATGAAGGCCTCAGTAAATAGGAAGAAAAATAATAATAATAATAATAATAATAATAATAATAATAATAATAATAATAATAATAATAATAATAATAATAATAATAATAATAATAATAATAATAAAATATAAATAAATAAATAAAAATAAAAAATTACAACAATAAATATACATATGTCTGTTAAAAGAATTTAAACTTTTTCATAATAATGACTATATATATGACGGTTAAATAATTTAAACTTTGTCATAACAATATTTATATATATATGTCTGTATTTTCATTTATTTTCGATAGTGTCTGAAGAAGGATATGCTAGATATCCGAAACAATTACAAATTATAATTTAAAATAAAGTGAGTTTTAAGCTTTGGTCAGTGTCTCTTTTGTTAAAATAATCAATCCAAAGCCATGAATAGTCTTACTAAATAATTAAATTCCCTCATTGATAATGGAATACTAAAATAAAAAAGTAGTTTCCTTCATGACAGATAGTATAGTATTCACCTGAATGAAAGCAGATATTATTATGAAACTTACAGATTGTGTTATATAAATGAAACTTACAGATCGCGTTACTCTGGTAAATTTTTTGTGCAAGGTGTAAAGTCTGTACAACTTCCTGAAGTTTGTAAAGAGAAACTTCAACTGCTAAAAGTCTCTTCATTATTCCGGACAGGAAGTCACACTGACAAGTACATACCACCATTTGAAAGCATGTTTTATTACGATTAAAACAAAGTATAATTCCTTTGAGTTATATATAATGGAACTCAAGTCAGCAAAAATATTCGAAAAATCAAATAAAAAAGTTTAAAACTTGACCTACTATGTATATATTTGCAATGGAATGCAAACACTAGTCAAAACTTGAAATACACTTCAGTAAATATAGTGCACTCACTCATGTATTTCTAACTGATAATAATAAATTTTGAAAACAAGAAAATCAAAGAAAGTCATGCCTTCATCAAAAAATGTCGAAGGATTTCGTGATGTCACTTTATATACTACGATCTTGGAAATTTGTATTTAAAATAGTACCAAATAGTTTTAAAGTTATACTGTAAAACATTCTCGTAAGCAGAATAAAAGTTTGTCAATATTATTACAATATGCAGTTCTCGCTTTATTGAATGTAGAAAACATAATATATAAAAACCGGTAAGTTAACAAGTAGAAGATAAATCAGTTTTGTAGGAACCTTAGAAAGTGAATAATAATATAATATACCATACCATAATGCTTTTAAACCATAATGCTTTTAAACCATAATGCTTAAACCATAATGCTTTTAAACCATGCAATAATATACCATAATATACCATAATGCTTTTAAACAATAATACTCAACGAAGTTAGAAAAAAACTCACGTCTGATCCAGGAGACAGTTTGAGATACTTGGTTGTTCCAAATAGTGTTGTAAAAAATGCATGATCTCTCTTATACCCTCCAACAAGACAAGGACACTTTCCTGGAAGATCCATCTTCTCTTGAAAATCAAATTTTCCTCCTTTTATTCCGTAAATTAATATCTTATTTCCAAGACAACTTCCTTTATCAGCCTCCGTCAACAAGAGTATCTTGATGTCAGTTTGTTCCAAGAAGGTGAAATCAACGACAGGTTCTTTAACTTCAACATAGTCCTTAACATCAATGTTGAAACTTTCTTTACCATGAGAAGAACTAAAAGACTGGAAACCCTGTAGAAAATGGAATACCACAGTTATTATGTTCACTATCTATTTCTGTTATTCAATCATAAATAATAATCAGAACACAAACATCATGAAGGAGGATAGAACGTTTGAATGAAATGAGATAAAAGTTATTATGGGAGGAAAGATCTGAGTTGAGTTGATTTTGAGTTTAACGTCCCTTTCAGCACCGAGGCTATATGACGTGGAATCCTAACCACATGAGTTTCCGCCGGGAATCGAATCCGGGTCTCCCACGCCACATGCGCGTACGCTAATCGCTTTACCACGAAGGAGCTCGAGGAAAGAACTGATTGATTGATCTTGTTGATTATCCCTTTTTGTTTCCAAGGTTATATGGGATGTGAGCGTGCAGTTTGTAGGTTGCAGTTCTTTCCCTTACAGATGTTTACGTTAGTTCATTTTTGTACATGAGAGCACTAGAGTATTTGTCCACACCAAAATGAAATTGCTACTTTCGTGAACAAAAAATAAAATAAAAGAGAAGGTGAGAACGGATATCTAGATGATACTCTTAACCCTCGCGCTACCTAGGTATTTTTTGTAACGTGCACTACCAATGGGGATCATTTTGTACCCACCTGTTTAAATTAAACATATCTCACAAAAGAAACAAATTAGAAAAACGTTCACAAAATTCTAGTGACTGAAGTGAACAGTACACGGAATAAGACTAACAACTACTTATTATACTGCCATCTAGGAGTGGTACTTTTAAATGTCAGTCACATCTCCTACCAACGGGAAGGAGGGGGGGGGTTGTTCCAACCAACTTAAAAGAGCAAATTTGTAAGACATTATAATACAGTGACTGAAGTGAACAGTACGCGGGATAAGACTAACCGCCAAATTCAGAAAAGGCGGGATATAGTTATATATTATA
Source organism: Thermobia domestica (assembly GCF_964235325.1). Classification (NCBI taxonomy): domain Eukaryota; kingdom Metazoa; phylum Arthropoda; class Insecta; order Zygentoma; family Lepismatidae; genus Thermobia; species Thermobia domestica. The sequence continues at coordinate 168,763,981 of NC_137454.1, read as the reverse complement.
CCGCCATCTAGGAATTACACTTCTAAATATCAGTCATATCTCCTACAAATAGTGGAGGAGAAGGGGGGGGGGGTATTTTGTGCCCACCAACTTAAACTAGCAAATTTATGAGAGACAATAACGTTCAATTTGCACCACCGTAAGGTATATGCTTTAGCTAAACATGTTGAGCAATAAAATACTTTTTACAATTTTAAAGAAACTATTAGAAGATTAATTACAAAAAAGATACTGTGGTGGGCACAAGGTTTCCCACCATCCGTTGGTAGTGCGAGGGTTAAGGATCAACACTTTGTCCATCTCCACTTTTCTGAATTTTGATGAATATCTTAAACACAATTAAGAACATAAAATATTCAGAAAGTAAGTCAGAGATAGTGTCTGCAAAATGCTATTTAAGAAACTAATTGTTTTCAAACCTTTTCGTATGGATCACAAACCATAATAGTACTTTGTGACATCATAATTAATATCCATTCGAACTTCTGCAATGTATACGTGGTTTGGACCGTCCGTATTGTGAGGAATGTATTATTCCACTGAGTATTCAGCACATTCTTGTGGAATGTCCTGAATACTCAGACCTCAGAGAATGTCACAGGCTTCCTTCTACACTTTACCCGTGCATTGGGGGATGTTGTTAGTATTGTTAGCCGGATACTTCAGTTTATTCATGCTAGTGAGGCTGCTCACCTTCTCTGACGTTTTTAGTTTGTTATTTCTTTTTATTGCTGCTACGCTTTATCTTTTATTCTACCCTTTTATCCTTTTTCCATATTTATTGTTATCGTTAGATATTTTACTTCATATATTTATTGTTTTATTTTCTGTTTTTAATTCTCTTTCTACTTTAGCAGCGTTTTTAGTCCTTTTTCAATATATTCGTTCCAGCTTTTTCGTTCTTTTTTAATTGCTACAGTCCGTGTTAGAGCCATGTCCATCGTGACGGGGACATATATCCTCGATGCTCACGTCCCCATTACCTCCCAATTAATCAATCAATTCTGCAATATATAAGAGGATTTAAAAACACATATTGCTTCACTTAATAGTATTTTCCATATATTATCTGGCTGTTTTGATCTTCTTCATTTTCTTTTAAGTCGTTCGTGGAGGAAAAAATACCCTTAGAACGAATAGATCTTTCCAGAATTATTTATTTAGAATTACAGCTATCGAGATCTAGGTCTGGAAATATTAGATTTAGTTGGAAATCAGCCTTCGTCTAAATTGATTGATTGATTGCATATTTTTTTTAATGAAGACTTTAGTAGCGACGTTATTTGTCCACGTTACGATCAGAAGATTGACCGATAGATAATGCATATTAAAAATTCAAAATTAAATGTTTAAAAAAATGTAGGTCTCATATAAGATTTACAAATTAAAAAGAATGAAACATAAAAGCTATGAAAATTAGAACAGGGTTCATGAAAACGATAATAAAATAAATAATAAAATATGAGATATACATATAACTAGAAAATAATTTTAAAAATACAATAATAGAAACGCATAACAAGAAATATCTTAAATAAAAAACTTCAAAGCAGCTTAACTACTATAATCTCACGAACAAAACTGAGAATAGGTCCACCTAAGGCCGCATTATCCCCTAAAAGTTAACTAAGATTTTTAGGCAGTTCTAAACGTTCTCTGGAAGCCTGAGTAATCTGAATACTCTACAAGAATGTGCCGAATACTCAGTGGGACGAAATAATCTTCACAATACGGAAGTTTCCTCTACCGGTAGATATAATTAGTAGATGCTTCAGTCCATCGTTGTTGATCTGATAACAAAGCAACCTATCCTTCTACATCGAGGAAGACAAGTGTGCTTGATTTAAGGCAGAGTTGTAATCGAGGATATACAGCACATACCCACCTAACGTTTTTATAGTCCACCATATACTCACTTGAAATCTACACAGTATCTAGTTATTTACTGAAAATTGCATACATTTTCTTCTTGTTTACTTGGTGATCAATGTTTGATTTCCTGAAACCAAATTTTTATCAGAACCACAAAACCAAAGTAAGATTCCATCAAAGGAGTTCCTAAAAATTTAAATTCTAAGAGAACATTGTAGCCTTCAACAATTCTCGACGAAATTAAAATGGGTTATTTTTTTAATCTATGGAGCAATAGTGAGCACTGAACTTGAAGTTTATATTTCAATTCTGTAGCATAACTAATCACTAGCGTTTCTCCACCGGCCACGCCTATTCCGTTCTCAAAAATTATAGTATACATATTTATATTATAGTTGGAACCATTCTATTCAGGAATTATATTGTACTATGTAATCCACGAAAGGCGATGCTCCTGACATAAATTTATCATTTATAAAATTACACTATGCCTCATGTACCACCCATATGGTACGGATAGATGATGGTTGAGGAAGGGAAAAGTGGAATTTCTTCATTATATATCGGATAGCTTATATATAAGGACAAAACCGTTTGTATTGATTTTTGGTAATGTAATATTAAACATATATATACAACTAGCAGCGTTCACCCCGCTTCGCTGCGGTCACCCCGGAACGCAATAAACTTTGTTACTTAGATAATTTTTACTTTTTCGCTTTCAAGTGATATGATAAAAACCATAGAAGATTGCACTAATGTTAACATTATATCGCCCGTCATTTATGTTAACCCGCCCCGCTTCGCTGCGGTCACCCCAACCCGCCCCGCTTCGCTGCGGTCATCCCGGAACGCAATAAACTTTGTTACTTAGATAATTTTTACTTTTTCGCTTTCAAGTGATTTATAGCGCCTGTCATGTATGTTAACCCGCCGAGTCACAGGGTCATGCGGGTTGCATATAAATACGTTTATTTTTATACCTATGATGAACTAATAACAAAGGATTTGTACGTATGGACACCTGAATGGTCAATTATCTCAAGACACTGGTAATTGAAAATTAAAGTGATATGATAAAAACCATCTAGGGTCCAAATCCTAACAACCCCCCAAAAATGAAAGAAATTGGTTCACCCGTATTAGCGTGATGAGCGGATAAAGGATTTTTTCTACGTATGGACACCTGATTGGTCAATTATCTCAAGACACTGGTAATTGAAAATTAAAGTGATATGATAAAAACCATCTAGGGTCCAAATCCTAACAACCCCCCAAAAATGAAAGAAATCGGTTCAGCCGTATTAGCGTGATGAGCGGACAAAGGATTTTGTGCGTTCTCTTTTATATATATAGATATATACTCAACAGAAACTACTTATTGCTTACACTTGTGAAGTTATTGATACACTTCCTTAATTAAACGTTACTAACAATATCTAATGTATAGTACAAACATTAAGACCATCGATGATATTTTATTTTTAAAATTTTTGCTGGATTTGAAACATTGAGTTGATGAATTGATTTTGAGTTTAACTTCCCGTTCAGCAGTGAGGCTATATGAGAATTGAACGTATTGATTAACGTGGAATCCGAACCATATAACTCCAGCCAGGAATCGAAGTTTGAAACATTAAAGTGGCATGTTTGTACTGTCTTACAATGTAATTATTGACACATTTTCTTTGATTGCTTTTGTAATATAAACCATATATTGTTCCTTTCTAATAATGTTTTACTTCTGTTATGACGGGGGGAATGGTGGCTCAGTGGTAGAGCGCTTACCTCTCCTATGACCTTATTTCTTTCTTACGTAGTACTCAAGAAAAGGGAAAAAACACAATACTGATCTCTTTTTTAATAAATATATGAAAGATAAACATAGCGCTTGCTTATATATTTGCAGCTTTAGTAATCCATGGTAAGTTTTGGAATGTGGCAGGTATAGAGTTCTACTATACTTTTTTAACCTTTCGTTTCTAGACTTCTCAAAAGACGAGCTTCATTAATTTCGTGTAGAAGGTTGGTACTTACAATATCCCGATATGTCAATGAGTTCCAATATTTTGTCGTTATCCATGTTCTAATACAAATCCAGATATTGTATGCTCTTAATAATAAACGACAATTTCGATTTTTTGTAGTAGTTTTTTACAAGTAGCATTTATCTACATTTGTTGTTTTACCGATACATATCGAGCAAGATATGAATTTAGAATTCCAATCTATGTCTTTATTAAGTATTTTCATACAATACAATATAAATAAATATTCCAAAAATATTCTATAAGTAAAATACAAAATATCCTCAAGCAAGGTTTCAGTTCAATATATCACTTGACAATTACTGGATTCAACAGGTAATTTCCAGGAAGAAACTCATATATTGGTTTTGTGAATAATAAACAAATAGTAAGTAATTACTTGACGTTTATTATTATTATTATTATTATTATTATTATTATTATTATTATTATTATTATTATTATTATTATTATTATTATTATTATTATTATTATTCAAGTACCTACGAATATTGGTTTTCATATAGTGAGAGTCACATAATTTTTGCATTCACCAAATGAAGAAAATAATAGATAAATATCAAGAAACCACAAACTTTTCTCTACTACGAAGCTTTGTTACATGCAGACAACTGATGAAGATGATCATTACTATAACAAACTATTTAATTACTATATAACATAACTTGCCTCGAATGAGAAAAGGAACCCATCTTCCATTGCGGCTGCTACCAAGCCTTCTCCATTACTACTGAACTTTAAATAAGTAATTGGCCTCTTGTCTAGGAAACAACGATTCAAAACGTTGGGTGAATTGGGGTCACTGAAGGAGACAAATGTTACAGAACCTTCTTTATCACCCAAAGCTATATAAGGAAGATCTGGGTTTGATGCGAGAGTATTGCATGTTGATTGCATCTGAATTCTTGATATCTAGAAAAAATTGCAAACATTTATTTAACAGCGTAGTTTGATGTAAGCATGTTTTAAACATAGTACATTTCAGGTCCTCTCTGAGAGGGACATAATCTTTGAACTATGGCGCTATGCGAACAACATTTCCTGACGGCAAAATGTCGTTGGATTTTCTTTGCGTTTCGTTTTGCGAAACTTAATATTTCATCATAACTTCAGTTTGTCAACATTGTTGACATTCCCTTAAATGTGTGTTCGGATTGTGGCTTCACAAATCGTACCAAAATCTTCTGATGTATCAAAGGTGAAAAAAAAAACACATTTCTATGATTGGTATAGAACCCAGGATTCACGAGTTGTTGGAAGTTACTGATAAACTTTGACGCTATGTGTCCATGGAATTGTTCATTTCTTACGACAAGCTCCCAACTGTATTCAACTGATACATTTAAAGATGAATGTATCAGGAATTCAAGTGCTGGTACCTTCAGGAATTTCCGCTTAAACAGAAGAGAGCGAGAAGATAAATATAGGACACTGTTACAAAAGTGTCCTAGCATATTTGGGTTTGTTGCTTGAATTTAATGTTCCACAGTAATGACATGGCGGCTAAAGGAGAGGAGACGTGCACTTACTGATTATAGTAGAATCCGAACATTTTTCATTCAAATGTATCCCAAACGGGAATCGAGCGCAGGACCATGAGCACCGTACAGGGTATTTTGTCCAAGTACACCACTTTTGCAGTGGTATACTTGAGTATGTAAAGAAAAAAGCATTAGACCAGGCTAGGAACAAGAAGTTGGAAATTAGCTCTATTAGGTAATTTCTTAAATGTAGCTTTTAGAAACATAGTATAATTATAATTATGCCTACAACAATAAAATTATATTATACTAGCCTTTGCTTACACCCACGCGAGGCTCGGCATACGGTCTCGCACAATACAGCAAATGCTCCTACATGTTGCTGTGGCACAATATTTCGCGTTCTTCCTTCTGTATCTTTCATAGAGAATTGAATTGAGCTAAAATTCTGTCACGAAATTCAAACACTTCGTAAGGCATTTTAGTGAACCACTCCCCATTTCTTTTCCTTCCCTTCTACGTTAAGTGACAAAAAACGCTCAAATACATGTTTAATTATTTTAAATGAAAAATCAAACTACCAATCCTCGTTTCTAACCGTAAGGGATCCCGAGATATGGGAATATAATAATAATAATAATAATAATAATAATAATAATAATAATAATAATAATAATAATAATAATAATAATAATAATAATAATAATAATAATAATAATAATAATGATTCTCGCCCCTTTTTTCCCTTCTAGGTAAAATATCAAAAACGCTGAAATACGTATTGAACTATTTTAAGTGAGAATTCCATTTACCACGTTTCATGTTTCTAACCTTTAAAGATTCTTACGTAGATATTGATTTTTATTATAATAATTGCAATCCCCGCCCCTTTTTCTTTCCACCTCTTTACTTCCCATTTTACTTAAAGTACCAAAAAACGTCGAAACACGTGTCAAATTATTTTAAATGAGAAATCAAAATACCAAATTTCAAGTCTCTAGCCTTAAGCGGTTCATCTTGTTAAAATAATTTCCACCATATTTTCCCTTCCTTTTTTTGAATTTCCAAAAATCCTTCCTTATCTACTGTCCGAATTTCAAGTTTCTAGCTTAAGCGGTTTGACCTGTGCGAAGACCAGTTATTCACTCAGGACTTAGTCTTTTATATATGAATTACAATAACAGCTTGTGTGTTTTTCCCAAGAAAAGATGAAATGCCATTAAAAGTCACAATGAATTCCAGGACCCTTCCTAATGTTTCCGTACTGAAACCCCAAGAGTCACGGCTCTCTTTGTTGATCTAGTAGCTAGCAAACGTATTTTTCATTTTTGATGAATGAGGTTCTTTGGTTTGATTCCCGGTGAGTGAGCATCGAGATCACTACAGTAGTTCAGATCCAACTTCAAACTAGTTCAAAGAGTGAGCCGCCTTACCCTCCTTCCTACAGCTGTTCGTCCAATCATTCTCGCTCATTTGGGGCTTATAGTGACCGCCTGAAGGAACTAGGGACGCAAGTATTTATAATTCAAATATGTCTATATTTAGTACTCTTAGGTACCACATATTTTGATTAGACTCTGCTAGGCTTGTTACATAGATTGGATCGGTCGTCAAAAGACAATATTTGTATTTCCCAACGATAAATGCTGGAAATAAAAAAAGAAAGAAAGACCTTTGGGGGGGGAAGCGGTCGCTCCCTCCGTGGATCCGACAATGACCACCGTTTTCCTTGATTTGAGAGAATAGGTGGATACAAAAGACTGAAAATGTTATGCCACTTTTAAGTTTTTCCTTCTAAAAATGTTTTTCTTACCTTTCTTTAGATTTCTTTACTTTCGTAGATGTCTTGAAGAGAAAATAGGTTAACGATGGCTAGCTTTAAATATGAATTTCTACAGACTAATGGCGAAAGAAACATGTAAATTCATTGGTATTTTCGAATTATATTATTTTGCCCTATTGATATCAGTTGTTTCCTGTGAAGAGGTATAAATCACTTCTTAGGTATGAATAAGATTGTAGCAGCAGCACTTATTACATGAGTTGAAATCTCATGCATCTGCCTATGCAGTTATTCAATACATCCATGTATACAAAATCCGCTTCCGTCTTAACCAATAATAGACATTGCTAACCAGGCAAAATATCTTCGTCAAATACATAATCATAGTGTTATAAATATTTACGTAGAAAACCATATTAGTATACTTCATTTGTCAAACATCCATAATACAATATACGTAGTTTTATACCTAGTTAGAATATTTTTGTTGACCGGTATACAGATTACGTAACATGAAACATACTTACAGATGTTATTTGGTGTTAGTAATGAAATACGAAGTGCTTTGTCAGTATTGGCATTTTACATATATGAGTGGGCCTAGGTGCATGAACTGTCTCTACAACTTCAAAGACCTAAAGGTAAAAAAACAGGTAATTTCTGCCATCTTAGCCTAATATAACAACATTTACGGAGTGTATGTTGAATTACAGTACCGGTACCTTTCAATTACACATTATCAAGTTTTCGAGATGCACTTAAAATATATATTTAAGGTCTGTTAAAACATAATCAAAGTTGGTAAATTTTCTGTTTCTGTACGTTAAGAAACTTGTTCTACATATATATATATATTTCTTTTACGTTCACTATTATTAGTGTTGAAGGAATGCCTCCGACTTACAGATAGTCTTCTTAGGCTATGAGTATTGTGTTTGTTAGATAATGTTAAATGGTGGTTTCCACAAATTTCCAATCTTCTTCAAGCGAAGGAATATTTCGGGTAACACAAATTGTCATCATCGTCATGAAAGTTTCTTCCTCTGTATAGAATTATCTTCTTCAACATGATTTAATATAACAGATTTTTTTTTTTTTAATTACCGGTAATATTCCTTCTTATGTTACTATCTTAAGTCTTTTATTTTTTTTATAAACTTATGTTATTAACTAAAATGAATTGAATCATACAACGAATTGCCTTCCAATTATATGATGCCATGATATATTTATAAGAAAAGGGGTTCATTCCAAGAATTTGATTTATTTTTTGAAGAAGCAGGGATCTATTTGGTTGTAAGAAACTACACTCAAATAAAATGTCCTTTGTACCTATACCCTTATCGCACCAACAATTATTTGAAATAATTTAGCTGGAGTAAGTGCAGTACCAAACAATATTCTATAATAAGTGATTATTTCTTTTCTTGACCAATTACATACAAAATCTCTAGGTTTTTGTGAATGATTTCCAACTGTTTGTCAATAAAAGTGTTCTGGACTGTCTTTGTTATTTTGTTGCCAGCGTGATATTGCAATTGAATAGTGTCGATCTATAATATAGTAATACCTTTGATAAGGAATTTTATTATAACTTGGTTTTCCGTCTTTACATTGACTCTTTGCAGCGGTGTCAATAAGGTCCCCATATTCTAGGTCTATATGAGAGCGAAGAAAATAGAAATGTATAGAGAATTTTTTTCGTTAAGCTTTTGAAATAAATGTTTTTATATTTAAAAGGATCCATGTTACGTTTGCACTCCAAACATGTGGTACATCAAAATAAATTAAGCAAAGGGAAAACAAATATAAAATCATTTATAATAACATTATGTCTGTTATATATTGAATAAAGTATCATATTTCTACCAGCAGAAACTACTTCGTTAATTCTGACCAGGAGATTACCAAAAAGACCACAATGTTAAAAAGCTATTTAAGTATGTGTTTTGAAATATTGTGTACGCAATTCGATACAATTGTGTTAAATTAGTTACGGTAATCTGAAATTACTAAAAAGGAAATCACAATTTCAGACTTATTTAGTAGTTATTGCTGTGTAAGTCGATAAAAGTTTTACTTTTATCTTCCTCTTCGTGTTTCGTTTCTAGATTTTTTATATTTATTTTGATAGAATAGTTATAGAAATCAATGTAATAATAACTACGGCTGATATTTTTATGATCTTTAAAACTTCAGGAATATGCATGACTTTATGCTCTAAAAGTTATCAAAATAAGACAATGAAGACTGATGGCATAAAGATTATTCATAAAATTTTAATTAGCACGAAACTTGAAATAGCAAAGTGTTGTGAAACAATCTTGACTATATATGTTTTAGTGCTGTTCTTATAAAACACCGTTTACTTGAGATATTATGTTGTAGAGCTGTCTTGTTATCACGATAAAGGTGGAAGTGCGAGATGTTTCTGTTAAGAAATGAGGAGTGGACAACAATATTTAAGCTTAACAATCTTTAAGCAAAAGAAAGAAAAAGAAAGAAAAATAGAAGAAAGAAAAAGAAAGGGAAGGAAAACATAATTCCTTTATAATGGAAAGCTAAGACTCAATGACCAATCTTTCATTCTCGTACTTTATTTATAGTACATTCCATGTAAAACTTGGTTGTTATTATTTGAAATGAAATTCCTAGTCTTACGATTATAGCCTTTAGGCTAAAAGAGACGGATGATTAAGAAAGCGAATGATTATCAAAGAATTGATGTAATGAGAATGTGGAAGGAAACGAAAGAATCTCGAGAAAACTCACGACCACGGCGATGTTGTCCACCACAAATTGTCCACCACAAATGTATCAAACTAGAGATCCCTAGCATCATAAGTGATTGCTCTACCACCGTAACCACAGTTTTTTTATTTGGTCGAAATATTTTTCTAAGGAAAGAAACAAATTCGAAGAAAGTTCTTGAAACTAGGTGCAGAAAATAGTTTACGAAAGGTATCTGGTAAAACTTCAAAATAGGCGAAACATTTACATTTATATTTAAAACAATACTTCTTAGCCTCAATGTGACCCCCAAAAAAAACATAATATAAATGCGCATTTCTTTGACCAACAAAAACAGCGCCATTGAGTTCAAAGAAACAAGAAACGTCTTTGAACTGATTTAGCCAAGGAAAAAGACCAAGGGAAAAAATCACAAATTAAAATGAAATAAAATACGGAGTCCTAACAATAAAATCTTTCCGAAAATTAATAATTGTATAAAAGTACCCCCCCCCCAAAAAAAAAAAAAAACTTCTATTACTTGTGAACATTTTACAAAAGTGCTTCTCGGTTACACATATGTATCTTACCACATCTCCTGTTTTATTCCACGCATGAAGCATACTTTCCTCATTTAAAGTAACAATAACTTCTCCTGTTGGACTCACGAAGCATACATCTTTAAATTTGTAACCATGATATTTCAACATCACTATTTCATCTTCCTCAGGTATTATCTTTATGATCTGAGCCTAAAATAACAATAACAGTAAAGAGAAGAAGGAAAGAAAGATGAAGAAAACTTAGTAAAAAAATTAAACAGATTCAGCATATATTTTATAGTGTTTACAATGTAACTATGTTTGAAATTTCTTCAAACTTTTTAGTTTCTTTTCTTAATAGTGATACACGACAGAAAGTATATTTACAAAATATTTTAGGAGCCAAAATTATTAGATTTATTATCAGTAAACTGTTATTTTTAATAAGAGAACTAGAGTTGTATGCAAATCTTCCGGAATATCTTCAGAGGTGCGAAAATTTCTTACATACAAATCTGAACTTATTACTACATAAATTATCTGTAATGGTAATGCGAACCACTTCAAGAGCAATCTTGTCAATAATCTGAAAACCTCTCGCTTTTGCTTCTCCAAAATCTTATAGATCGTTTAAAAAATTATAATAAACTTCGAATTTTCGCAAACAGCTGTCAGTATTATCAAGACATCTGCCTAAGAATAATATTTTTTTAAACAATCTATAAAAACTTGGAGAAGCAAAAGTGAGTCCTTTGAGTTTACTGATATATGTAATGGCGTTAGGAATTAAGCATTCAAATAATATTTCATCCTAAAAATTTATTTTATTCTTACAAACACTTGAGTCACTTGTACATAAAAAGAAAAAAAAAAACATTTGTTAAATATTCTTACCCTGGCCCTTAACAAAGAGTCGATTAATTATATCTGCATTGTTTAATTGTCCAACAATAACACTGGCATAGCTTTCTTCCAGACCAAGCGTACCCAACTCACTCCAAAGGCTTTTATTATTGTGATTATTCGTGTTTAAGTAGCATGCAAACTAACTAAGGTTCTTTTTTCAGCTTTAGAACAGATGTAGTGAAACTTCTAAATTGTTAACATTCGTCCCAAAATATTGCGTCATACACGTATCGAAAGTTGTTGATAGCTCTATCCCAAATTCTCAACAGAAGTTTTCCATTTTCTGTAACACGTGAGCTTCCTTTACTTACCTCCCCCCTCCTCTGGATTTATAGCTGCATGCTTGTCAACGATACATATAATCAAATCGTTATAATAATTTCCAATTTGTACTACTACAACTTGGTACACTTTTCGACTTATCATTCGAAGATTCATCATCAAACATTTAAGATGTTAAAATTAGAGAAATCTTGAAACTATTGTTTAAAAATATGTTACTTTACAGAATGCAAGTGCCAAACATTAAACTACTGTGGTATTGATATTTCTCTCTGACACCCTGCAAAATTACATCGGCACAGGAATTATTTTGCACGCATACGTTCTTGTTTTATTCAAATTAGAGCCACAAGAGTATTCACATTAGAAGTTAATTATTATTAATCTCCGTTATAAGTACTCAAACAATTCTTTGACCTGACCTTTTCTAACAATTGTCACTATATCAAGTAAACCACATCATCGGTAATTAATTATCCAACATTACTATTCTGCAGCATAACATAAAAAATGATTCACTGCATTAATTGTAGTTTTCTTACTATTTCACGAGTCACGATTTAAAAAAAATGGAGTGAAGGAAATCAACATGTTACGATAAGCTATGCTGGTCGTTAGCTTGAACGAGAGAAGACTGTCCACCCTCCGGAGATGCTAAGTCAACATGAGACCAGGAAAAGACATTTCAAACTATTCCAAAATGACAAAGGCATATAAACTTCTCTTAACTAAAGTCGTGTCGTTGTATGAATCATCCTCCAATCCCGCAGCACTACCGTCTTAAAGCAGAAGACGGCCGCGCCTGTCATTGGCTGCTGATGCCTTCATGTCCCTGAAAGTATTCGACTGTTGCCACGTCTAGTAAACAAAGCCATCCGCTCAATATTTTCTCATCTGTTAAGTGATTGGATAAGTTCAGAGATGTGCGTTAAAATGCAACAAAACATTAACTCCACATGCTCCCAACCCAGAGCGGGTAAATAAGTAGGTGAGACCAACTTGGGAGTAACAACATCGGGATTTAAAAGTTTGGACTTCCAAACTATGCTACGAACAAATGTGGGTTCTTATAAAACAATTATTTCTGGTCGTCGGTCTCTCGACAGGCTTCAGAACAAATACGATAAGAGATAGCGAGAAACGATTTTTCGATATGGATCTATGAGTCACATAAATAGGTTTTTGTCCTCTCTTAAACCTGTATTTAAACTGAAAGTGACAGAAATTAACTATTTTCGGTTTTAATGTTGATAGCCATAGAACACAACCAGTAATAGATTGTAAGAAACTGTTTTCCGAAATTTGATTCAGCGTCGCAATTGTAAGTTCAATCTCCACCTTTATCCTTCTACTAAAATCGTAAGTTACAGAAATCTATTCCATTTGTGGTTTGAATATTGATTTTCACAGAGCAAAAATAGTAAGAGATATCTAGAAATGATTTCCTTTGTGGATTCAGCATCTCAAGAATAGATTTCATCATCACACCTACCGAGAGTGCACGGTGGTCCAGTGGTAGAGTTCTCATCATGTCTCTGTAATATCAAGTCAGCATGTCACAGAATGGTGTCGAAAGCCCTTGACGACAACGCGCGCCCGCATACAGCACAAAAGACCATCACGCTGTTGAAGCACTTTCGCTGGAACATCATCGACTATCCTCCCCAGAGCCTGGACCTCACTCCAAGCTACTTTCACCTGTTCTTGCGCTTGAAGAAGCACTTAAAGTCGCTTTACTTCAGACAAGGAAGTGAAACACTTCGTGACAACGTGGCTGAACTAGGGATGTAAAATACCTGGGTATTTATTTCAGCGGGTAAATACCCTGGGTAAATACCCGGGTATTTACCCAAAATGGGTATTTTAGTGGGTATTTTATGTTTCAATTAGCAATAAATGGATTTTATCGTTGTCAATGAAAAATATAATCGTCATTTGTATCACCTACAACAGGAGCACTAAATAACCACCTAATTAATCATTTTTTGTAGTAATTAAAGAATGAATTTGATATTTATTAAGTAATACAGTCGGATTTCCTACCTACTCACCATAATTTTCTTTCTATTTACACTAAATTTCCTTCTATTACCCTTGGCGGAATATAATTATCCATTCTACCCTGTGAATTCTTACCCTTACTTTGGTGTGCCCTTGAGGAGTCCAATCAACTACGCGATAGAATTTGGTAGTGGATCAAACCAACACGAAAATTTATGACAGAATGTAACGATGACTAAAGAAAGTGAAGTCAGTTGTCACCAAACCAGCAGCTCCTGGTATTAATGACAAGGAATTTAAGTTCTTCCTTAGGTTCGCCTCTCATGAAATTTTCTCCATTTTTCTCAATCTGGCTCATCTTCTTTTATTTTACAATACTTTCTCCAGTTTTTCAAATCACCGATAAACACACTAACTAAAGTATTTAAGTAACAGCAGGATCTCTATTACTAAAGAAATACGTTTTCTTTTGGTTTACCAAATTTATTAATGGCGGAAAATGAATTATTAATAATTGCTTTCTTATTTTAAAGATCTAAAGTTCACATCAAGTTTATTATATAGTTTATTTACAACAAGTTTATTATAGTTTGTTTATATCTATATCTATATCTATCTATCTATCTATCTATCTATCTATATATATATATATATATATATATATATATATATATATATATATATATATATATATATATATATATATATATATATATATATATATATATATACACATACATATATATATACTACCTTAAAATTTTTTTGAATAGTAATGATAAAAACAACCTTTTTAATAATTAAAAAAACTTAATTGATATTACAGATACGGCTGGTTACTTTCTTCACGCAAAATAGTTATTTTTGATATTTTATCTATAGGCAATGAGATATATTGAATTGTCGAGTATGCAAAAAATTGGACCAATAAGTTTCTTAAGTTTTACACCTCATTTACGGAATTAATAAATTAATCTGTTTAAGAAACTATACTGTAACAACGAAGTTGTTGATATAGTTATATCATAGTAAAGAAACTCGACTAGTAACTAATAATCTTGAAAATATTTAGAAACAAAAAAATTTACACATTTACCGATTACGAAAGTTGCAGAATAATCAAGATAATTAAATTTAATAAATTGGTCGATGAAATTATTTACTAAATATGCCATTGAAAGAAAATTATTTATAAAATAAGGAATAACATTTCATAAAACACTTAAGTAACTAATTTCTGATTTTTAGAAGTGTTCACTAAATGGAGTTTAACATTAACAATAATACTTTGTGAAGGAATTTGTTGGAATAGTATATTTAAAATATTAATGTGATAAACAACATTAAGCTGTATAGTAACTCAGTAATATTTATTTTTTAAATCATTCAATATAGAACAGCAATTAACCTCTACCATATTTGGAGTACTATAAAACGACCACAAATTTTACCGTCCTACGCAGAATCAACCGTAAGATCAGAGTCGGAATCATCAAATAATTCTTCAATATCAACATCACTATTATTCGCATCTTCATTTCCTTCTATGTCACTCATTTCTCTGTATCCTCTTCCAATGTCTCTGGTGTTTTGTTCTTTTCCATGCCAACAGCTGGTGACTTGTTCCTTGATAATCCTGGTCCTGAATGTTCCATCCGTGAAACTTCAGGCAATCTCTTATTTAAAAGCTTCCAGTTATAAGAAGGATATGTTAGTTTTCCTGTCCTCTCCAGTGATAAACGATTTATTGTTTTACTAAATGTAGAGAGAGTTCTTTCAGTGGCAACAGATGTAACCGGAGCACAAAGGATTCTAATGGCGACATCAGCTAATTCAGTGATGTCTCGAAAACCTCTCCACCAAAGTAGTGAGCTCATTTGTTCCACTCCGTCTCATAAAAACTTCCTTGCCCAATTTCCTTCCCTGTCCCTATAGTCAGTCAAATGTGATCTCACATGTGTCAGTAAAACAGAATTCAGTCCCATTTGTTTTCCAACTTCATAAACAAAGTTTATTCCATCCAGCAATTCTTCAGTGGTCAATTTGCAGCCGTGAAAAGTGGGATCGAGCCGGGTTCACTTCTTTGTTTAAATTTTTCTGTCATTGATTGCTCTTCTGTTTTCGAAAGGATTGATACTCATTTTACTCGAAGCATTTAATCAAATCCACTATAGGTTTCAAAATGGCTACAAGGTTTTCAATGCAAATCCAAAATACATCATCAAGAAGTATTTTCTTGATTTCTGAGGGTAATGACGATTCCTCACTCACGCGAGCGTCTGAAGCCCATTTTCATTGACAAGCACACTTTGGAGGCATTATGAATGGTTTCCCCATCTTGTTTTTTTCAGGCAACTTTAACGAAATTGTAACCCTTTTCTCACTTGAGTTTTGTGTAAATAGTGATTGCAGGTGATGGCTATGTTTAATTGTTTAACAACATCAATTACACTTTCCAGTAATGTCTTTACCGACTGATATCCGATGATGTAAGAACAAAGCAAATGGAGAAGATGAGCAAGACAACCCAGAGATACTATGCTAGAATACTTCTGTTTTACTAATTTAAAAGCTGCTCTCATATTGGGCGCGTTGTCTTCTATGATTATTAAAATTTTTTCAGGGTTATGTTTTTACAGAACATTCATAATCTCTTCAGGCAAGTAATGTGCGTCGTGTTTATTTTCTTTCGACAACGCGAAACCAACAAAAACACGTTCAGGCTTTAAAATGACTAAATAACTGATAGATTAATTTCTTAAATTACTCCAACCATCACACTGTAAATGAATGTTTCTTGATTCCTCTAACTTCGTTTTAATTTCCCCTTGCATTTCACTGTGTTGAGCATCCCAGTAACTCGTAGCCAGGCGATACCTTGATGGGAGAGAATACGAAGGACGGATTTTTTTTTTTTTTAAAAATCAATCCACAAAGAGTGATCAACAAGTGACAGGGGACATCCACTAACGAAGATCGCTTTGGCAATGCTTTCCTTCAACGCTTCCTGGAAGACTTCATTAGGGTTCCATACGTCGGCATTTGTTTTAAGAAATATCAATATTAAGATTCTATCAAAAATCCGAAATAGTAACGTTGAACCTAAGAAGCCATAAAAAGTCAAGAAAAGCCTGTATATTTGATGGAAATTGATGTATTTTTTTTTCGTATAATAAATGTGACTATACCTATTAAATACTATATCAAACTCACTTTCTACTTTCATTAAAATTATTCCAAAATGTTCTTTTAAGTTGGAAACTAGTAGACATAAGATACCATCTTTTCATGACTAACTTGAACCTCCATAATGTTCAACTCGGAAAGATTTTGATAATTTTGGTCTTTATTCAATTAGTTGTAGCCTCTGATATATAATGCTTTAGATACATGATCCAGCTTTCGTTTATCTTTTATTCGTATTACGGTTGTCTGAGTTGTCTGTGAAACATTTCTGAGAATTTTAAAATTTTAGAATTGCACATTTCGGAAAAAAAATTGTTGGATTGAAGGAGTCTCAAAACATCTGTTCTCAAATGAAAATACACAATAACTTGATAGAGTTCTTGAAAATCGGCGGCGTATCACAAACTTTACATTTAAAACTGGGTCTGTCTCCCAAGGATTTAACAAAGAGGGTTTATATACGATTTCTATGTTTGGACAATCTAAGGTTTGAAGTCATACTACGATTTCTTAATCTTTTAAGTCTTGGCGAAGCTAATCCAAGTTTAAAAGCCGTTCACACCTTGGTGAAGAAAGAGCATAGGTGGATAAGTATAGTAAAATAGCCCAAGATCAATCTTGAGACGACAAGAGGGTGGTAATGTAAGTACCCCCAGGAGACATTAATTTCTCGTGTTTCAACTCTGACTCTGATTTGTTCGTGAGCAATGATGTAAACTCGGAAAAGTTAATTATTTCTCAAGATTGGCTTAATCGATGTTGTTCAAACTTAGATGCATGTAGTTATATGTGTACACCAGGGCTTCGTCTGAAAATTGTAACAGTTCATCCCCACCATTCCCTCCTTTCAAAACACTCGATTCAATATTTTGATCTCCTCTTTACCTATGAAGTTCTTCGAGAAAAAAAAAAGTTTTAGATGTCGTTGTAACCTAGAATAACATATAATATCCAAAATTGTATCGCAGGTGGGCCATGGTCAAAATTGCCTGCCAACCCGCACCGCACATGAACGGGGGCAATTTGTTATTTTGCATATATATATATATATATATATATATATATATATATATAGTGAATGAACAAGAAAACACGCTCGACAGACCCCAAAATATTAAATAAAAGGTCACCGGTATGGTTAGCAATTCTTAAAACTAAAAATAATTGAACTTTAGGAAAATACCCATTTTTTGGGTAGGTAAATACAAAAGGGGTAAATACCCGGGTAAATACCCATTTTTTATTTACCTACCCACTGGGTATTTACCCGATCCACATCTCTAGGCTGAACACGCAAGGACATCATTTTTATCAATATTGAATCTTCAAACTCATCCCACAATGCGACGAGTGCTTCAACCGATATGGAGACTACGTAGAAAAATAACTTAATGCATATACTCTCTGTTGGCTGTATTGGTTGTATGATATAATATCTACACGTTTCACTGCAGGCTTTGTAACCTTACTTTCTGATCACTCCTCGTATAAACATAAATACTAATTTTGAAATGAAAAAAATAAAATGAAATCTTTAAGTTTTAGTCCCACGTTTATGTCGGCTAGGCTAAAGGAGACGATGATAAATGAATGGAATGAAGAAGGTGGGAGGGAACGGGAGAACCCGAGAAAACCCACGCACACACCACAAAGTTCACTTGGCGTGAGCTGGGATCGAACCAAGGACCCCAGACACCAGAGGTGAACGCTCTACCACTGAGCCACTGGGGCTCAAAAGTACTAATTTTCGTTCACTTTCTGTAAACATATTCCAGCAGCAAACAGCAAGGAGAAGCAAAACAAAATAATACCAAAGAAAGAAGAAAGAAAAGAAAAAACAAAACAACACATAAAACAGAACGTGAAGAGAAAATCAGTATTATTTAACCGTGCCACGTTAATGTATTATATCTTCTTTTTATAGGTTTCTCCATACAAATTCTTGCTACTTGAAAAGGTACGCACAACGTGAATGGAAATCAATGTGTTTGTAACTGAAGGTGGTAGGAAGGCAGACATAGCGAGTCGGATATGTCCTATTCACATTAGTTCAAGCTTATCTCGACACAAACGAAAATGTTTATTAACTTATTCCCTCTCTCTTGTCTTTTTAATTTTTTTGGTCACATCTTCAAGTTAAAAAAAGCTAATCTATCAAATTGATTTCAGAACAATTAATTTCTTTTCAGCTTAAATAACACCAGTCCACGTTGGCTTGGCAACTTTAAAATATTTTAGGTAATTATTTGAAACAAAGGAAAATGTTTCTGGTGCAAGGTTCCACTATTGCGAAGTGATTACTAGGTGGATAAGACATCTTCTGGGAGGAAAAAAATGTGTATCACTTATAGAGGGATAAAACTGTTACCGTATGTGACGTTTCACAATAATAATAATAATAATAATAATAATAATAATAATAATAATAATAATAATAATAATAATAATAATAATAATAATAATAATAATAATAATAATAATAATAAATAGATTTATGTTCTTGTATCCGTACCTATTTTGTGGCCTCACTACATTAACTTTCACCTCAGAATCATTTTCAATAATAAAAATAAATAAAACAGCTCGTAAAATTACATTTACCTTCTTTGTCCATCCAATCAAAGCTTCCCCAATTACAACCAAGAAAATAAACTGCTTTTTGTAGGATACAGACCACACTGATTCCCAAATGTTATTCTTTTCCTTGTACCACTAAAACAGCGAAAGAAAAATAAGTTTCTAATAATAAGTATTAATAATAAGCAGCGATTTTATGGTATAAACTAATTTATAATTATTATTTGCTACTTCAAAGTTTATGCAAATCGTATGTTTAAATAATTGTAATTACAATTATAAAAAGTTAATACGCAAAACAATCACAGTGCTTTATTCTAAATTAAGAAAACTATATGTCCTTCCTGGTAATTCCTGTGTAACTAAGTGCCTGAAGTAACACTTTCATGCCGTGTAATCTTTAGTTTGATCCACAATAGAAGAATGATGTTCGGTGCAGTCCAGGATCTGGACCCATAGATTGGAAAATTTACGAAAGATATATCTATTGGTATTTGAAAAGAGAAATACGAGGAAAAGTCAACATGTATAGGGGAAAAGGTACATTTATTCTAATGATATAAAACTGAAACACAATATTTTTCTGCATAATCACCCTGCACTTCAACGCACTGCACCCAATGTTTCACAAGTTTTTCTTTTTCTTTTCTTTTCTTTTCTTTTTTTTTTTTTTTTAATTCCGTCGGAAAAAAGTTTTTCGGTTTTGTGCTTCATCAATGACTTCTGCATCGCTTGCAAATCTTCTTCCCCTGAGCGCTTCCAAATCATGCTCGCAGCCATATTTTCCGATTCGTGATGATGTACTCAAGTTTCATTTACAGGAACGATTTGCTGTAAAAATCCATCTCCCTCGCGACGATAACAGGCCAAATGTTTACGCGAGATGTCCAACCTCTGTGCCTTATGCTGCGCTGACAATTCTTTCGTGACCCACCTTGCACACACTTTCCGAGAATTTAGCCTGTCGAGATGGAATACGCTGAACCATGACTGATATGTAAAGTATTCGGGATTTCGTCCACTGTAATTCGTCTGTTTTCCATCATCATATCCTCAACGACTTTGAAATTATTCTCAGTCTTTAACGTCGATGGCCTGTCCGATCTTTCCTCGTCACATAAAGTAGTTCTTCCTTGTTTGAAACGCACTTGCTTCAATAAACAGCTCTCACTATACTGCGCTTGCATTCAACAAATAATTTCCGCAGGTTTAACATCTTCCGCAAACAAAAAGCGAATCACTGCCCTCATTTCCTCCTTGGTGCAGATAGACAATGGAGCTGCCATGTTTAACGGTCTACTACACTTCAACGATTAACGCGGGAATAAGACTGACACGTTGCATAAAAGTGTTGCAGACGACATTAATTCAGCGCTGGATACTAGCAGTGTTACCAAACCTTAGTGCAAGAAATTGCAAGTCCCTTTTCTTTTTACTTCTTCTCGTATATAAGTAATCAAAATATTTGGTATATGTATTACCTGTGACATGCGCAAGAAGGCGGAAATACCTAATCCAAAGTGTATGCTTGCAATACTCCATAAGGAACTCATGATGAACTGTGCTAATGTGTGAAAGCAGTGTGCTAAGTCATGATGCGTAACGATAGAAGTCCCAGGAGAATATAGCCTTTTAAAATGTACACAACAAATATGTGAATTTTTGTTTTTCTTTTTTGCAGTATCTTCAGTTACGGGCATACTCACTGTCGCTATTGCGTCTGGTTCATACGGACGCGCTATCGTGCTGTCCCACCAACATCGCCCTGCCTTTACGCAGGTTAGATATAATTCTTGCTTTTAATGGCCACTTATACAAGTTGGTTGGTGCTTGCTCCTCTATCGTTTTTATGGCATTGATCCAAACGCTGTATCTATACCCATAATAGTTAAGCCCTCCTGTGAACACAGGAACGCAATCAGTCATCATAGCCCAAGTAGCATTTTGGGTTGGCAAATGGTTGGGCCAACCGACCCTAGTTGGTTGGCCAACCGTGATTTTGGCGGTACTGCAAATCGTTATGCCAACAATTATTTGCAACGTTGGGTCAACAGAAGCTTTACAGTTGGCCAACCAACCAATGGATGACAGTGTGCCAGCCATGGAGGAGTTTGGCCAACGAAAAAATCAGAGTTGGCCAACGATCGTTATCCTACAATCTACGAACTATGGTGTGGTTGGGCTAATGGAATGCCAACTAAACACCAACGTGAAAAAAAAAACAGTTGGCCAACGATTGTTATCCTACGGAACGCCAACATTGTGACAACAAAATAGAACATCGTCTTTCGATGCGTTGCCAAAACAACGATGCACCTACGTTGAACCACTGTTTTGTTTTCGCTTGTTGTCATCGATAGTTGATGGATTGTCGAATTTGTCGTTAGCATTTTGATAGTGGCTTTGCCAATGATGCCTACAAATAGACAACGGTTGGTACACCGTTTAACAACGAAAATATT
Source organism: Thermobia domestica (assembly GCF_964235325.1). Taxonomy (NCBI): domain Eukaryota; kingdom Metazoa; phylum Arthropoda; class Insecta; order Zygentoma; family Lepismatidae; genus Thermobia; species Thermobia domestica. The sequence continues at coordinate 168,742,111 of NC_137454.1, read as the reverse complement.
ACTTGGGAAATCTTGCAATATTCTAGTGTACTTGTATTTATTACGGTATAATGAAGGCAGATTAATATTCAAAGTATAGACTCTCGTGTTAGACTGTTTGCAGACACTTTGCAGCCAGGGCCGGAGCTAGTAGTTTTGCCGCCCTCGGCGGTACTTTCACATGTCGTCCCTTTACTCTGCAAACTTTATTTGGACAGACGTTCAAGTGTCACGAAAAAGTAATATGCCCCATTTAAAAACGTATCAAATGAAAAAGTAAACAAAAAATTGAACTACTTCTCTCGAATGCTTACATACCAGTAATATTTAAACGCCCCCATGCTCGATTTCGATGTACAGCAGCGCATACAGAAAATCACGACTAAGAAGTTTAACTTTTAAGTTTATTTTATAGCAAAAGGTGTTTCCAATAGAGTATGGAGCATGACAATAATATAATGAATCAGATATTACGGCAAAACTAAGTGATTAGCCTAAACCTTATAATGTAGTAGAACACAATAGTCAGACGAATTTAACATAACTTAACAAACTGATTCATACTAGCTTTGCTATATTCAATAACTTACACTAAATTACAAATTGCTGAGCAAAGCAACGTTTATTATAAAATAATAAATGTGTGACAGTTTCGCCAACTAACTGAACATATTGGCTTCATCAGACTCTTGTTTTTACTGTGTCTCTCCTCTCTGTACTCTCCTCTGGATCTGAGCTACGGTGAACTCACGTGTCAGCTCCTACTGCTTTTCCTGAGTTCGTGAAGGTGGCACACTACAGTGGACTGGAACATAACGAGTTTACTAGACAATAGTTATGTGCTGATAGAGGATTTTCCTCAATACCGTGTCGTATGTCCTCAGAATCTTTTAATCTGGGGCGGCTGGCCTTGGCTGATCTTCGATATTTTCACAACCTGCACAAAATTATTCGAACCGACAAGTTGCTGTGCTGTGGATCACTGCACTTTTCCCTTTCGCATGAAATGTTTTTAGTTGCTGCTGCAGCGTTATGTCCGAGTTCAAATTCGTACAACGACAGTTCAGTTCACGTGTCAGACGTTGTTGAGTACTCATCGTCACCGTCACTAAAAATTGACTGAAGATACTGATGGAGTGGCGGCCTCCGTGTTAAATAATCCGTAATCCGCTTGCCACACTAATTCTTGTTCAGATTTGATCTTGTATTTACAATCGATTACGGCGTATACATGCACCTGCTGTTTCGCTTGTTGAAGTATTACAATACTTATGATTCACTTTTGTATTCAGTTAACTATCTCCTGTTTTAAAATAGTCCAGTAGATATTTTGTGAAACTTTAGTTTTTCTTAATCTTGAATGTTAAGAATATGCTTTGAAGTCTGAATGCGTTGCATTACAATACATGAAGAAGGGCATGCCCAGCTAGAGGGCCTTAGTAAGGTGATGTGGGTGACAATAGATCCCATCACTGTTATTTTTGAATTTATAGAGGAATTCGGTACGTCTTAATTCAAGTAATTCAAAATTGCTTTATAGTCCTAGGTGAATACAAAATGCTTGTGCCTCGCCAACAATCGAACCAAGACAATGAGCAGCAAAGTCATCACGCGCTAACCATTAGATTACACAGGAATATATCTTTTAACTCCATTATCTCTCTCTCTCTCTCTCTATATATATATATATATATATATATATATATATATATATATATATATATATATATATATATATATATATATATATATATATATATATATATATATATATATATATATATATATATATATATATATATAAGGTATGGAAGTTTAAAACTTCCCAAAATTATCGTACTTATCTGTATGACGTTTACAACTAATAGATTTTGATATTAAATTATTGTAAAAACAACATAAATAGTGGTATTATAATATAAGTGGTATAAGACCTAGGGTTTTATAATAGTGTCAATTAGATTACAATATTTTTGTGATATACCTGATACCTATTTACAATATTCATTTATACAAATCTATGTCTTTCAGAATATAATAAAATAAAATATTATTTTTAAGTTGACAATAATAAATTAGGAAAATACTTTATTATTTCGTTTAACACTAATTCCAAAATTATATATAAAAATTCTCTCTTTTTAAGGTTCCATACGTACTCAAGAGTATAAAAGGAACGCCGCTTCAAAACCCAAAAGAAACCATTCTTTAATTCTCTGAATTTTTATATTAAATACAAAGCTATATTATTTTTATGCATAAGATCTTATATATTTTTATATTGTTTATCAATATAAAAATATACAATGATTTTCATATTATTTATCAGTGTACGCCTTCAAAATACTTACTGTGACACGATTAGGTGCAGTATTTATTACGCCTCCTTTATACCAAACTATGGCAGGAGAAGTTGCCTCTAGCTCTTCAGTAGATGCTACAATAAGTTTAACTTTCTTGCCACCTGAATTTATCTGCAAGATACAAGATAAATCGATAAATCTGATTACAAGATAGATGAGTAATCCTATATTCCGCCAAAACCTAATACAGTAAAAGCTCCTTATTCGCGTTTCCTTCATTCGCGTTTTCACTATTCGCGGATTAAAAACATGCGACCCAATTCCTATATTCGCGGCTAAGGATTTCTTTATTCGCGGATCTAATCAGTACGTACATACATAATAATAAAAAGGATTCCAATAGGTATCCAACCCAATATCCTTTGTAAACGCCGTCAAATGGACTAATAAAATGTAAAATAGACCTTATTACAACAACTTTGCCTAAAGTATGTTGTTAAATGATATCGCCGCTGTATTGGTTCGGACTTTGACATAAGCCGCCTTCGCCGCGATCGGTGTTTTTGAGAATGTAAACAAACAGAATGAAAGCAACCTTATTACTCAATGAATAAAGTATATTTTTAAATGCCGCCACATTATTAGACGTTCCGTCCTTTGGTAAGAGCCGCTTTGCGTGTTTTATTGTTTCGTCTTTCCATTCGTTACAAAAATTGTGATCGAGTAACACGTCTCTACCGATGTCTTCCTAATTTATACAGTAATGTCAACTAAAAAAATGAGAAACGAGTTTCGACACGAAAAAAATCTGTGTTACCACTTAAAGTGAAAATAAAAATGCTTGATCGTTTACGCCTTGGAGAGTCGTTTGCATCCATATCACGCTCATTCAATGTCAACCAATCAACTGTACGATCGATAAAAAAAAATCCGAAGATAAAATAAGGTCGTCTGTAGCTTCAACTTCACTGTCAGCGAAAATTGTTCGTGATCCAGCAATAGAAAAAATGGAAGTGGCGTTGTCATTATGGATCGAAGACCGCAACTAAAAAAGGGTGCCCCTGCGTGGTCCAATGGTCCGGGAGAAGGCAAAGCGTCTTTACGCTCATTTTAAAGAACTTTATGGTAGTTGTAGTGGTGAATGTACAGGTGGAGGATTTCAAGCATCGGAAGGTTGGTTCAATAAATTTAAGTTGAGACAATCATTAAAATCGTTGGAGAAGCTGCATCTGCAGACACTACTGCAGCAGAACGATATCTAGAAGAATTTGCAAACTTAGTAGCTGATGGAGGATACAAACCTAAGCAAGTATTTAATGCAGACGAAACTGCACTGTTTTGGAAGAGAATGCCAAACAAAACATTCATTTCTAAAAGCGAAAAGTCTGCTCCTGGATTTAAGACAGCAAAGGATAGAGTTACACTGCTGCTATGTTCTAATGCATCTGGAGATTGTGTCATTAAACCACTGATGCTTTACAGATCGTTAAATCCTCGGGCTTTAAAAAATCAAAACAAGGACGACCTTCCAGTGTTTTGGCGTGCTAATAAGAAAGCATGGGTTACAAGCGCTATTTTTTGAGACTGGTTCCGGAATTGTTTTGTTTCTGAAGTTGAAACTTATTTTATAAAAAACAGAATTTAGACTTTAAAGCAGTTCTAGTTTTGGACAATAAACCAGGTCATCCTCGCGAACTTGAAACTATGCATCGAAATATAAAAGTGACATTTTTAGCTCCCAACACGACGGCTTTGCTTCAACCTATGGACCAAGGAATAATCCAGGCCTTTAAACTCTATTACATTAGACGAACCTTCAAAATCGTATTGGATAATATGGAATGTAATCCTGATATGAATGTTATGGAATGTTGGAAAAAATTTGACATAGCAAAATGCATCGTAAACATAAAAGAATCACTGGAAGAACGGAAGCCACACACATTGAAGTCATGCTGGAAAAAAACTGTGGCCTGCTCTGACTGCGGAAAATGACGAAGAATGTGTGGAAATTCAAACTTTGACTGCAAACATAGACGAAATTGCGAATGGAATAGGACGAGATGGGTTCGAACAGATAGAATCAAGTGACATTCAGGAATTGCTTGAATCGCAAGATGAAGATTTGACTGAAACCGACTTGGAGGAAATGTTAAATTCACAGCCCATTGAAGAAGAGGCTTCAACAAGCACTGGAAACGTGACATTTAATTTGAAAAATCTTAGTGAAGGTTTAAGAATGGCAAATGAGCTTTGTGATTTTCTTTATGAAAATTGATCCGTCTATGGAACGAAGTCTTATTTTTAAGAGGCAACTTGCAAATGCCACTGCTGAATATCAGTCTGAATTGAAGGAGCTTTTAAAAACTGCCAAGCAAGAAAAAATTACAAAATTCTTCAAACCATTGCCTAAGCCTGAAGATAATAATTAATCAATATGGTCAAAAACTTCAATTACAGAAAATTGATTTTTTATATATGTATTTGTTTTGTTTTTTTGTTTTTTTTTATTTTGTCACCTAGGAACGTATCCCCTATAATTCCATATAAATTACCATTCCGTATTCACGGTTTCTGTATTCGCGGCATATTTATGGAACATATACCCCGCGAATAAAGAGCTTTTACTGTATGTGTTCACAAAAGTTATCTTGGAATATACGTTTTAATCGGTAAAGTAAATCCACCTCATTCTTTAACTGCAGTTTAACTGCATCTAAGGGGAATCATTTGAAAATCTCAAAGAAGACATGCGCTATATGGCTACTAACTCTTATATTTAGACTTTGACCCAATGCAGTAAGGTAATTAGGAACCCTAAAAAACGTATATGACATATTACATCAAAAATCAAATCATTTTTGTGAAAGTTATCAAAGATTTTTTTCTGATCTATGATTTAAATAATGAGTCTTACAAATTTTGGAAACATACCCGTATCCCTTTTTACTGACTCATCCTTCACCGATTTCAACTGCAACCAATAGGGGTGATTAGGATTCGCTAAAGAAAGTACGTCTTATCGAATCCAAATAATTTTTACGTAATTTAGAAAAAAGGTTAATTTTTTATATTCCATCCACATTTTATTTTATTTGAACTTAAGTTTCAAAAACACTGACTGTACTTTCAACTTCATGTTCAACACTGATTTTTAATTATAGGAATCTATGTGAAATTGTGTGGAATTTTTACGTAGTCTATACAGAAAATGGTTTTGTGTACAGGCGTGGACTGGCTATGTAAAAAGGGCGCGGTCACATACTCTGGGAGGGCGCCGTCCATCTGAGGCTTTCGCTTGTATGGAATACCCCCTCCTAATAAAAGAAAGTGCCGGGGGGCTTCCCTTGGAAAATTAGTACACAAAAAACAACAAAAGATTAAATAGCTATTGCTGTTAATCACGATAGAATTATACAAATTCAATATTTTTATAAACAAACAAAGATACTTTGAGTACTAAATACGAGGCGTGTTTTTTAAGTAAGGTCCGTTTTGTTGTAGACACTAGTAGTTCGCGCGCGTACCGCAACTAGCGTGTGCGTCGTGTATCGGCATGCCTCGGAAACAACTGTGCTCAGTTTCAACTCTGTAGCTGACCTGTACGGTTATGTTCTGTGCTTTCACAATGTTTAAGACTATCAAGTCGCCCGCCGCGTGTGAGGTTCGCTCAGTGATACGGTTTTTGTCAGCAAGTAACCTGTCTTCTGCAGAAATTCACCAGATTTGCGAAGTGTACGGTGATACTGTTATGAGTGCAAGCACAGTGCGTAAGTGGGTACGAGAATTTAAAAATGGCCGTGACAACGTCCATGATGAGGACCGCTCCGGTCGCCCTTCTTCGATTACAGACGATTTGGTGGCTTCAGTTGAAGCGAGGGTTCGTGAGAACAGGCGCTTCACAATAACAGGTCTCTCAAACGAATTTCCTGACGTGTCGAGATCAGTTCTTTACAAAATTGTTTCTAAACACCTAAAGTTTAGGAAACTGTGCTCCCGTTGGGTCCCGAAACTCCTAAAGAGGACCAAAAAAACCAAAGATTTGAGTGTGCCATGAAGTTCTTGACTCGTTATCGCGAAGAAGGTGGTGACGGCTTCTTGAGTCAGATCGTAACTGGAGACGAAACATGGGTTTCGCATATCACGCCCGAATCGAAGCAACAGAGCATGGAATTGAGACACACACACTCGCCTGTAAAGGCGAAGGCCAAACAGACTTTGTCCCAGCGCAAAATCATGGCGTCGGTGTTTTGGAATAATCATGGTGTTTTGTGGGTCAATTTCATGCAACGAGGAACCACTATCAATGCAGAACCATACTGCCAAACCCTGTGAAAGCTACGCAGAGCGATTCAAAACAAACGACGCGGCATGTTGACAAAGGGCATTGTTCTTCTCCATGACAATGCAAGACCTCACAATGCATTTGTTGGACAGTTTTGGCTGGGACGTTTCAGACCACCCACCCTACAGACCTGATCTTGCGCCGAGCGATTACCATCTGTTCCTCCACCTCAAACAACACCTCAGTGGCAACCGTTACAATAATGACGACGATGTGAAAACGGCAGTGAACTCTTGGTTATCGGAGCAGGCGGCAAGATTTTATGAAGAGGGTATTTTGAAATTGGTTGAGAGGTATGATAAGTGTTTGAACAAACTTGGCAACTATGCCGAAAAATAGAGTAAAGTATGTACTTTCTGAAAATACATTTACTTTTTTGAAATAACCTTTCGTTGTGTACTTATGTTCAAACGGCCTTACTTAAAAGACACGCTTCGTATATTAGACTTATATAAATCTGCACACTTTAACTGAGACTACAAAAATCACACCAGTTGTTTAAATTCTTCGGCTACATTTGTTAACAGCCTAATTATAACTGAAGATTTGAGTTAAGTTTGGGGCTTATGCTATTTTTCATACTTCTGTCCTTTTAAATCTATGTTCATCATAACATTAACTTATTTTTCATCTATTTTTAAAACCGTTAATAAAAAGTATACATGAAACATTTACTACAAATTAACAAAAGTAAATTTAGAATTATATACCTACCTAGCGAAAAAAGAAATTCAAAAACAAAACTGGAAAATGAAAGTAAAGTCACTGCTTCATGCTTGAAGAACCCTTCGCATCTCCTTGCTTTTTTCACACATTTTGTCAATAATAAGATTGTTGTCTATTTTGGTCAGAATGTCTCTTTCTGAGTTCATCAAGAACAATGATTCCAGATGTTCATCTGTAAGTCTTGAACGGAGTCTTGTTTTTATGTAACGCCACTAGCTCCTCTAAGGGCGGGAGTGGGAGGGAGAGACATGTAAAAATGATCCAAAATGACCGAGATTAGAGTCAAATCAGTATATTTCGAAGTCGCTGAGATCATTAATGGTACCACCAAAGCCTAAAACAAAAAGGGCAAGGCCGTAGGACGAGTAAAGACGGGATCTGAGGGCGGAGCAGTGGCGATGGGAGGGTTGATATATAAAAATCATCCAAAATGGCCGATATTAGAGTCAAATCTATAAATTTCAGGATCCCTAAGATCATTATAATGACATTCCCAAAGCCAAAAACAGAAAGAGCGAGGCCGCAGGCCGAGCAAATACTGGGATTTGGGGCGGAGCGTGGGGTTGGTAAGGGTGATATGTAAAAATCGTCCAAAATGACCGATATTAGAGTCAAATTTATATATTTAGAGGTAATCTAATATCATTCATAGCATTCCCACGCCGAAAACAGAAAGAGCGAGGCCGCAGGCCGAGCAAATACCGGGGTCTGGAGTGGAGCCCTAGCTGGCCAAAGGCTAGCAAATTTATAAAATAATTATGTAGCTTTGTTTTTTTAAAATTGTGTTCAGAGAGGAAACTGTGCGCCTTCCCGAGGCTAAGACGGATCTTAGCCCCTCCCGAGGAGGGCGCAAAGGCACTGATGTGAGGAGGGCGCAGCGGCCATCGGGCCGGTACTTGATTATTGCCAGTCCATCCCTGTTTGTGTATGAGAAAACCTGAAACATAGCGTGAAATTCAATTATTCCCTTACTCTTGCAACATCAAGCTACAAGGTCATTTTGACAAGTATCATTAATATAGAATAAGTTTTACGAGAACTACGATGAAACGGACAGACACGCAAATGCCGATTGAATCAAATGACAAAAACTCTGTAGGTTCATTTCAACTACATATAGACTATGTGATCAAAAGTATTCGGATACCTGGCTGAAAATGACTTACAAGTTCGTGGCGCCCACCATCGGTACTGCTGAAATTCAATATGGTGTTGGCCCATCCTTAGCCTTGATGACAGCTTCCACTCTCGCAGGCATACTTTCAATCAGGTGCTGGAAGGTTTCTTGTGGAATGGCAGCTTATTCTTCACGGAGTGCTGAACTGAGGAGAGGTATCGATGTAAGTCGGTGAAGCCTGGCACGAAGTCAGCGTTCCAAAACATTCCAAAGGTGGTCTATAGGATCCAAGTCAGGACTCTCTGCAGGCTAGTCCATTACAGGGATGTTATGGTCGTGTATCCAATCCGCCACAAGCCGTGCAGTATGAACAGGTGCTCGACGTGTTGAAAGATGCAATCGCCATCCCCGAATTGCTCTTCAACAGTGGGAAGAAAGAAGGTGCTTAAAACATCAATGTAGGCCTGCGCTCTGAGTGTGCCACGCAAAACAACAAGGGGTGCAAGCCCCTTCCAAAAAAAAAAAAAAAAAAAAAAAACACGACCACACCATAACACCACCACTTCCGAACTTTACTGTTAGCACTACGCACGAAGACAGATGACGTTCACCGGGCATTCGCCATACCCACACCTTGCCATCGGATCGCCACATTGTGTACCGTGATTCGTCACTCCACACAACGTTTTTCCACTGTTCAATCGTCCAATGTTTACGCTCCTTACACCAAGCGAGGCGTTGTTTGGCATTTGTGGCTTACATGTGTGGCTTATGAGCAACCGCTCGACCATGAAATCCAAGTTTTCTCACCTCACGCCTAACTGTCATAGTACTTGGAGTGGATCCTGATGCAGTTGAAATTCCTGTGTGATGGTCTGGATAGATGTCTGCCTATTACACTTTACGACCCTCTTCAACTGTCGGCGGTCCCTGTCAGTCAACAGACGAGGTCGGCCTGTACGTTTTTGAGCTGTACGTGTCCCTTCAGGTTTCCACTTCACTATCACATCAGACACAGTGGACCTATAGTGCGTCCAGTAAGAGAACGTCTCTGACAGCTCGCAGTGACATTGCCACTATTCGCGTGTCAAGGTTTTTATCGGTGCAACAATAGTGGCAATTTAATTAATGGTATAAGATAGAGTGATCGTGGTTGGTAACACTGGTATCAAAGTAGGGGCTGCAATGTCCCACCGCGTGTGGTAAGAAACGTCAGAGACCATCTCTTGTTGGCCGTGCTATAAGAGTGTGAAAATCTTGCGTACAGACTTCTAACACGAGTGACACCCAATCACCTGACTACGTTCGAAGTCCGTGAGTTCCGCGGAGCACCCCATTCCGTTTTTTCACGATGTCTAATGACTACTAAGATCGCCGATAATGAGTACCTGGCAGTAGGTGGCAGCACAACGCACCTAATATGAAAAACATATGTTTGTGGGGTGTCCGAATACTTTTGATCACATCGAGTATATTTAGTTCCGGATGTAAACCTGTTTATATATTATTCATCATAGCTCTTCTGCCTTTATTGGCAGCTCACTTGCCGCAAATTGAGAATTTCCATGCTTTGCGGTCTTCAGCTGACCTCATTGTCTTCACGTACAATTTCTGTGTTTCTAAAAGTCCATCAACTGTACCCTTTTTCTCCATCTTCCTCTCCTTCTTGCCACCATACCCTCTAGCATGTCCCTCATGAGGCAGTTTCTTCCCGGCCAATGTCCCAATCAATTTATTTTTCTCTTTGCAATTGCATCTAAAATTGTTCTTTTCTCTTCAACCATTTCTAATCATGCATTCATTCGTTTTTCTCTCAACCAAATTAATCCTCTCCATTTTCTTCCACATCCACAATTCGAAAACTTCTAGTCTTTTTTCTTTGCTTTTGCATAATACTCATGTCCCATACAATTTAATATTCTACACGAAGCATTTTATGAGTCTTTTTATCTCTTTATTCATAGCCAAGAGATTTTTCTTCCTCCTAAAGGCTTCTTTCGCTATCCATATCTTTGCTTTTATTTCACGTTTGTACTTGATATCATCGCTAAATTTTGGAGGAAATAGTAGATTTGATAGGTTGCGCCTAAGCCCTTGGTGAACGAGAACCCTGTAGTTGAGGTAAATTTATCTGTTACAACGTCCAACTACAACTTAGGAGACCACTACACGAAACAATTAACAATCACACTAGTTTCGAAAAAGGAACTTCGCGATTGCGAAACTAGAACACTAGCCACTAGCCTATGGTAAACTGAATCCTTTAAGAAAACATTTTATGTTTAGAAATACCTTACTAATTCTCCCATTACAATCTGATAAAAAGAGAGATCCATCTGGGCCCCAGCATCCATCCCATGGACCCTTGGTAATTTCTGGTATGGTTATTTCAGTTTGAGTAAGCTTTGTTACTGAATAACATACATCAAGTTCCCAAATACATAGTCTTCTCTCGTCTTGACTTAATTGGAAAGCACACAGAGCAGTCGACAAGTGACATCTAGAAAGTAAAAAGAAGGTAATCTTAACAGGTTATAGCTAGGTTAGGATTTCTAGGATTTATCATATATTTATCCTTCCCTGTTTTACACACACATCTATCTATTCTGTATATATATATATATATATATATATATATATATATATATATATATATATATATATATATATATATATATATATATATATATATATATATATTTGTATCTATACTAGCTATCTATAATATATAAGTCTTACACCCAAGGAGGCCTATTTCTCTGTAACTTTTGTGGGCCCATTCGGATGTGTGTTTGGCTGCAGAAGGCATATGTGAGGATTTCAAGACGAATTGAATTCAAATTATACCAAATATTGTATATTCATAAACACAATGCAGGGGGCCCACATGAGCATTGGGGTGGCCCCTTACGATTTGCGGCCTTTGCTTACACCACGTGCCCCATAAATCCGGGGCTACAGGCCAACTTCGTTATGAGTGAGGATACGAAAAAAGTGGAAAAAGAAGAAACTTGTTCGACATAGCTTTTCAATCTAATGGGGCGTTTACACTTGGTCGATTTAGTCGCACGACTAAATCGACCCGCTGCATTTGCCACTAAATCGAAGCAACTAGGCCGAATCAGATCGATGGATGTGTTCAATTATTTCAACCACAGAAAATAGAACGTCTTTTAATTCAGTTGCCAGTCGATTAGTCGCTTTCGATCAACAAGCGATTAAGTTGAATTCCCGTTTACACGGTCGATTAAGTTGAAAGTGACGTCAATTCAACTGAATCGAACGCAAATCGACTAAGTGTAAACGCCCCATAAAGTGGTTGATTTTTTCAATTGAATTAGCAGTTTGGGCTACACATTGCTAAGGTGTTACATTAGATTTCTTCACAAGTCTTTATTTCGAAAACTACCTAGATAAGCACATCACTCAATTGCATAGGTGGTGATGTGACGATCATAATGCCGCTTACATCAATTTGATATTTGAAATTGTTCTGGGGATATGGTAAACACTGGTAACGTTTGCAACACTGCTTAAAATTAAGTAATCTGAGAACTTGTAATTACAACTACCGAAAAGTACTATTACAATATTATAGAAGCAAAGTAAATAAAAATACAGATTACCCGAAAAATCACTAACCATTTCTGGGAAGGAGCACTTGGAATTCAAATGAAGTGTTTATAATATCAAAGAAGACACCATAAGTCTAAGAAATCACAGCAGTTTGACATGGTCGCCCTCCATATCCAAGCAGGATTGATATCTCTCCGCGGTGCATTTCATTAAAGTGTATTTTAGTAGGATGAAATTAAACTAATACGCCAAAAATTGAGTATCTTACAAACTAAGGACGCTAAAAGATACGCACACGTCCTTTGTTGTGCATCACACGTCCTTCTTTCGATGTTTCAGGCTGACCACTGTCACTCATCTCAAACGACTCACGGAACTGTTATGGCAATCAATAGATTACATTACAATGTTTTTTGACCCTGCTAGCTCATGTTAGTAACTACCTGTAGAGGGTTACGCCCTCTGTACTGGAAGAGTAGTAAGATTATGTAATTTTGTTTTCACCCAGGAGTTAGGATATGGGATGTTTAGATGAAAAATTACTTTATTATACATTAAGACATGATCATTGTGGTCGTTAACCATAATCATTAGGAAGTATGAATGAATATACGTATATACTGATTGCTAGTGAGATATATAAACTGCAAGGATGGATGAAATCAGATGGGATGAAATGCAGACCACAACACACAGGTTATGTTGGATGTCCGTTTCACAAATGTATGTTAACTTCTCCCCTAGGGGCGACGCTAAACATTAATGAGGACAAGGGGTGTCCTGTAAGAACAGTAGGAGTCACTGTGCATATGATGACCATACGTGAGGTAGATGAGCGTCTGCAGAGTATGGTTCTTAATACGCTGAGTCAGGGTGCTCTGGAGGAAGAGTGTAGCGATACCGAGTGAAGAGCAATGAGAGTGGAGGAAGAGAACAGCAAAAGAGAAGAAACTGGATTCGTGATCTTCAAAAGTTTGCTGTAAAAGCGGATGATTGGTTTGGAAGCGCCGGGTAATGAATTGTGTACGGAGAGTTTCTAGATGACACATAATGTGTGGAAATGTAAGGCGAGTATAGAGCTCCCGAGATGCACTGGGGTAACTTAATGCGAAAAGTTATGCGTAACGCATGGCGTTCAAGAATGCGGAGTTTCTCATAATATGATGGTGATGCAGGTAACAAGGCTGTGAGACCATAAGTGAATATAGGGTGGAGGAAAACTTTATAGGTGTTTAGCATTGTACTGGCATTGATGTCCCAAGTTGTGCCAGCAAGGCTTTTTAGCATATTTAAACGAATATACGCTTTTTTTCAGATAGCTTTCAGATGTGGTGGCCAAGTGAGACGATGATCGAAAGTAAGACTTAGATATTTAACATTGTGAGTAGGTCGTGGTGGTATACCCTAAATGGTGAGGTTCAAGAGATTAGGGTTGCGGTGGATTCGACATCGGTTTTCGGAGAAAGAAACACAATAGCTTGAGTTTCGGTCGGGTTTATTTTCAGGCACCAGTGAGAACACCAGTGAACAAAAGTATTAATAGCGTTTTGTATAGCCAAATTACGTTGATGCATGCCTTTTCCAGTGGCAAACAGTGCAGTGTCGTCTTCATATTAAAATAGTTTTATAGTAGCAGGAACGAGAGGAAAGTCGTTCACAAAGAGAATGTACAGTAAAGGCGACAAAGCCGATCCTTGTAGAACACCAGAATGAAATTAAATGGAAAATGATAAACTTTAGTTGATACACATATAGGCCAGCTAGCACGAAAGTTAAAAATGAATCGAAGACATGCCAGAGGTAGTTTAAACTGCCTGCGTTTATAGATGAAAGCCGGATGCCAGATCTTGTCGAAAACCTTTACTAAATCAAACAGAACCAAACACGATAAATTGTTTGTGTTAAAGTAGTTATAAATGGAATTTGTGAGACGAAGTAATTGGTCGTTGATGCTGAATGAAAGTGAGAAATCAGCTTGCTCGAATAAGTACGTATGTTATGAAGTGCCAGAAAAGAAAGAAGACGTTTGACAATGAAATGATATGTTCTAATATTTTGCAAAATGTGAACATTAGCTGAATAAGGCAGTAAGAGCTTACAGTGTTAACGAGTTTGCCTGGTTTGAGGAACACAAGGATTTTCGATGTTTCCACGTTAGTGGACACATAACTGATAAGAGAAAGGAGATATAGAACGGAGAAAGGGCTTCCTTTGATGCGTCGATAGGTAATGAAATCCAGGCCAGGGGCAGTTTGTGAGCTACGACAGAAGTGATGTCTAAGATCAAGATTGGTGCAGTAAGAGAATTATTCACAAGTAGTATGTGGTGAGTATTAGGTTGAAAGTGAGGCGAGTCCATATTTAGTTTGTCGACTGAATGAGAACGAAGGCACGACTCAAGTGCAAATGGTGTAAATATGTCCTTGCGATAGTTTGCAAAAGTATTAGCCTTATCTGTATTCGTATGAAGAGGCGTATTATGATCGATAAAGAGGGTACGTTGTTCCTCCTGTGGGTTGTCAGAGGCATTTCCAATACTGAATAGGATGAAAACGAGAGCCAAGATGGTTGCAAGTTTTGATCCAGCACCGTAACTTGTATTCTTTGAGATAGCTGTGAACCTGTGACGATGGAGAATGTCAGAGTTGACAGCTATAACTGACAACAAAATCACTATAAAATTGCCGTGAACGTTTATTCATCGGCAGGTATTTCGCCGGTAAAGAGGGTCGGAATATAAAAGTAGCAGATGTATGTATATATTTCACTCTAAGGTTGTGCATGACAGTAACTATAGAGTCGAGAGCTTGGTGGAATTCCGATTCAACAGCTGGTGGTGTTAGATGATGAAGGTGATCAGTGAGACGAGATCTGTATGCAAGCCAATTTGCTTTATCATAACGGTAAGTAGTACGATTATGAGTAACCTGGGAAGTTGCAATTCTATGAGTCGTAATACGGAGTTTGATTGAAGCATAATTGCTACCAATGAGATCGAGAACCTCAACAGAACTGCTATGAAATGTGTTGCTGGACACAATAAGACCCCCACTTGGCCTAGTGGCTAGCACTCTTGCCTTTGGTGTGCGTGGTCCTGGATTCGATTCCCGACGAGGGTACAGCTGAACGTAAAAATGGTTCAGATTACACTATAATCAGTAGGTCCACTTCTCCCTTAAACGCCCAGGCATAATCACGGGACGTTAAACTCAAAAAAAACCAAGCCAAACCACAATAACTATATCCGGGGTAGTCTGACTAGAAGGCCTGATGGGTTTCGGTGTCCGTTGAGTGTAAATTGGTGCCCGAGATGATGATATAGGTGCGAAAAATATTAGACATGTATTGAAAGAAACTGAGAGAAATATTATGACCAGGACAGATATACAAAGTTGCAACGGTCACGTAGTTTCTTATAGTACAAAGATGTGATAAAAGGTTCAGGAATATTTTGTAAAGCTGGAGAATGATTGCTTAACGGAATTGAGGGAGAGAGTGTTACTTCCCCCCTGGCTCGCCTAGCTACTATGGTTCTATCCTGATGTAACAATTGAAATCGAGGTATGTGGCATGTCAGGTTATGTGTGAGATGTGTCTCATTAAGAAGAAAGACATAGATCTTCAAGTAAAAGCGCTTCAAAGAGCGGCTTTGCTGTGGCAGAGAACGGATGTCATAAACAAAAATGAGAGTGATATATTGTAGTGCAATAAAAGAATGAGAAGGTGACATTCAAACTTCGGTTTCCAGTACATTTGAATGATAGTATATGTGATTGCTGGAATATGTAGGACAGATATTGGCGTGGAAAATTGCGTTGCCAGCGTACTAAATTCGTTGGGCGATGTGGTTATGTAGGAACAGGTGGATGTTTTGCAAAGAAAGATTAAGAAATGTGAGAAGTTAATGGATAGTTACAGGATCGGCATTTGTAACTATATGTTGAGTGAGAATTATTTTGACATGTGGAGCACGTTGGAGGAGATTCTAAACTGGTACAATTGCGCATAGGGTGTGAGTCAGAACTATAACTACACTTAAACAATTTCTGCACTGGGTAGTTTTGAGTGCTGACCATAGACCAGACAGCGCTCACAGCGAAGAAATGATGGTGAAGATGAGCGGGACGGTTCAACATGGTGGAGCTGTTTGTACATACATGTGCCACGAGTAAGCAAATCAATAGTTTGCTGAGAATTAATAGGGACTCCTACAATGTATGTCGGACCATGGTCACCTTTGATCCGGAGAAATTTGATGAGAAAGTAGCCTTCTAATTTTTCAAGGACGTCATCATCGGTATAGTTCTGATCTACCCCTCGAATAACAACGGATAGAATGGGAAATTATTTCGGTTGTGGTGGTTGTTTGATGTGTTGGTCACAGAGCTTGGTGAGGGTAGATTTTGTTCCGAAAATGTCGAAACTGAACTTGTTCCGCATCTTAAGAAGAAATTCCAGTTTCAGTGTCTCGATAAGCATACCGTTTCTGGTCTTTATGATCTGTGTGATATTGGCACGAAGCATGTATTTAGTATTCTAAAGTAGAAAATAGCGGGTTGCAGGTCGGCTCGGTTGAGATAAATCAGGAAACTGGGTATCGTCTGTAATGTAAGGCTGTGTGTTGTTGAAATAACAGCACATATAGGCCTACATCCGGGAAAGGGATACGCAATATTAATAAAGGTTTCCCCCACACCAATTATAAATCAAGTCTGTCTAATAATAATAATAATAATAATAATAATAATAATAATAATAATAATAATAATAATAATAATAATAATAATAATAATAATAATAATAATAATAAATTCAGCAATGAATGGGTTGTTACTCTAAATTAACTAATATGAGGTTTCGAATATAATTTTGATTTAAATGATACTTTCAAAATTACTGTAAATATATCTGAAGTATATTTTTAACAATAAATTTTCCAACAAAATTAACGATACAAAAAAAAAAACAATCCAACTATAATCTTAATTATAGCAAAATGCTCTGAATGGAAGATACCATGCCAGAATAGTGTTATATATACTTTACAGACTCTATACTGATCTAATTCTCTCGTACTTCGATGGGTCACCAACATGGACTACAAATCAGAAATGCCTCGTCATACAACAGGCAAAAAATTATAAGGTATAACAAGATTAATAAAAAAAGACCAATTAAGCAAGCAAAAATATGACTAGGGAAAGCAACTAATTAATTATAGAAAATGAAAAGGTGCATATGTTTCCTGTTGGATCACGTAGAGCATATGGTTGATTAATCCGTCTAATGCCGACACAAAGTTACAATTATCAAACCAACACTTTTAATAATGCCTTCGCTTAAATATTTTCAGTCGAGCACCATATATCATCTTCACACAAAATACAGCACTAACTAACAACCCATATTACTAGGTGCTAGTAAAGAAGAAAAAATTCCTCCCGTAGATTAAATAGATTTCACGGCTTCTAACCTGGTCATCGATGCCGAGGGCCAGAAACCATGAAAATTCCCACCAGAGGGCAATACAATAGAAGCTTACGTAGATACATGTATGCTCCAAGTACACCAAAAAGCAAAAGTTTATAATACCATCTTGACATATTAACCAAAAAATTAAAGACAAATTACAATGTAATAAATTGAATTTGAAACAGACTTAAGTAAGAATAATAACGTAAAGAAGGAAGATCATACGTTACACGTTCTAAGATCGATGTTCATTGCAGATTCCGAACTGGTGTCACTTATCTTATGCTGACGTTTAGCAGGCGGTAGTTTTGTGGAAGCCACAGAAGAATGGGAAAGAGCTGAAGAGCCCTGGCTTGCATAAATCCGTTCGATTGAGTAACATCTCCGTCTCAGCAGTTTTCCGTAAAAGCAGGAGGCGGTGCGGTACAACTGGTGGTAAATCAGTGTGTTGGTGGCTGAGTGGGTGTAAATCAGACATAGGTTAGGATGGCATAAGGCACGACTGGGCTTATGTTAACCTCCGTACTACAGTGAGTCGCAGTTAAAATGATGTATGACTGACAAAGCTAAGCTTCCAGAAATATGACACTGGTGTGTACAGTAGAGCAGTCTCAACTTGAGTGAAACTCTTAATCTTTCCCACTCTCTCGCACTTGCGTTCATAAGTACATAATTCTAGCCTAGACTTGGCACTGCGAGCAATGCCTCAAGTCAGAAGGTTGAAAACTAGCACAGTATGCATTACAATTTTAATACAGTTTCATTCCCATCAATAGATGGGCGGGCCACAGAAGGTATTAGGACTAGATATCATGATTTTTTATTTATTGCTTTATTGTCATTAATACATAAGAATGCAGTGAGAGATATGATGATGTGCTGTTCACATAACTTAAGGTCACATGATGCTAGCTGAGACGAGGGTGTTAATCTTTTGCTCTGGGGATACTCAGAGAGAGTTGAGACAATGGGAGCTCAGTTAGTGAGAACAAAGGAGGGCAATAATGAAATTATATGCAATAGATGTGCGGATGGTGGTGGTAAATGCGATGTGGGTTGTAGAGATTAGTTGCATGATCACGTTCATAGAATGTAGGAAGATGATCGACTGGTGAATATGGGTAAAGTGGCATGGCTGGAATATGATTTAATAGCTCATGAAGTATCGGTTAAGTGGCATTGATACGGTGTTAAATGTAGCGACAGCGAAGGCGGTAGAGATGCTGTAAAAGAGTAGGGATAGTTGTATGGCAATAGACATCTTGTGTTGGAGTTTGTGCAGGTAGTAAGTAGGCAAGGCGCAAGACATGACGTTCGAGAACCTGTAATCTGTCATAGAACTTTGGCGGAACGTATAACCAGACGATATATCCATGATCAAGAGTAGAACAAAGACCTTGTATGTATTAGGTATGAGTTTTGTACTGAGACTCCAGTTGGTTCCTCGTAAATCACGCAACAAATTGATACGTTGGCGTATATTAGCTTCTAAATTAGAGAGATGAGCTTTTCAACTGAGGTGTTTATCGAAGGCGATTCTAAGATATTTAACACTATTTTGCAAACATAATTGCAAGCCTAGGAGTGAAAGAGGTAATACTCAGTCAGAATATTTCTTGCGTTTGAGGCCAAACAAAGTCATTTGAGTTTTAGATCGATTTAGTTTAAACTTCCATTTGAGACACCAACTGACAAATTTATCAATTTCTGATTGTAAAGTTACGTTTATACTATCTACCGACGAACAAAGAGTGAAGTATGTAGTATCGTCTGCAAACTGTAAAGAATAGATTGATGGTAGATTTTGGAGTATATCAGCTACATATAAAATATAGCGTATTGGAGACAAAACAGAGCCTTGCGGGACTCCAGCTTTCAGGATAAAGTGGTGGGACCGTACTTGATTAATTTGTATAAATGTTAAGCAGTGGTGAAGAAAATTGGCGATAAGCCTTACGTAAGTTAGTAGTAAAATGCGGAGTAATTTGAAGAGAAGCCCCTGATGCTAAACAATATCGAATGCACGCTCAATATCAAATGAAATAAAACAGCAGGTAGATGTTTATTGTAATGGTTAATTAGATAGCTTGGTAATTTTAAAAGTTGACCCAGCTGTCCTAAATAATGATCGAAAGCCAGCTTGCATAGATGATAGAGTACGATGAGAAAATAAGTACAAGTGGAGACGCTTTACCAGAATACATTCTAGAGACTTGCTGAAAACATTAGTAAGACTAATCGGTCGATAAGATTCAAGAAGTGTAGAATCTTTGTTATGCTTAAGAAATACTATTTAGCGACCTTCCAAAACGTTGGAAAGAAGGCTGTAGTTACAATAGTCATATAGAGCATTGCGAGGATATCATGAAAAGCTGTTGGTGCCTGGCGAAATTGAGTGTAAGTGATTATCAGCTCTAGGAGCTGGATTACGGAGATTTCTGAGAGAATCAACCATATCATTACTGGCAATAGAAACTGTGATTGGTTCAATTGGATCTAGTTGATTTTCTATGGTAAGTACAAACAATGTCTGTATGTAAGTACAGACAATGGTAGGATTGTCGAGACCGTTAATGTGACGATGAGATGGATGACTAAAAAATGGTGCAGAATTAAGGAGTGAAAACGCCCTCAAAATGTGTGGCGAAAGCTATTGCTTTCTCTGCATCAGTGATAGGAACTGTGCCATCAACCACAATGAGATACTGTGATTCGTGCTTCTATTACATCAATAGTAAGCAGGTTACGAGATCTATTGACATACTACTACATATATTTTATACTTGACTATATACGGTACAAATTTTACCGCTGCTTGTATTCAATTGAAATAAACGTAATGGACGTTATGAACAGAAATTTCTTCATTCAAGATTTCCAGAATATGCTGAATTTCTGTTTCCCTTATATTACTGCACATGTAACATTAACGATTTGAGGGATGATATGTTAAAGGTCTAGTAGTGCAGGGGTACCATTATATCTATTATCAAAATTTTTGTGTGTTATGGGTTTCAAGCTCAGTGTCACAGAACTGACAAGATTTAACTAAATTGATTCTTGCACATACTATGATAATAGTGGACCTCATCAACTTTACCTTATACGTTGATTAACGGACTCAAGTTTCGTGGACTCAGAGATGATATGATTTCCTGTTTTCCAATCCCACACTCCTATAGTGAAATCAGGAATACCAGAAAGAGTCAACAATTGTTCTGTCTCGCCAAAAGACATTCCTATATATTCCATTGTGGCTCCACCTATTAAATGAAAAACAATCACAAATAACTATTGGGACAGTGCCTTAACACTACTATATATTTTATGGAAGATATTGATTAATTTTGTAATTCCACACCACACAGAGTACTACTGTCCACGGAACAGGTTGATACTCACCAATCGACGTTTATATTAAGAAGACAAAGCGGCTCAGTAGTAGAGCGTTTACCTTTAGTGGGTGAGGTCCCTGGTTCAATGCTCGGTCAAATAACTTTGTGGTGGAAAACAGCGAGTGAATGGGTTTTCTCGAGGTACTCCCGTTTCCTCTCATTCTCATTCCACCAATTCTTCCATCATCATTCATTTGCCTTAATCGTCGTCTCTCTCAGCCTAACAATGCATAATCGTGGGACGTTAAACTGAAAAATTTCATTTCATTTTTCATTTCCGAAGTTTATATTAAGTCAAATATCTTCTTATTTTTTTTCTCTTTCTCATGCTTTCGATATTTTAATATTCCTTGTTATCATTATTAAACAAAAGCCATTTTACAAATAAAATAAAATAAAATAAAAATAAAAAAATAAACCAAAATAAAATCTTACTTAAGGAAATACTTGTACTTTCGAGTTTCGGCTATATATCATTGTCTTCTTCAGATACGTCATGAAAATACAATCCAAGATTACAGCTTATAAACTTAGAAAATCAGAGGTCACTTCTAACAACCAATAAAAAACCTTTCTTTCATTTTTACAGTTCATAATTTTTAATCAGGTATATACCTCAACTTTTAAATTAAAAGTGAAAGTATGACTCTAATTTTAAAAGTATTACACACATTACACAGATTATTTAACACAATTTAGACGAAATTCTTTCAGCAGATTATTCATCTCGTCTAGGAAAAAAAAAAAATACCCTCTGAACTTAGCGAAAAGAATAAAAGCAAAAATTGCCAACTTTGATGCCAGAGGGGTCTTAACGTTGTTAAGCTCCGATGATATTTTGGCTCCAATAAACGAGGAAACATTTCTCGATCTCAAAAACAAACAACCAGCTCCTTCCAGGGATTTAATTTACCCGATCCTCCAAACGACCTTGACCCTAAAATCATAGTGGATAATGAAATGGTGTCAAAAGCTATTTACAGTTTCTTTAGTGGTCCTGCATCAGGGATTAATGGTTTGTCGCCTCAACATTTAAAAGATCTTATTTCCCAATCGGCAAGTGATACAGCATCATATCTGCTGGACAGATCACAAACTTAAACCTCATATTGAGCGGAAATGTCATTCTTGAAATGTGTAAATATTTTTTTTGTGCAAATTTGTGTGCACTTCGAAAGAAGGATGGAGAACTTAGACCCATAGCTGTTGGGTGTACATTTAGACGTTTAGGATCTAAGGCAGCAGTTTTCTCTGTTTTTCTTCTTATTTGCAACCTCATCAACTCGGAGTTGCGATGAACAAAGGAAACTAAGCTATTATACATGCCACCCGCAATTACATACACGTGTATAAGCACATTAGAATTCTAATAACGTCATTCTCAAGATCGATTTCAAAAATGCTTTCAATTCTGTAGAAAGAGATATAATGTTACAACAAGTGAAACAAGTATTGCCTCAATTATATTCATTCTTTTGGCAAAATTAAGCTCAACAGTCAGTCTTATTTTTTGGTGAACGAACGATTCCATCACAAGTTGGCTGTCAACAAGGTGATCCAGCTGCTCCAATGCTTTTTAGTTTGGCCATCCACTTTATCGTCTGATCTAAATATCTTCTACCTAGATGACGGTAGCTTAGGTGGTTCTCCACGGTCAGTTTACCAAGAGATGAAGACTCGAATAGAAGAATAAATAAATAAAAAAAACTTGGTCTTGAAGGCAACCCGTCTAAATGTGAACTTTTTTTCACAACTGGGAACCCAAACAAAGAAGTCGAATCCCAATTTCAAGAATTGTTATCTGGGATACGGACGGTACTTGAAAATGAATTATCTCTCTTGGGATCACTCCTCCTTGAGGATGGATATGAGGAAAATTTTGATGAGCATTTAAATAGATTAAAAATAATAACTCAGCATCTGAAGACTTTACCAGCTCATATCGCCTTTTTTCTACTTAAGAATTGCCTGGAAATCCCGAAACTCATCTATTTTTTACGCACCACTCTCATATGCTTCATGCCTTCCAAGGTACTTCAGCTTGATAATTGCTTGAAATATGCACTACATTGAATAATCAAATATTCTTTGAATGAAAATCAAAAGACCTAAACAAGCTTACCAATTCGCTTAGAAGGTTTAATTAAGAAAATTCTCAGATTTAAGCCTCCCTGAGGTTTTGGAGTGAAGCCTCTTGTCTCCAACATTCCAGTTGACAAAGTGGAAATTCATCATCTGACGGAGGGATTGGATATATGTAATAGTGACTCCCACTGTGTTGGACTTACAACAGAATTGGGATAAAATTATATTAACAGCAATAGTTAATAAAGAATTGGTTTCTGAAAATACATCTGATATTGCCCGTTTTAAATCCTTACAAAGAAAAGAATCTGGTGCATATTTAGAGGCTACACCGTCAAAAAATATTGGAACTTTCTTGGACAACAACGCGTTTCAAATGTACAGGTACGTACATGTTAGGAACAGGTTGATAGAAAAGGCTTACATGTACTAAGCTGTTCTAGGACTGAAGGTCGAATTTCTCGTCATGGAGAGCTAAATAATATAATAAGACGAGCTCTTGCCAGTATTGAAATCGCAGGTATTTTAGAACCATCTGGAATATCCCGAGTTGATGGGAAACAACCAGATGGAGTGACAGTAACCCCTTGAAAAATGGGACAACGACTGGTATGGGACGTCACATGTGTTGACATATTTGCACCTTCCCATTTAGCTTCATCATGTAAAGAGGCAGGAAATGCTGCTGAGACAGCCTGTAAGCGAAAACACACGAAATATTCCAATCTAAAAGATCATACATGTATGTTCATCGCCTTTGCTACGGAAATTATGGGAGGGGCCGCGATGGCTCAGTGGTAGAGCGTTCATCTCTGGTGCATGGGGTCCTTGGTTCGATCCCTGCTTGCGCCAAGTGAACTTTGTGTTGGACAAACACCGTGTGCGTGGGTTTCCTCAGGGTTCTCCCGTTTCTTCCCACTTTATTCATTCCACCATTTCATTCATTTCTCATCATCACTGTCTCCTTAACCTAGCCGGCATAACCGTGGGACGTAAAACTCAAAGATTTTTGAATCTATGAGAGTTTTTAGCGAGGAAGCTAGGGAATTCCTAAAGGAAATTGGAACGAAATCAAATCTCAAGACGGGAGATCCGAGAAATGCACAATTTTTATTTCAGCGCATTAGTTTAACAATACAGCTAGGTAATGCGATCAGCATTTTAAATTCCTTCCCTTCTTCAAAAATTGAAGAATATTTTTATTTGAAATGAACTGGAATTTATGAACACTGGATTGAAAAGTTTGTAAACTATTTAAGTTTTGTCAACACCGTGATATTTCTCATGGTACTTCCGAAGATATGGAAGATGGACTTACTCGCTATTCTCAATTATGTATAACTTGTTCTACACAATTTTGTTTTTAATTTCGAATATTAACTCAAAATCAGATTTGAATAGAGTATGTAACGGTTTCTTAACCTCTTTATTATTGAAAATGTCAGTAATATCAACATGTACGAATAGTAGTTATGTTATCTTCCTTAATCATTATTGTATAAAAAGTTAACTTCTCTTTGTTTGAAGTTACGTAAAACATTAAAAAAATATCGTTTACTTAATATCAAGAAAAAGTTTAAAGTGAGGTTTGTACCTGATTAAATAAAAGAAATTAAGTCTGTTGGTAATTAAAAATTTAGAATTGTAAGAATGAAAGACAAATCCATATCTGTCCTTGGTGGCTTCTCATTCTCTAAGATTTATAAGCCGTTCCCTTGGATTGCATTCTCATAATATTTCTGAAGAAGGCAGTGATACATTGCCGAAATGTTAACACAAGTTCATAAGATATAGATGTTTGCTTAGGTCAGATTATATTTTTTTTATTTAAATGTACCTAGTTCCAAACCTAGGATGAACAGTTTCTCTACAAAATGGATTTAGAATCAAGGAGCTGATTTTCTCGTAGCTTTTTAGAAAAAGGTTTTATGATCGGAGTCAGAGTCACATTCAGCAGAGGATTTTTGACAGAGGGATGAGCACACTTGTCTGACCAATATAATTAAATAAATGACATAATTTTCATTGTTCTTGCTGCTTTTCGTTTACAATTTATCGTCTACTCCTCTCACACATTCTTTCGTATCTTAGTTGTTGTTTTTTTGTCTAATCTTTTTCGATTCTTTGAAATTGTTTCCTCCCCATTTTCTATATCATTTTTAGTATTTCCTCTTTTATTTTGTATTGAAAAATTTACTTTCTTACATCGTGTTACTTAAATTACAAGATAAGGCCATACTAAAGCCAGATGATCCTACTTGAAAATGATTGTCTGTCACAATCTTGATTAATTATTATTTAGGTTGTCATCAAGACTTATTTTATCATTATTATTTTTAATAACTTTATTATTCATATACATTAATGACTTGATATTCGTCCATATACTTTATTATTCGTATATTTTATATCAGCGTTTTATTTGAGTGGAATTCTATCACAGTTTGTTGCAAAAGCAGCATAACATAGTCCTTCCTTCATGATAGAATTATTTTTTGATTTTACATATAAGTGCGGTAATTCTCTAGAAAACCCAATGTTTCCTTTCAACTTCTTCTTTGGTTCTCAATAACACATCCCAATCCACTATGGCTTACACACCACATTAATAGAGAATGGTCATAGAATTGACGACAAAGATACCATCTGCACTTCAACATTTTATAGGTTATGGAAATAAATAGTCTGAATAGGCTTTCGAAATGCAAGGCCTCAACTTACTTTACGGCAATTATATAATTAGTGAAAACAGGTAACTTTTTCTATCTTTCTGCTCTTTGGAAGCAAGTAGTCCACAAATCACACATCTACATAGTTGTCATAGTA
This sequence comes from Thermobia domestica, assembly GCF_964235325.1. Classification (NCBI taxonomy): domain Eukaryota; kingdom Metazoa; phylum Arthropoda; class Insecta; order Zygentoma; family Lepismatidae; genus Thermobia; species Thermobia domestica. The sequence goes on along the minus strand of NC_137454.1, from coordinate 168,716,287 downwards.
TTGACACGAAATATTGTTTTGTTGCGTCCCTTTGGTTTTCATTTGAAGAAAAGTAGTTTTCGTTTTACAACTTTAAAGAAAGGACCAGGGCAACATTTAGCTAGAACAGAGTTAGGAAACTAACTTTATGCGAAATTAATTTATTGCGTTTTCGTTATTAAAATAAAGATTCACTTCGTGGACTACGTAATGCCAATTTCCCATTTCTTGACGGCATTACAGATTAAGCAATTAAAAAGAGCTCCATATGGACACATTCAAAATCGCTACCATTTTAGGCAATCTGTATAGTGACGAAGTTCCAACTTTTTTAAACCGTCATTATCTTCCTGTACTTACCTCTTCACATACGTGTTTGTTATATACAAAAATGTTTAGTTTCATTATTTCATGTTCCCTTATAAAATAAATAAATAAATAAATAAATAATAATGTCCGTTTTCATTGTGAATATGGTATACAAAAGTTGTAAAATGCGATGCAAATTTAATTTTGTTTCGCAACTTTTTACGCATAAAACAATAGTCTAGAAATAATATAATATGTAAACAAAAGTGGTTATGGTAGTAATACGTTATGAAACTAAGAGAGGTGAAAATATTTACTGAAGTTTCATATATTTAGATAAAAGTAGATGTACACAATTCAATCATCGTCAAAAGTGGTTTATGAAAGACAACTTTTTACGGTCTTGATTGGATTTATTTTAAAGCGGATTGGTTTATCAAAAGCTGCTTTATATATTCACTCTGTTTGTCCGTGTGTTCGTCCGAGAGACACAAAATCTCAAAAACTACTTGAAGGACTACCATCAGTTTTCGTCAGGATGTGGAACGTCAAAAGTTAGAAGCCGGCTATTTATCTAGTTGATCCCAAGATATGGACAATCAAAAATTGGTTCCCCATAAATTCCTATGCGAGTAGTTATGGATATCATTCTTGCTTGATAGACTAGCCGTAGTGTTGTTGAGGTTAGCGGGTTAGTATAATGTTGAGGATGTTAAATAATCTGTCCATGAAATACAAGGGTAAAATGAAACTAAGTAACTTTCTATTTCGACAAATTTTAAGACTTAAATATTTTCTATTTTCAAATATCCATTAATCTTAAAGTACACTTAATTTAATTTAAGATAATATGCTATATTTAACCCTAAGCTTGGGACAATTTAGCTTTTTTAGTAGTTTGGTTTGCCAAAGACTAAACAAATTCCTTTACGTTGCACTTTGATACTGTTACTTGTTCTTTAACGCGTTTCCTTGACACTAGTACTAGTGATTGCACGCATCATTTGGATCGCGATTTTTGTCCGAGTCACCCGGTCTGACCCAGATAGGCCCTTGTGACCCGAAAGTAGCGATATAACGTTAACTCTATAGCATTACTGCAGAATTTTATAGTATAGCTTTTATTTTCTGTGAGTCTCACGCGCTTGCACTTTGATAGACTTTGTAGTTATCTTTCAGTGCTTATTAGAAGTATATACATATCAGCGTCATACATACTCTTCATATGTATAACGATATTTTGTTGTGTCCGAGTCATACCGAATAGTTTCAGGTCATGAATATAACTGCTTCCGAGTCACAAAGTTTATGACCATGAGCCATTCCGTCACTGACTAGCACAAATATTTAAGTCGAGAAATAAATAACAAAGCCTAAATAGCAACAAAAGGCAGAGAATTCGGATTTTTTATTGACAGGAAAGAGTATTTTGGCTACTAATTAGAGTGCAATGTAAACTAAATAAAGACGCTTTTGTATAAATGCGTTACTACTTATTACTGAATATACAGTAGTTATATTTACCTTGTAATACGCTGATAGTTTCATATGTTGGAAATTTCTTAACAATTATTCTTGGATTCAAACTTCTTTCTGAAAAAGCGAACACCCGATGAAGATGGTGACCAGCCACGTAATCGACGCCATCTTCTGCCTTTGAATTTGCTGCGTAGTACTCTTCTTCACTGGTGTTTATATCGTAAAATATGATATGGCATCCACCCCACGTAATTATATATGACGTAGACATCACACTCAACTTCTTCACGTTGCCAAATTTGACCCATCTGTAAGATCAGAAAGTCAAAATTCCGTCTCAGAATCTAAATGATAGGCAACACAAATGAGTGATTAAGTAAATAATTAATTAGTAAAATAAAGGGAAATCCGAGTATCCCAAGAAAAATCCACGCACAAGGTGGTTCCCATCAAATCTATGTCTGGCATGCTAGTTCATGTACACCTACTGCCTGTTGATATATCTTTACTACCTACCACCTATTACCTATACCTACTTTTACCTATAAAAGTATTTAAGTTTGACTTCAGATCACAACGTAAGTACTTTTATCCTGTTCCAAAGCTATCCCTCATGGTTGGGAATTTAATAAAGCTTTTCTTTTCTTGTTAAACTGTTCTTCGGTTATATATATATATATATATATATATATATATATATATATATATATATATATATATATATATAGGTTGAACCTGAATCTGAAAGATGTGCACAAACTTTGGGACGTGATTCGTAACATCAAAAGAAGACAAAAAGTCCTCTTCCACCTTGTCGAATTTCAAGTCGTGTAGGGATGCCAATTTGGAATCGAAACTCGTATCCTGAAAACTGGAATGGAATAGAGAAATGTGCACATCTTTCTCTTTCGTTGCAATTGTAACGATTCGATTTTCGATTCCAAGTTGGCATCTCTGTCACTTGTACACGGCGCGGAATTCGACAAGATGCAAGAGGACTTTTTGTCTTCTTTCGATGTTATAAATCACCTCCCGACGTATGTATCCCTTTCTTTTCCTTTCCAATTGCCACGATTTGATTTTCGATTCACCCTGTCATTGTTACACGACGCGGAATTCGACAATGTGCAAGAGGACTTCTTGCCTTTTTAATGTCACGAATCACCTAGCGGTTTTTCTGCAAATATTTCAGGTCCACCCTATAAATTACATACGTATATATTATATACATATTAACCCATTGGAATCATATAACGATTTATCTGCTCAAAGAATTTAAGCGTTTAAATCATATGACGACCAAAACTCACGAAGTGTAGCTGGGCAGTATGAACAAAAGTAGAACATTTTTTTCTTACTTGTAGTTCATTTATTTTATAAGTTTTCATACTACTCATGAAGTAGAGACTCCTCTAGGATATGTTAATCCCATTTCTATGCTTACAGCAGGACATTTATATATGACTGCAATACTGGGTTAATATCGCATTATCCTATTTTTATGTAGCTAATCATTTAGAGATAGCCGGCGACTTACGGCCGACTTCGGTTACGACTGTCCAGTCGGAAATGGGTTAGCTTACTATACAGTACAAAATAAAATACATTTTACTTCTAAAATCACAATGCAAACGAGGATCTAATGTTCTTTTCGTATACAACGTTGTTTATGTTTCCATAATCTTTGTAAAAGTAACTTTTCTATATTAGGGATATATACGTTATTTATTAATCACTATTATTATTATTATTATTATTATTATTATTATTATTATTATTATTATAGGTCGTTGGTTATACGGCAATGATCACCTCACTTAACTTTTACAACTGATCGTAAGTCGGTGACTAAACTGTATAAAATAAGGGGTCCATGAATGTTACTCTTTTAAGGGTATAGAAATTGTAGTTCTTTCACTGCACATAAGCCTACTTCCTACGATTGAAACGGAATGAAAGGGATGAGTAACCGTAATAGCGTAACCGGAAACACATCAAGAGGGGGAAAGTATACCATTCAAAGAATCGTATATATATATGCGTAGACACACACAAGTCCAATTACCAAAGCTGAGAGAATTATAATTATTCGCATAATTGTTCAAATGATGGAAACAAATATTCGTATATTCCAATAATTTTAACAGCACTAGTAGAGATATTAAATGTGTGTCCGAAATAACCAAAAATGGACTGAATGTCTAATATACGTATAGCAAATGTTATGTAACATTATAGTTATATACTAGCAGAAATCAAGAAATAATGGCGTCAAGGAGCCGATACACTGACCATGCATCATCTGCTGTAATATTCGCCATATGGCCAACCAAAGTCAGTCACATTCTTTTCAGTTTTCTTTTGTTACATGATGTTGAATTACTGATGAAATTGGCAAACTACAAGAAAATAAATTAAACTTCCTTTCGCTACAAAGAGCTATGATGGGCAGATGGCGCTCGTTCAACTGAGTGATGTGTGGTCAGCGAATAGACTCTAAGGGCATCACTATTTCTGGCTTTCTGGACCAAAGTTCAATACCTCTTTATTCAAGTAACTCTTTAATTGCCTCAGGCTGATGGATTAACACCAAAATTTTCATTGCTTCCACCGAGATTATAACCAGGGACCACACATCGAAGTCATGCTCGTTAACAATTGGCTAAGCAGGAGTTCAGTAAAAAAAAAAAAAAAATCAACTTTCATTTTTAATATTTTTTGTCGAATCCGCAGATGGTAACTTTTGATGTATAAGTGAACGATGAACTCAGAAAAACTAAGAATACAGCTGAAATTGAAAATACTGGTTAAAACACTATCCATATTTTTATGTGGAATGGACCACTTGGATGCCTGGTGGTGTAACTTCAAAGCTGAAATTTTCCAGAAGAGAACTTAGAACTTCAAAATCCCCTTTTAAAAACCACATGAAAAGAATGTTATTCATTATCAGTATTACAAAAAGAACTTCATAATTATGTTTTTGGTTGCAATAATAAGATATGATCTCTTCTTGATATATTGAACTTCAAAATTCTCTCCTCAAATATTTCCATGTGTATGACTCATTAGAATTTTGAATTGTGCCGTTCTAACTTGATTTGAATTATTAATAATAGAAGAGAGTGTGTGTGTGTTTATTTATTTATTTATTTAATTTTTCGTGTGATATTTCTTTTTCAAAGGCCTTCTACGGGACTTCGTTTTCTCTTGCATAGTTTCCAACACTCATAAAATGGTACGTAATATTTAGTAGTTCGCCTTTACAAAGCACTATAATGTCAAAAATACCTGTTCCAAACTACACTATGATCATTGATCAGATGGATTTAGTGTTTAATACGACCAGGGTCTTAACGTCTAATAGTTTTTAACCATTTAGTTTTTAAAATTTATATATATCATACAGAATTCGTGAAAGGATAATTTTATCTTTTGGTTCTTTTACACTGAAGCAAACAAGAATAAGCCATTTATTGTTGTATAGAAAAGATAACACCTGACAAAGAAAAAAAATCTTGCAATTAAGCACAGTAATCATGCTGACTACACTAGCGCCTGGTAGAAATCGGAACTACTACCAAGGAGGACACTTTCAAATGTAAAATGAAAATAATAATAATAATAATAATAACGTTACTTTCTGAGCTACCTAATCACAGTGATAGGTTTTCTTTTCAATATATATATATATATATATATATATATATATATATATATATATATATATATATATATATATATATATATATATATATTAAGAATACGAGCTTTATTTTATGATATGGATAAATGCTACAAGAAGGCACTACAAGTACTTCGCTCTTTCCTTTGAGGCCGTTCACATATTACGTAATGCTATTTTGACCAATTTTTTTACCCCCTCCCTCTTATCACACTTTGTAACACAAAGCCGAACCCCTTTTCCCCCTTGTCACGTAATGCTTTTTGATTTTTTTTCTGAATAAATTTGTAGTGCTTTTCTTTTCGCCAACAAATCAAAGTAATAGAACAGTACCATAATAATGTTTAATCCCACAAGGTTTGTTTAATCAACAACTCTTAATTCTTCGAAATTGCATACTGTCGTTTTCCAAGGAGATCGTACCCTTTATTTTAAGTTACCGATGATTGGCAAGGAGGAAGTACTGCCGGAAAGTGCAGGTGAAACAAGACCTAAAGAACTGATATCGATCTCTTCTTCCGGGATCCAGGATGCTTCCTGTATTTGAAGTTTGCCGGTGTCGACGAAGCAAAATTCTCTTCCTCGTTGACTACAGATTCGACGTGACTGCAGCACTGTACACGTGGAGATGCAGTGCATCTAGTTTGTGAACAACTTTTCGAGATCTTCTTTGGATTTTGGACTTCAGTTTACCCCTTTTCAAATTCTTCGTGTCCTAAATCAGTGTCAGAATGCAATTAAACTCAATTTCTCCTGGAAAATTCAAATTCAAAAAGCAACAATTTCAGTGCGAGATAAATATCCAACGAATTTAGTGTTTAATATCTTATTTGACTCTGAAAATTGTGGATCGTTCCGTCACGGAAAATATTATTTCACGAAAAAGAGTTTTTTTCTGTTTCACATGCGAAATACTTAGAAGAATAGAGTGAGTAACGATTCAAATCAAAAGTTGTGAACCATATTCTCAGAAATAGCGATACGAGTGGGAACGCGAAGGCATTTTCAAGTGGTGGTTACAATCACTAACAACTAACTCCAGAGAAGCTTCATGTGTCGTGAATGCAAAGCGGCGATAGCACAAAACGAAGTTTTATTGTATTATAATACACACAGGGTTCGTCACCAGTCATGCTGGTGTCTAGTAGCGTCTTCGAGTCCCTTCCACATTATTCCTTGAGATATTTATTTATTTATATAACAATAGAAAAGAACTGAATAAAATTCTTTGTTTAAAAGATTGCACTTAAACTTGAGAATAAAAATAAAACTTACAGAAAAAAAGCGTTACGTAACGAAGACATTACATTGCAAGTCTTCAAAATTCAGAAAGATTGCTGGATGCTTATGCAAACACTATTCATGAACTGACAAATCGCAACTCTTAAAAAATGTAATAAATTTAGAAACCATGAGCCATGGCAACAGTTGCAAAGTGCCAGTTGGAATCTTAAACATGCGGGGAAGATTAGAAGTGTTGCTAATTTGAAAGATCGAATAATGGACGTTTGGTGCACATTAGAAGCAGTCCTAAATTCATACTGGTTAACTATAGAACAAAAATAAGCATATTGGCTTTTTTTTTGGGGGGGGGCTGCTATTAAAATGAGGTGTCACATGCTATGGTTTTCATTTTTCAAAACTTCACTTTAATTCAAAATGGCGGATTTCAAGATGGCTGCCGTCAAGATTACCCTGACCATATCACTTCCCTCTAGCATAATATGTATTACCGAAGCTTTTATCCACTTATTATCATTAATACGCGGGTTAGGAGCGGAGGTAAGGGACTTACGCACATGGTAAGTATAAACAATTAATATGCCTGTAACTTTTCCCCAAATGGGCGTATCTTAAAACTAACTTCACCATTGTTTTCCTGATTAAATTCTAACCCGAAATTATGTATCATATTACCCTACTCCCATTTAAAAAACTTGACCTTAATTCAAAATGGCGGATTTGAATATGGCTACCGTCAAGGTCATACCTACCATACGACTTCTCCCTAGGCCTTATATGTATCTACATTGTTGTTTTTTCATTGACACTCCGTTTACAAAGGGCGATAAGGACTTCTGCAGTAATCTCTAATAACCACATCACAACCCTTAAAAATAGAAAACATGCTCCATGGCAAAAATTTCTGTCATCACAAATAATGCATACATGCCCTCTATCAGAAAACAAAATTTCATTGAAATCGGAGCCGGGCACCTGGGTGATGTCCCTTGTAAGTAGACTATTGGTGCCAGTACCATCATTCTAATATCAATATTTGTAGACTGCATGCAGTTTTGTGTAGAAAGTAAAATGTATAAATAGTGAAGGAGAAAACATTGCACAGAAACGTTATGTTCGTATGTTGAACGTAACCCCACCTATGGGGTTACTTTGCACCAAAGTTTATATTTCAATAACTATGGTCATACTGAATGTTTACTAATGCACTTGCACAAATGTTTTCCTTATATATCTAGCTATTATATGTTAGAATTCAGCGTTCTAAATCATTACGTTTGTGAGTTACATGCGATTTCCTTTAAACTTCCTTAATTCTGGTGCAAGGTAACCCCGCCTTACGGTACATAAATAAACATTTTCCCGCAAAATAAAAACTGTAAATTATTATCGGCATCGACCGTCATACTTTTTAGCGCCACAAAAGTTCATTTTCAACAAAGAGAAAATAAACATATGTGGCGTACGTAAAAACGCAGGTTACATGCGTAAATCCTGTAATTTTTGAACTTTAAGTACGAGTATATATAAAACATCCTGCAGCAAATGTATAACTGAAAATTAATTGTTATAATACTGTCCGTATACGTATTCATCTATACGTACTTTCCGTATGACTATATATAGGCGATAAGGATCTTATATATAGATGGACATATACAGGATGGCCCATTTCAATCTTTCCACGGAAATATCTCGAAAACGGTTTAACATAAATGAACTGAATAAAAATTCAAATAGGAAATACCATGGGGCAAATCGAATGGTGATGTCGCGGTGCCCCCCCAGGGCCGCTCTTCAAGGGGGCCCTGGACCTAACTTTAAAATTTTAAATGGAAACACGGAGTGAGTGACAGCTCATTCGATAGACCTTTAAAAACTAAAAATCGATGTGGCAAAAGATTTTTCATATCGGTCACCGTATTCAAAATGACCACCAAGATATGCAACCTGTATCAGATAAACGTCCACTACCACTAATATGAAAACGGTTGAAGATAATAACGGATGAAGAGAATAAAACTCCTATAGGAAATCACAGAGGGTATTTATCGTTCCACGGCACGACTGCTGTCGTCGAAAAAAAAGTACAAACATATAAAATAAGTTATTTTGCTTTTTTGATGTTTTACATCGTACGAGTTTTTTCTTCTTATTACTCTATTAATACGTATGACCTCTCTTGTAGCTATATGGTTGGTGTACACATCTTCGGCAATCTAGGTTCCCGGCGGGAGCTCACGTGTTCGGAAAATGAAATAAATTTCCTTTCTTATGTCCTTTAAGTTAAAGAAGGCAGATGATTAATGAAAGTGAATGATTACGAAAGAAAGGGTGGAATAAGGATTGTAGGAGGAGACGAGGGAACCTCAAGAAAACTTACGTAGACGATGGTTTCACCACAAATTCGCGTGACCAGGAATCGAACCAAGGACCCCTCATAGCAGAGGCGAGTTCTCTACCACTGAGATACCATACCATGTTAGGCTGCAGGTACACGTATCATATAGTCTCGGCCTCGGTGAACTCCAATCCAACCAACTGTTCTATTAATATATTACTGCATATTTTCTCGTTTAATATTTACAAGAAAAACACACATGAAGTTAGCAGATACTCTTTGCTTACATCCGTAATTTCAAAATCTGTAGATAAATCTTGGAGATCCTATCTTATTAAAGGATGAACTTGCTTTTTCACCGGTATTTTCGGTGCTCTAATATTTTAATATTTTTCGATATTTCGGTATATCGCTCGTGTGTTTGTTTCGACACTTTTTTCGATATTAGCCCTCCTCGCTGATCCAGTGGCTAGCGCGTGTGCTTTGGTACACGTGGTCCTTGCGTTCGATTCCAGATAGGAAAGCACAAAATTTATTTTTTCAATCATTCACTTTCATTAACCATTTGTCTCCTTTAGCCTAAAGGGAATAAGTGTGGAACGTTGATTCATTTTGTCAATATCAATTTTCTATATCCAAATCCGGATATCGGGCGGACCTAACGAAAAGCTTGATGAAGAAACTACATTTCTGACAGCAAAATATATTTCTTTTCGTTTAAGAGAAACACTTATTCCTAAGCTATTATATATATCGTTCGAAATTCACGGATAAAATATGTTAATTCACAAAGGAAGAATGTTAATTCACGAAATTAATTATGTAGACAGCCAATCTGTAACTCATACATTAAGCGTGTATTTTGTGTTTACAAGTGTATTGTCACTACTCTGAAACCATTACAAGTGCTACATGAGGGTCAAAATAAGTGAGTGCCTATGAAAGAGGACTGTATTATTTATTACTTTCTGCAGGCGGAGTAATTCTGCACAGTGTGCAAAAGCTGTGTTTTATGTTTACGAGTGTAGCGTTACTAGTGCGAAGCATAACAAGTGCTAAAGAAACTCGTATCACTGCTAAACCCATATAAAGATACTTGTAAATGTAAATGCAACATATAAGCGCTAATCTAACCTAACCTACCCTACTCTATTAACCTAATTATTACTTGTAGTGACTACCTAACATAGATTGATGCGTATTTTCTGCATGGCTAATCGTTTGATGGCATTTTAGTTTGCAGATATATTTACAATATCAACGCAATTATTCGGGCATACACCAAGAAAACAAGAGTCTATAGCGTATTATAATATTTAGAATAACAAGTGGCACACAAAATCTTAATCTGAAAGTCTCTACTTTTCAAGATGAGAGTTTATAATATTTCAGATTGGCATCACTTTATGCCCCTATATTAACTTTATATAGGCCCTTGTCCATAAATATATTATTTTTTCATTCTCTTGGAATGTGGAAAATGGGATATCAGTGCGAGGGTAGGGGGGAAAGCTTTCCCTGTGTGATATGCTTGCATACAACACTGATTCTTTGATATAAAGGTGGTCCCACGATTTTGGAACAGAGCTACAAAGGCTTCAGATTCAAGGTCTGGGTGTGCTTCAAATCCCATATAAAACTTGTGTCTCGTTACTACCCATGAAGTTCGAACCTTTCATTTCTAATTGTGGGTGAAAGTAGGTTAAGCATCGCTACGCTAATTTATATATAGTAAACCGAACAGAACCTAATCTAATATATCCTCGCCTAAACTAACCTTATCTAACCTACCAGAACTAACATAACCTGAACCTATAAAACCTATAACCTAACATGTACTTTATAAGCTGGCAGGGGTTAGCAGAATTGCCTTATTCGTAATCAATAAAACAAAATCAATTGGATACGATAGTTCTCGAGATAGTGCATTCCACGTGCATGTTAATCTCCAAAGTTCTTCCATTTGTTCGCTAAAGAACTAGGGAGAAGGAAGCGAATGATCAAATCTACTGTTTATAAATTTGTTTTACACGATATTCAGGAATTAGTATGTTCTAGTCTAGCTGTCAAAAGCTCTCCGATACTGGCATAATGTTATCTTTCTACTGCCTCAGTGACCTGGATAAAATCAATAAACATCATATAGAAATCAATAATTGTACAAATGAATTAAATGAAACCAGTCTACTGTATTAAATATTGTTCTAAAAAAAATAGCCAAGAGAATCATATCCACAATGAAATGTTTAGATTAATTTTATTTTATAGACGTATTTTACTTACAATAGTGATGTGTCGTAAGTTTTTGTAGGCACATTCATCCTCAGCGTCAATATATATACACATTTCTTTCAACCAATAATAGTAATTTTAAAAACTCAACTTAAGCACTAGCCAATATTTTTTGGTTGGTTATTTCGTGCACTGATCAGCTGTTACTTGTTGAAATATGGCGCGCATTCGTTGCCAAGGGGAAACTGGCCAATCGATATTTGCTTATGACAGGAAGTTGATATACAAAGAGATGAAATTACACCACAATCTCGGATTCATTCATTCCCCTCCTTTATTTACTTTAATACACGAATGTTATAGATTTGAAAGAATTTCTAAGTTAAAATCAGAAATTGTTTCCGTGTTGTATGTTTCACTTGTGTTCGTATTTAATATGGCCTTAGTTCAGATTCTGGATGCAGTCTATTTATTCTCTAGAAATATACAGGCTCATTACTTGTAAAACAGACATATATCTGAGTTCCTTCGGAGCTATAGGGTTAGTGCAAGCGTCTCTGGCGTGAATTCAACGTTAAGCTGAAGTCGTCATCTCATAAGTCTTGGTACTGAAATGGATGCTAGCACCACTCCAACCAACAGCCAGCAACCTCTCACCGAAATTTATGACCTAGGTACAAGTTGCTACCCAAGAATTTTCATATATAAATGAACAGTCGTCTGTCAAATGAAGTTAGAATATGATATTTAATTATAGCAATTGACCATGGAAGGGGGCTTTATTGTACATTAGATACGGACAATTGAGTTTTGTAGATTAAGAATGCATATCCATTTTAGTGCTCAGTGAACATATTTTTATCTTCTGGTTCATTCCTCAAACGTACTTCGATATATAAAATATTTTCTTTGGAAAATGTCTGTTGAGGTATAAATAAATTAATTAAAAAAAAAAAAGTCATCAGAATCTCAGTCGACATTTGAAACAGAAATTATATGGTTTGAATCCACGCGATAGTGAGCAAAAGAAAGAAGTTATGCCACTTCTTACCAAATATTACCAACTGAACCAAGTGAAATTACATCAAGTCTCGACTTATTTGTGCTTTGAATTTTATACTAGCTCAAACTAAAACCAAGAATAACATGAGCTAACAAATAGGGATATAGCTGAACTTTGATCATTGATGAACCAGGTAACAAATTATGATTCACTGAAAATCAATTTGTGCGAGATGGATCCAAAAAAAAAAAAGTCTTTCAAAGAAACTAGAAAATATGCAATATTTGTTTTGTGTGCGACCTACCTAAGAAGTGTACCTAAAATTAGGTACTAGGTAAAGTAAAAAAACGTACCTAGATACTTTCCAACACTATATATATATATAGGGTGTTTCAAAACAACACTGACAACATTTAGAAGGTGATTCCTGACACCAAGACAAGACAAAAAGTATAGACCAACCTAGGCACAAATGCTTCCTTTCGAAGTTATAGGCTACCGAAAACATGAAAAATTGAACTTTAGAGGTCCATATTTCCAAAACTATGGGACCTACCGTAGTCGGTCAAGACCACTTAAGAACTATGTGCTCTATCCAAAAATACGTGTTTCAGAATCCTAAGATACCCACGCACCAATTTTTGCAGAGGGAGTTTGACTACAGGCATATAACTTGAAGTACTCACCAACTACCTCTATAAAAATTGTTGCAGAAGTACCGCAGGATTCAGAAGCATGGATATATTTGGATAGGGTACATACTAGTTGCTAAGTGAAGTCTTGGCCCTACTACGGTAGATCATATAGTATTGGAGCTATGGACCTTTAAAGTTCATTTTTTCATGTTTTCGGCAGCCTATAACTCAGAAAGGAAGCATTTGTGCGCCCAGGTTGGTCTATACTTTTTGTCTTATCTTAGTATCAGGAATCACCTCCCGAACGTTGCCGGTGTTGTTTTGAAACACTGTATATATATATATATATATATATATATATATATATATATATATATATATAGAGAGAGAGAGAGAGAGAGAGAGAGAGAGAAGGGGTGAGAAAGAGATTTTATCTGCCCTACTGCCAGTCACAAACATCTATCCCATTATTTATTTCGGCTAGTTCTTGGAGTAACCAGATGAAAGAGCGATAATCTATACTAGTGAACAAAAATTCATTGGATGTGCGGCTGTTTACACCTCTTCATTTTACGATGTTTTTCTGTAACCCTTTTAAAATTACTAAACTATATGGTGGTCGAGATTATAAATTACGATTAACGGCGCACTTAATTATGTTTTTCAAGTGTCTTTCTGCCACTCGTAGTCGTAGATTTACGTGCTATCATAGAGTTTGATATGGATCTAGATTCCATCTTCTCTTATATCTCTCTATTAAGTAGAAATTTAGTACTTTACAGGTTTCAACCCCCACTATTCCTGTAATTGTATCAGGGAAGTACAGACTTGTTTCAATATTGAACTGACATAACTTTGGAAGTGTACTGTTATTTCACAATTGTGAAACGAAACTTAGATGTTATGTTGAGGATGGCTACAAGCTGAAATCAAGACTGTGCATTGAAGAAAATGAAGCATTTCATAGGAAATGAAGATCTATTCTTTTGTTCTATCTCTTTTGGGGAGACAGTATTTTATCAAAACATAATAAATACCAAATGTTGGTCAAAGAAATTAAAAATATAATTTTTTCCGGTGCAGATTAGAAATAGCGCGATACAAATTTGGAATATTTAGAGGCAGTATTTGAAGTGAGACGGTATGCGGTGGTATGTCATACCGCCTCTGTTTTTTCAGTGATGAAAGCATGCCGTTTCTGGTTTTCCAGTGATTAAAACATACCGTCACTGGAAAGTAGATGCTAAATACCTTCAATAAATCCATTTTTATACACAGTAATTAATGGATAGCTTTACACGTAAAAAAGATTTTATTTTATATGTAGAAATAATTTCTAAGTTGACAACACCGATATTTTGGTTATCTTTTTTTCTGCTTTTTGTTTTTAAAATTAGGTGTCTTCAAAGTAATTAATCTAGTTTATATTTTTATGTGCCACATTGAATTTTCTTTCTATGTATGTGTATCGTCTTGCCTAAATGCAAAATGTGTTATGAGCATAGGCGGGTTTAGTGGTTGTCTGCGGTGGAAGGGTCGAATCTTTCTGGGGTTTGGATGATCTCTCAGTCGATCTCGGTTAAAATCTCGGTTTTAAAGCATTTTCATGTATAATTCTCTATAATACAACATAAGAGGATATATATTTTTTTTTTTTTTAGAAAGTTGTTCAGAAAATCTCTCCATGTCTCTCCTGTAACTATAAAGAAGCTCTCCAATGGTTTTCAGTCAATATGTAAATGGAAATGCAATCTGTCAGGCAACATACCCTCACTGTATTGCAACATTTGGATGGCCGGTATGTCGAGTCAAAATCGTGATAAAACATACCGCCTCTACTTTTTTTTCCACTTCGTACACTGTTTGGAAGGAAGAGCTCCTTCGTGGCTGAGCGGTTAGCATACGCGCCTTGGGCGTGGGAGACCCGGGTTCAATTCCCGGCGGGAGCTCATGTGGTTCGGATTCCACATTAATCAGTAGGTCCACGTCTCATATAGCCTCGCTGCTGAACAGGACGTTAAACTCAAAATCAACTCAACTCAACTGTTTGGAAGGAAAATCTATTAGTTTCTATTACAAAGAAGAACTAGGGCATGATTCAAGATGCCAGAAATAGAATTTCTCAGCTCCTATACATCTACTGATACGAGATGTAGCAGAAACTAGTACAACATCCAATTTTCATAATGATTTCTAACAATAGAAATAAAAATGAATGTAAAATGTTTGACGGTCTACTCTCCCTAGACCGCTGCATTGATTTTGATTATTTTTGATACAAATAAGTATCATGGCCAAACTTAGGCTTTTATCACAATAATTTTACGAGAGAGATTCCTAGAGGAAGAAAACACCCGTAGCAAATGCATTCCAATCTAAGGTCTGTCCGAAAAGTTATGTCACCAAACCTTCCGGTATGAAAAAAAAAAAAAAAAACATTTATTTATATAATAATAAGAATACCTGTACATTAAAATTCTTCAAAATATTGAGTTGAGTTGAGTTGATTTTGAGTTTAACGTCCCTTTCAGCAGCGAGACTATATGAGACGGGACCCTTCTGCTTCTATACATCTTTGCCAGAGCGAATTCCCCTCTGCCAAGGCATCTTGGAAGGGCTGTCCAGGAAGTCCGTTTCAAGTCATTTCACAAGCTGGTTTCACGTTGACATTGTTCTCTAACGATGTCTTTTCAGGAGTATTCCAAACGGGGAATCAAAAAGAAGTCTACGGGAGCCAAGTTGCGACTATAAGGTGGCTGAGGCAACGTTGGCACTTTAGATTTAGCCATGTAGCTGCTCGCGGCGAAAGCAGTGTGGGTTGGTAAGTTGTCATGATCAAGTTTCCAATCGTCACTGATGTTTGGTCTGACACACCGGATCCTTGCTCTCGGTCTCTTGAGAACTTCTACATAAAATTTAGAGTTAACGGTTATCCTGGGAGGTACAAACTCACGATAGATGATCCTCCTGATGTCGAAAAACTCAATGAGTATGGGCTTCATCTTTGAGTTGCTCATTCGAGCTTTCTTGGGGCGAGGGAACGCCGAGGTGTGCGACTTGGCATTTCGCCTCTTCGTTTCGGGGTCGTACTGAAATATCTACGTTTCATCACCAGTGCTAAAATTGTCGAAAAGGTGAGAATCATTTTTCACACATTTCCAAAACGTCTTGACAAATTTTTCATTCTGCGAAATTTTTAGTCATCGGTGAAAATTCTTGGGACAAATTTCGCGGACACTTTCTTTTCATGGGCAAATCCTTATCACAATCTAGTGGACAATAGTTTTTCGAGTATTTAACATGTTGGCCATTAAACAAACACTCATTTGACGGTCTGTTTGTAAAAGTTCCTTGAAACGAGTCTCATTTTCGTCATTTCAGGAGGTGGACGGCGTCCAGTGCGTGCTTCATCATCGACTTCTTCGCAGCCTTCCAAAAACGCCTTGTACCATGTGTAGATTTGCGTTTATGATAAACACGAATTCCTGAAGACCTGTTTAATCATTGAAAAAGTTTCCGCTGCAGACTTCCCGAGTTTTCACACAAAACTTGTTCGCGTATCCTTGTTCCAGTGAACGCTGCATCACGATCTGTAGAAGAGGCGGAACAGAAGAAAACGACCTCCCTTCACCTTCGAGAGCTCGGAAACATACTGAGCAAACCCTCGCTCGGTAGTTGACTTACATCACCATCGATCCTTTTTTTTTTTTAATTTAGAGTGAAATTAAAAACACAAACATGTCATACCTACAACGAATGGCCAAAGCTAAGCGGTAGAACATCAGATTAAGATTCGGAAGATGGTGTGATCAGTCCCTCATGGGAAAATATTTCGGCTGAAGAGTTTACCAGGATTTTTCCTCGGTATCATTATGGAAATTTTTATCGCTCTATTGACTCATTTCCCTCATTTTTATCCCCTGGGCCTCGGATGTTTCAAAGCTTTAAAGTCAATTCAAATGTAGTTGAAGTAACTTAACGCTACTTTCCTGTAGTCGATGCTAAATTTATATTGTCTGTTTTGAGATTAGATTTGAAGGACGAGTATTAATTAGTATATCCTGTTGAAAATTCACGTCACCACTGATTTATTGTTCTGCATAATTCATACAATGTAATTTTCTCAGAAATGCTTAATGCTTAATTTTCTCAGAAATGCATATTTCGACGAAGGACAAATACAAATCTATGATAAAAGTTCACTGACTGAACATACTGAATGGAATATATGTGGACCAGTCCCACAAACTCCTGATATTTCCGGCAGTATTAGTCTGTATGGAAAGGCCAATAGGGGGGGGGGGCAAGAATTTGAGCAGGAGAGCCTGCCCTCTCCAGACCCTTCCTTGGCTCCGCCACTGTCTGTAACTTACAAGGAAAGTTCTGGAGAAAGCACTCGTCTGCAGAGAAACTAAGCATGCCGTCTGAAGGACCAATTTGTGCTGATTACAACAAGCTAATAAAATTCCTGTACAGTTGCAGGGTATTATTATTATTATTATTATTATTATTATTATTATTATTATTATTATTATTATTATTATTATTATTATTATTATTATTATTATTATTATTATTATTATTTGCATGATAATAACGAATCTTCATAGTCTTGAGTACGTATACCGTAATATTTTTCAGCATAATAACGATATCTTTTGTTAAAGCAGCTGCAACTGTGTTACAGATTCCATACAAAAAAATGAAAAAATGAAATCTTTAAGTTTTACGTCCTACGCTTATGCAGGTTAGGCTAAAGGAGACGGTGGTGAAGAGAGATGAATGAAATGGTGGAATGAAGAAAGTGGGAGGAAACGGGAGAACCCACGAGCACGGTGTTTGTCCACCACAAAATCCACACGGCGTGAGCTGGGATCGAACCAGGGACCCCAAGCACCGGAGGTCAGATTCCATACAGTTTTGTGGTTTTCCTTGATGACTTTGTCAATGTCCTCTCTCAGTCAGTACAGTGCCGGCTTTACCGGGTAGGTACGGGCCTACCCAAAAATGTTTAAAATATATAAACATTAAATAATACAATAAAGAGTAAAATCCACTGTCTATATTAATGGTAGATAATCGTTTAACAAATAACATCAACCACTACTATAAAATTAATTTCCTACTGTCATTAATCAATCAAATGTGTTTATGTATACAGAGGGAGCAAGCCTACCCAAATTTATAATCCTAAAGCCGCCCCTGAGTCAGTATTGATGTCTGCCCTCTCGAAGAAATCGGGCTGGCTACGGGCCTAACTCTTACTATTTACCTATAATATTGTTTAAAGATGAAAATGACTGTCAATCAATAGATGACATCAAGGTAAACAAAATGAGAGGCTTGATTGTAAATTATCATGCGTAGTTTCCAAGAAAAAATATTATTGAACATTGAACGAAGAGCTAAAAAGTAGGTCGTTTGTTTCCAATAATAATATTGATAGTTTTGATCTGCCAGGAGTGGATTAAAAGCGGAGCCAATGGAGCCCATGCTCAGGGGAACCCAAAAATCTCTCTCTTTAATACGAGAATATAGTAATCAGCAATCAACTTTTTATATTATAGGCTTCAGACCCATGCTAATTTTTTCCCGCTCGCTACGCTCTCGGTATCGCCAAACTTAAGTCTTCTTCCACCAGCGTCTTCACGATACTTAGACCTATTTTGTGAGGGAATGAGCTATTTTAGGCCTCTAAACTAAATTATTAGCTTGTGGTGACAATTCCTTTGAAATATCTCTGTCATTAGTTAGAGCAAATCTAGGAGGTTTTTCAAATCTCTTTTACTCTATTAGTTATTTTTTTTATTTTATTTTATTTTATTTATTTATTTATTTATTTTTTTTTTTACAGGGACTGTTGATCATTTGGCTTGTATTTGGCATTTGTGTGTTACACTGCAGTATATGAACATTTAACTATTAATTATGAATTTAATTATACTAATTATTGTAAACTTGGAATTCATTAAAATATTACAGCATAGTTCTCGGTGTTTCGATAAGCCTATGAGGCTGTGGAAGGCAGCAAAGAAAATTTATGCGCTGGAATTATTCGTAACATAGCTCCCTTGAATTAATCGGCTTCAGGGTAGAGGTCTGCACGGGCTTGGGCCGAGCCCGCGGGCTTACAAAGCATGTACGCCGGACTCGGGCCTACAAAGCATACACCACTTCGGGCCCGGGCCTGGATCGGACCGTAAATTTTTTTTAAATATACAACCATAGGTCTATTTCTCGAGCATTTTCGGACCTAACTTTGTAAATACACTGTACAACGATATTTATTGGACCGTTATTTCTGGAAAAGTTTTAAATTACAACTGCAAAATTAAACCTCTAATTGCTGCAAATAAAAATACAACTTTGTGTTCATAATTATTTCTGCAATTCGGGCTTATTTCGGGCTCATTTGATTGTCACACGAGCTCGGGTCTAAATGCTAAACCATATTTCAGACTAGGGTCGGGCCTCACATTATATATTCACGGGCCGGGCTAAAAATTCCGACCCGTGCAGCAGGAGCGGATCCAGGACGGACTTTTGGGGGGGGCGGTGGGTTGTAATACTGCTACTTAGAGCTACTTTTAAGAGCTCCAAACTCTGGGATGGGTTTCATTTATATATAAAATAAGAAAGTTTCCTCTTCTGGGGGGGGGGAATCACCACGATTGCCCACCCTTGATCCGCCCCTGCCGTGCAGACCTCTACTCCGGGGCCCCAAAAGCTTCTAGCCTGCTGAAACAGAATATATTTTATGCAATGTTTCTATTTTAAAAGAAGAAGAAGAAGAAAGTTGAGTAGCAGATTAGTACTTCTAACATTGACACAGACATTATTTTTAAAAGCTTTTGTTCAAATTTAGTACAAAACTGGTGGGCTGTATTATACAATACCACACTATTCCGCATACACTTGCGTATACATTTTATATTGAAAACATAAGTAACAAAATATTTTATTTCTTTTGGAACAAAATACAATTTTGTTATAATGTATAAATGCAGAAATGTACAAAACGTTAAGATTTTTTTCGTTGCTTTAGTACACTTTATTCATTAAATTGTCAGTTGATGTAGAATCTTACATCTCACAGATTGTGCGTTTATGTATCCGTTACTATATATACTGACTGAGACAGCAGAAGTGGCGGGGAGGTCTGGTGCTTCGAGGCTTTTAGTTTCATGATTCCTGAACTCTTCTGGCAGTTGTGTATGCGCATTTCTACCTCTGAAGCGACGTTGACCTTCCTTTTAGTTTTTTTTTTCTATTCTTTTCTTTTTTTTTTTTTTTCAATATAGCCGATTATTTTGATTTAATACAAATACGCAAGCTAAAGGTAAGGTTAATTTTCCTCACAAAACCACAACTATGCAATAACTTTTTTTAAAATACCATTTTTACATGCTCTTTTATTTACAATCCTTCAGGTTTATTCCGCAATCTTAGTCCACATCTCCTGACTTCACACAATGATAAATTTTGCATAATAAGTAAGGTGACAATATTCAGTTCTTACTTTTCATATGTCAGGGGCGTCATTCAGAGAGGACAGGAGGCAATTGTCCTCCCTGAGTTTCATAACTCCATTTTCTTTTAATCGATTGCATACCAATATAATATAGTAATAAAAAAAAGTCCAACTCTTATGTTGGTGGAGCACCTTGTCCCCCCCTGGAAGAATCTTTTATCTATATTAGGTTGTAGAATCCCCCCACCCGATCAACCAAATCAAAATGCTCCCCGACTACACCTAATAACCATCAAACAATCAAGAAATTTTTAAATTACCTTTGACTGTTGTTGGCATACCTGGCCAAGGGCGTCGTTTTAGACTTCGCTTGAGGGGGGAAAGAGCACAACCGACGTAAGATTTTCACGTTTTGTACTATTATATTAGTCAACAATCGATTAAAGTATATGTATTCCTCAAACTCTTGGGGCGGACGCAATTGCACCCTCCGGCCCGCCCTAAATGACGCCCCTGTACCTGACCACTATACATTTCATTACTGTGTCTTGAAGTATTACTATGATTATTAATGATGAGTTCTACCGTAAAGAAAATGCTATGTTCTAACTGAGATTCAGTGTTGGGAAGTTACTTGTAAAATTGCAAGTTACTTTACTTTCCCTTACTAACGCGTACGCTACTTTACTTAATTGCGTTACAAGTTACTTTACTTTCCCTTACTAACGCGTTCCTTTTAGGTCCGAAACTTTGAATATGTAATAATAATAATAATAATAATAATAATAATAATAATAATAATAATAATAATAATAATAATAATAATAATAATAATAATAATAATAATAATAATAATAATATACATTCTGATTTTTACTAATCATCGTAAATGTTTAGAATTGTAGGTTGATAATAGAAGCGCTGCTATATCCTTTCATGCGGACAGTTACTTTATTGGAAACTTGATGTGCTTCCTTGACTTTATAAACGCAATATTGCACGTTCTGAATTGTTTTATGTAGATGCAAGAACAAATTCTTACTTGACAGCTATATGAACATTTTTATATAATGTAACACTGATTAAAATGCAACACTGCGTTAGTAAAAAAGGTCATCATCACTTTTTACTTTTCCCGTCGATTTTCAAACTTATGTAGGTGTCCAAGGACTTTTGACTCATCCTGTATAATAACAATATTGTTATGAAACATTGCATTACATTGCAACTAATAAAATGAGAACACATGAACTGAGGGTGAATAAAAACTTGCCAGTAACTCTAAAATCGATACATGTTTTTTTAAAGCTAGTTGTTCTGAACTTTATAATCAATGGAGATACGCAAACTGACCTGAAAGAACTCCAACATCACATACCATCAACAAACTATTTTCTAGTAATAAAGTAGGCCTGCTCATCAGAACATAGTTTATTTATATTAACCCCTTCCCGTATATCGTTAATTATGGCACCCTGGCTGTTGATAAATATTTCCCGCTGGCCACTTCAGGTACTTTACTTTTAAATTATGTCCACCATCATCCTCAGCTTTTAAGAAAAAATATTCTTTCAAATGTTCGAAAGGTAAAATATTTTCGTTCTCCATCTTCATAAAAACAACACCAATCAAAGTAAACTAAACTACCATTGCACTTACAGTTCACACACTGAATGTATTGATTTGGAGCTGTCGAAATCTATGACAAAATCTTCCAGGTGCTTGAGACTGTACTCATCTTCCAAAAACAAGTGGCACTAAGATCTTTCTGTTTCTCTGTGTGTCGGGAGACTGACATACGCACTTCATGCTCCTTTGCTCAATTCTGAGAAATTCACTTACAGGAAAGAAACATTTGTTTCCGTAAAAAATACATACGTATATTGTAGTTACTCATCCGAAATGTAACGCAAACTAGGTACGTTACCTAAAAATTCGTACCGTTACAGTTACTTTGGAAAAAAATGTAACGCGTTACTAGGAAACGTTACTTCCCAAGACTGCTGAGATTCAATTCAGGAACTTTTGGTAACTCCTAAGTGTAAAGTGACAAGGTGTAGAGCTAACGCTAGAATCAGACGATACTTGAGGTTATGAGCACTCGCTCACCTTATATCTCACTCACATTAAGGTATGAGTAAGACTCATCTTTACTTTCGTAAATGCACAAGGTTTTACAATACACTTTTTTTTTTTTAATTTAGTGCCCCTTTTAAGAGTCGATGATGAATGTATTGGATAAAATGATGTTCAAATAAGCCCAATGAACTTAGAGTTGCCTGACATTCGTCTAAACCCTAGGAAAAACCTTATCCAGACAACCAATCATTACCGAGAATCGAATTTGGGACCTCTTGCATGGTAAGCGTAAGCTAGCACACTAACCACGCGCTAATGGAGGCGGTCTTATATGTATTGTTTCATAACTTAGAGGAAGTGCGGGTAATTTGGACCATCATTTTTATTTTCAAACAGAAATTTGTCGACATACAAATGTATTGAATAGTATTAGAAGAAAACAATTTTTTATTTATTTGTACAACATTTGAACACAACAATTTCACTTAGGTTGTGTTAAGTTTTCAGTTATTCCTTGTTAAATAAAAAATTGCGAGTTTTGCCCGTTTGCAAAATGGTTGGATAAAATGGACCCCCGGATCACAAAAACATAAGTAATAAAAATAGACGAACAATAACTAAAATAAAAATGTACTACGCGCTCTTCATTCACTTTTGTGTCAGAACAATTAACAATTTAGAATTATTTGAGCACTACTTAACTACCCCGCTGAGCAATATGTTATCTATTCTTTACACAAATCACAAACACAACGCTCAACAATATCTAATCCAGTGCATGTTTCATGCCACCACTCAAAACACTGTATGCACTGGACCCACTTCTCACCACCACAATCTTCGCTTTTTTTTTTTTTTTTTTTTACCACAAAGAACGCAAGAGGCATCATTAATCTCAAATTGATCATCATTCGCATGAGTAGAACGAGTGTTTGCTTCTTTCGTCACGTCTGATCCATGTCCAAAATTTAAGTGACGAGATTATTTTAAACGTTTAGTTGATGCAGCTAAAACTTGTCTGAAAGGGCTGGACGTTACAACACATGCAGACCCCGTAGCTCTGACACGTCCAGTACGTGTTGCAGATGGAAGACATGGCGGTGGTAGCAAGACTTAGGAAGGAGGATCTCGAAATCCGGGGCCCCCGGACGGTAAATAAAAAATAATTACTAAAGAAACTTGCTAGCGTGAGGTACAAGGGCCGTCAAGGTATATAATTCAATCAATATTACACCAAATAACAGATGAAACAACAAAAACACCTGTCTAATAAAACTAATCAGTGCCGGATTTCCGTATAAGCTAAACAACATATAGGTTAGGGCCTCACTCTCTTGAAGACCAGCAAAGAAATTTAAAGAAAAACTGAATGTAAATTTAAAATAAATAAAATAGCAGTTTTATTATCTTGAGGGCTTCCAAAGAAACTTAAAGGAAAGGTTGAATGTAGGTGAAAAAATAATAATACAAACGTTTCATTCTCTTGGGGGCTCCAAAAAATTAAAGAAAAAAGCTGAATGTAGGTGAAAAATAAGTAAAATCAGTTTCACTCTGTTGTGGCCCCAAAGAAATTCAAAAGAAAAAATGTATGAGGATTAAAATATGAATAAAATAAAAATTTCACTCTGTTCAATTACTTCAGAAAAATTTAAAGGAAAAATCTGAGTGTAGATTAAAATATAGTAAAAGAAAGATCGAAGTATATTGTGTTGTTTACATTCTTCCTAAAATATCACTATTCATTTATTTATCAGTTCAAGGGAAGGGCACAAAGAAATGATGAACGTACATAAAGCTTTATAAAGATAACCAAGAAAGTTATGTCGCTTTTTGTGGACGTCTGTGTTCAAATGACCCTCATAACGTGAGTTGAATGCGAATGAAGATAAGGCGAAGATCAGTTGTTCATGTGGGGTATATCCAACACAATACCTGGTTGTGGCAGTTCAGTTACACCGTGAACTTGCGTAAGGACAGAGTGAACATGGGACCTCCACAGAGCATCGTAAGGGCGTATATGCTATACGAGTTCAAACAGGAGTCAAACGCCGTTGCAGCGAGGCGGAAGACATGCCAGGCCTTTGGTGAGGGTGTCGTGACAACGTGGACAAAGCAGCAATGGTTTAACAAGTTTAAGGACGGTGATGAAACACTCGAAGACGCACCACGTGCCGGAAGACCAACACATGCACAAAATTAAGATCTTCAGACATCAATTGAGGCGAACAGTGGCCAGACATGTGAGCAACTGGGACTACAATTCAGTGTGAGTAGAGAAACCATTCGGCAGCGGAACTATAGTCGAAAGTAGTTTCATGTTTCAACTTAAGACAATAAAAATACAAAAGTACCAAAAGAATAATAAAAAGCTGTCAAGATCTGTCAATTGACTGGTGATGGGTGATAATGAAAAGTTGGATGGTAGAATTCAGTGCTCACATATTTAATCTATGATGTAGCCCTATCACATTCAGGATTTTTTGTTACAGTATATTCTAATACTAAATGTGTTAGTAAGTGGTAATGGAAACAGTCATAAGTGGCAGAATATAAATATGACTGAATTATTAAATACAAAATAATGGAATCATAAAACAAGTGTGAAATCTGGAAACAATAGTAAAAAGAACAAACAGGAGAGAAAGATTCCAATGCTTAACTATTTATTGATTATTCGACAAAAGCAATGGCACTAAATAAATAGATCGTATATTATCACTGGGGAGAAACCATGGGCGTCTCTGGCGAGGGGACGAGGGGGACGCGTCCCCCAATATTTTGAAGTGTGAAATATTCAATATTTTATTCTAATTTAATTTATTTACTAATGACAGAATAACATATAAATAACGATGATTATATTTATTTGGAATATAATATTCAAACTGTGAAACGATTATAACAGAGTTCTTGATATGTCTCAGGGAGTCCGTGAAGATAAGATGAATGGTAACAATTGAATCGAAGATAATACACAGGTTGGGATGGGGTAGGTTACAGTGTTGATTGAATATTATTAGTATTAGATGGCAGAGTAGTAATTTATTATGTATGATACGTTCAAGTTTCTCTAAAATAAAGTTTACGAAAACTTATATTTAAGTCAATTTTTCTTGGAAGGAGTTTCAAAGCTCCAACCATAGTCTCAGAAGGGACCGTGACTAAAAGAGTAGGAACCATTGGATTACAACATAATATGAACGTAGGCCTAATATTTTTATCCTCCTTCATTAGTCAGGTAATAGTCCTTCAGGGTAATATTTGGAAGCTTATGAATGCAATGCAATGAGTTCATAAGTTAGGTGTCTTGTTTTCTCAATCAGTTATAGCACGAGGAAATTTTGTTGCTGTACTTCAATCTAATCTGAAGTTCCAATAGGCAATGTTACTAGAATAAAACCACTTTGTCCTACAAGATGGTTATACAGATGTGACCAGATTCGAGAAATTCTAGATAAATATGATGTACTAGAAACTGTGCATGGTATTTCTGAAACCGAAAAACAGTTTACAGGAGCCCCAGGTCTTCTAGCCCATTTAGAAACTGCCATAACGCTATTGGGTTTATTACTTGGGCAGAAAATTATTGGCATGGTAGAACTTCTGAAGAAGTCATTCCAAAGTCGGAAATAAACTGTAACAAGCTTGATTAAAGGTATTGAAATTGTTTCAGGAAGTATTCAGAACCTATACAACGAAGAAAGGTTTGACAAGATCATGCAAGAAGCTAGTGAGAAAGTAGAAAAATATAATTTGAACCTCTTTTCATTGCCAAAAATGAAGAAAGTACCAAGGAAGTACACAGGGCTGGTAGATGCGTATGCCGGTCAATGCGTATTGCAGGTAAAAAATATTATGCTATCATTGATGCAGCTGTGAAAGGTCTAGAATATAGATTTACTCAGTCGGATTTCCTGCGTCTTCGGCAACTAGAAGATACGCTGTTATCAGTTGTGGTCGAACAAGTTGACATACTTGAAAACTATCCAGAAATATATGTAGCGTCATTCTCTCTTGAGATGAAGACTGGTGTGTCTTGTGTCAGTCATACTTGCAAAGTACTGTACTACGAGAAATGGAACCAGAAGTTCGAGCTATGTTTAAAAACGCTGAAAACTTATTGCGTCTTTTGATTGTGCTGCTAGTTTCCTCATGTGAAGCTGAACAGAGCCTTAGCTCCATTCGAAGACTAGAAGCGCAATGACACAGGAGAGATTGAATCATGTTATCATTCTGTCCCACACATCATGATTTACTAGACCTCAGCCTAGACGAGTTAGCGGACAAATTTACTGCAAGCAGTGACCGTCGCACGACGATCTTTGGTCTAATCGCCATTAAAAAATATGTAACTAAAGTACATTAAGATGATTTTGTATTCCTTACGTCATTCTATGTGTGAATTTGCATTTTCATGCTGATTTTTTTTTTTTTATTTTATTGTTCAATATATTATGGAATAGCTGCTAGATGATTTAATTTTATTCCGTCTATTACGGTCATCTGTTTAATAAATAAATAAAAAATCGACGTGACATAATCTAAAATTCCGCTGAGGTACTAGAATTTAAATCACTTTGTTTGATGTCTTCCCCCCCCCCCAAAAAAAAAACTTTATTTGCCAGGAACGCCAGTGAGAGAAACCTAGTAAAAAATAAACGAAGAAGAGACGCAGAAGAGAAATCTATTCTAGCCATTATTTACTAGTTTGGTAAAAAAAAAGTGTTTAAGTATCATGTATTATCACTGGAGAGAAAACGAATGTTAAAGTGAATGGGGCTAATTGTATGAGGCAAATCTAATCAAATAAAACCCATGTAGCGTAAATTCAGACAGGTGAGAGACTATGAATAAATTTAATCATATGAGAAACTGCACAGGACAAACACCAAAGGCGAGAACCGAACAAGAAAATTCTATAAAAAAATGAGAACTAACATTTAGAAATCGCATCGGTTATATTATTATTTGCAATTTTTGCAATATCAACTCATTGTTACGTTTTGTACGTAAATTTGTCTCTAAATGTATTATTAGAAGCATTACTCCTACTATTCTATCTAATTACAGTACGCTTTTAACCTAGAATAGTATAACTTAGGTGTCGGATGAATTCTGGATTCTTTGTTGTTATGTTTTGTTTGTTATTTCTGTCATGGGTTGTAATTTCCGTTACACTTGTATCCCTAATCCTTTTTCTGTCATGCCCCTTGTTTAAAAATGAATATATGCTGAATATCACCCGCATTTATTTAACATATCCCAAATTAACATATCACACACACCAACAGAAAAGGGGGAGGAGGAGTAAACAGAAAGAATAAGAATGCAAATGAATGTCAAAAAAGCAATGCATGAATCATGATTGTTCGAGAAGAGGTCCCGATTTACTTCACTGGCCCCGGGCCCCAGTTTGCCTCACGCCGCCACTGTCTAAGCATGAGAACCGTTTGAAAAGTATTAAAATCAACGTCTATGAATTAGATAATTCTAATCATATGAAAAACAAGTGAGTAGGCTTAGGCTACATAAATGATTTCACAATGATAGTTCGTATTCTATTGTGTTGTGAATATTCTTATAATTCAAATGAATTCATATCGCAGCTTAGCACACATTCTTCGTTAGTTGACCAATTTCTCTGATCGTTCTTCTTAGTGTTCAGTAACACTGCTAATTTGAAAACTGGAAACTAATAAAAATGGCTCGGTTTCAGTTTCCAACTATAGGACAACCCTCATCAGGAGTCTCTTGCCGATTGCTAAAGAGGGTCTATTGAACGAGTGTTGAATGTGTAGCATAAATGCTACCAGATGTCACGACACAACTTGCGTGAGCAGGAGACATGCAAGGTCAGTGGCGCCTTTAGTAGCGTTGCTGTAAACTACTTGCTCTCTTGAAGTTACAGGCAGAAGGGCTAAATAAATCCAAAAGGCAATAACCAAATTCTGTAATAAAGTTGCAAATCAGAGCAACAATATGTTGTACTTCTAGTGTGCACGTGTACTTCTTGATCTTATTGCTGTACGAGTATTCTGCTAGTTATTAAAAGTTGGACTAGCATTGACACCGGTTTACAGTTAACGTCACACTACAAAAGATACAATTATCATAAATTATATTACTAATTTTGTAGAATGTAAACTGTGTTGTATTACAGAAATCGAACATGTCAAAATATAGCAGTAAAATAATTCCTTCGAGAAAAATGATACAAAATAGGTGTAAGTTTTGTAATAAGTTTGTTTCATTAAAGAAATTGGAACCTCTCGTAAACATTGCTAATGGTGCTATGTAACTATAAATAAACATCCAGAATAATGTTATGGTGGGGAGGTCTGATGCTTCTAAGTCTGCTCTTAAACTGACATGAAACAATGCGAATTCCCAGATATTCAAACCTTTGCTTGGAAGTGACTTTGACCTCCCTTTTATTGTTTTACACATTATTGTTTCTTCTTTTTTTTTTTTAACCATTATGCTTATATTTTATATACAAAAAATTCGGGCAGTATTTCCTTCAACGGACGATGTACTTGCTTGTTTATCAGTAAATATAGTGGTATTAATAGTTACTTTTTCGTTTTAAAATCTCATAATTATATTCCCTGTCAATACAGCACGGCAGCGTACCGGCGATAAAGTGGTCCCTCTAGATTCAGAATATTCATGCACAGAGCTAGAGGTTCGCACGTGTCGAATAATCCCTATATTATTATTATTATTATTATTTAATAATAATAATAATAATAATAATAATAATAATAATATAATCTTATTTGTGGACGCATCAGGCCAAACGACTGAAAAGATTGATACGAATTTTTAAACATATTAAGTCTACTTATCTCAAATTGGGACTCAATCATGTCATTCTCATCAAAATGCATCTCGTAAAGGAATATCGAAGTTCAAACTTTATGCCAAAAACCAAATTTCACACTTGCAACAATGGATTAGTTATTAGGCTTCCAAAATATGCTATACATAAGTGTCGGAAGAACGACTTTGTCCGTCCAACTGTCGACAGGTAGCAGGAAAAAAAAAACGCTAAGAGACGTCGAAAAGCGATTTTTTGCAATCGATTCAGCATCTCCCCCAAGAATAAGTTCCATCTCCTCCGTTAATTCTCTATTCAAACCGAAAGTAGTTCAAATTAGCTACTTCCTATTTGGCATTCATCACCACACAAAGAAAACGGTAATAGATAGCGATAAGTGGTCTTTTGAAAATGATTCAACGTCTCAAGATAACATATCACGACTATCCACAACACACTAATCCAAACCAGAAGTAATTCGAAATTACTATACTTCCGGTTTGAAAAAAATAAAACGAAATATTTCAGGTTAACGTCCCACGTTTATGACTTTAGGGTAAAGGAGACGATGATTAGAGCAAGTGAACGATGATGGAAGAATTGATAGAATGAGAAAGTGGGAGGAAACGAGAGTACCCCGAGAAAACCCACGGACACAATGTTGTCCACCACAAACTTGGCAGGGGATCGAACCAGGACCCCACCCACCAGAGTAATACTTCTCGGTTTGAATATTGATTTCAGCAGAGCAAAACCATTAAAGGATATATGAAGATGCAATCTTTTGCTATCGATTCATCATCCCAAGAATAGGTTCCATTTCCTCCGCTAAGGCTCTAAGCCATAAGTAGTTCAAAATAATCATTTCCAGTTTCAACATTTATTGCCACATAATTAAAACTGAATAGATAGACAGCATATCATAACTATCCACAACAGTCTAATCCAAACCAGAATTGGTTCAAATTTACTACAATTTCCGGTTTCAATACTAATTTCCATAGAACAAAAACGGTAAAAGATATCGAAATGTAACTTTTGTTTTCAATCGACTCATCATCTCAAGAGCAGGTTCCATCTTCTCCGTTAGCCCTGTATTGAAACTGAAAGTGGTTCAATTTAACAATTTCCTGTCTCAACATTTATCGCCATAGAACAAACATAATAATATATAGCAACAAGTGGTTTACTATGCAATCAATTCAGGCTCTCGAGAGAGCATATAATCACAACTCGCAACTTCTTACAAACACCGGAAATGGTTGAAATTTTCTACTACTTCTGGTCTGAATTCTGGTTTTCAAACAGCAAAAACAAAAAGGTATCGAGATTCGGTTTTCTTTAAATCGACTCAGCGTCCCCCGAGTAAGTTCAATCTCGTCCGTTAGCCCATACTCAAGTCAGAAGTGGCTCAAATTAACCCATTTCCTGTTTCAGTGTTTATCGCCATACCACAAAAACTGTAACAGATAGCGAGAAATTGCTTTTCTGCAAACAGTTCAGCGTCTCAAGGCAACGTACCATGACAATCCGCAACACTCTACCAACACCGGAAATTTCTCAAATTCACTACTACATCCGAGTTCCACAGGGCAAAAACGGTAAGAAATATTAAGATGTGTTTTTTCACAATAGATTTAGCGTTCCAAGTATGGGATCCATCTTCTCCGTTGGAGCTTCTTCGAAACTGCAAGTGGTTCAAATTAGCCATCTCCGGTTTAGTACTTATCCCCATAGAACAAAATTAGTAATAGACAACAATAAACAATTTTCCGCAATTGATTGAAGCTCTCACTAGGACATATCATCACAATCCGCACTTCTGCCAAAAGTTAAGGTGGTTTAAATTCACTACTACTTCCGAACTTCTGATTTCAATACTAATTTATATGGTGCAAAAACGGTAAGAGAAGCTGTTTTTGAAATCGATTCAGCGTCCCAACAATATATTTTACCTTCTCCATTAACTCTCTATTCAAGCTGGAAAGGTTCGAATTAACCATTTCCGGTTTTAGCATTTATTGTCATTGACCAAAACTGTAATAGAGAGCGACAAACTGTTTTCTTCAACCGATATAGGTTCTCAAAAGTATATATATAGTTTTGAAACACCCTCTTTATATATAAAGAGAGTGTTTCAAAACTACACCGACAACGTGTTTGGGAGGTGCTTCCTAACATCAAGATAAGACAAAACGTATAGACCAACCTGGCTGCTTCCTTTCGGAGTTATAGGCTGCCGAAAACATGAAAAAATGAATTTTAAGGGTCCATACCTCCAAAACTATGGGACCTACCTCATTCGAGTCAAGACTTCACTTAAGAACTAATATGTGCTCTATCCAAAACTACATGTTTCAGAATCCTAAAGTCCTCACGCAACAATTTTTATAGAGTAAATTTGGCTACCGGCATATAATTTGAAGTAGTCATCAAGTACCTCTATAAAAATTGTTGCGTAGTCATCAAGTACCTCTATAAAAGGATTCAGAAGCATGGATATTTGGATAGGGTACATACTAGTTGCTAAGTGAAGTCTTGACCCGACTACGGTAGATCCCATAGTATTGGAACTATGGACCATTAAAGTTCATTTTTTCATGTTTTCGGCAGCCTTGAACTTCGAAAGGAAGCATTTGTGAATCAGGTTGGTCTATACTTTTTGTCTTATTTTGATGTAAGGAATCACCTCCCAAACGTTGTCGGTGTTGTTTTGAAACACCCTATGTTCAATATATATATAATCACAATCACAACCAGCAACTCTCTATGGAAAGCGGAAAGCGGAAGTGGTTGCATTTACTACTACTTCTGATTTCAATAGTGATATTCATAGAGCAAAATCTGTAAGATATATCAAGAAGTTGTTCACTGCAATCGATTATGCATCGCGAGAATAGATTCTACATCCTCCTTAAGCTCTCTATTGAAATCGGAAGTGTTTCAAATTAACGACTTCAGGTTTCTATTTTTATTGCAATAGAATACAAACAGTGAGGGATAGCGAGTTATGGCTTTTTGATAAGCATTGAGCATCCGAGGAATAGGTTCGATCTTTGATCGTTTTAATCTATTGCAACCAACAGTTATAGATGTACTACTTCTTTACTGTAGTTTCACACTGTGAAACGAAACTGACTTGTTACATTTAAATAAATGTTTTTCATTGTTGCACTTCACAAAACGCCATTATATTCAATTTTTTCTAACGTAGATGTTCAATATAGATCACACAATGCCAGTGAGGAGACGAAGCTTAGGAAGGAAAACCATACAATCACAGACAGGATAGCAGACAATTAGGGATCATACTTACCGCCAGTCTTGGGAAGTAACGTAACAAAAGTAACGCGTTACATTTTTTTCCAAAGTAACTGTAAATGTAACGCGTTAGAAATTTTTAAGTAACATACCCAGCTTGCGTTACATTTCAGATGAGTTTTTCGGCAACAAATGTTTCTTTCCTGTAGCTGTCAAGTAAGAATTTGCTCTTGTATCTATACAAATAAAGTGATTCTGAACGTGGAATATTGCGATTTATAAGGTCACCGAGGCAAATCAATATTTCCAGTAAAGTAACTCTCCGCAATCCGCATGAAAGGATATAGAAGCGCTACTATTATCAATCTACAGCTCAAAACATTATAATGATTGGGGAAAATCAGAATGTGTAATAATAATAATAATAATAATAATAATAATAATAATAATAATAATAATAATAATAATAATAATAATAATAATAATAATAATAATAATATACGTTTTTTTTTAATCATATTCTAAGTTTCGGACCTAAAAGTTACTTTCGAAGTAAGGCAACAGTTACTTTCCTGGGGCAAGTAACACGTTAGTAATGCATTACATTTTAAGGAAAAGTAAAGTAATTTATAACGTGTTACATTTTTACAAGTAACTTATCCAAGATTGCTTAACATTTGGTTCGACCTTGATTCTCACCATTCTATTTTAATTTTAAAGCACCCTACGGGAGAGCACATCTCTCACAAGGAGACTTACGGAAGTGTCACTCACCGATCTGAATGAAACTTTGCACACCTGTAGAGCGTCGAAAAATAATTGACACTTTTTTTTTCAATCGTGAAGATTTAAGGGTGGAAACCACCCTTTGAACGTTAGGGGTGGTCGTCAAGCATAAGCAGAAAACAATCATTTAATATAGAAGAAAACATACTGCCAGGGGGAGGGTAAGGACAGCTGATTCAGAATATGACGTCAAAATTACAAAATTCAAAATGGCGGATCCAATATAGTGACTACAATTACAAAATGCTTTATGGTTTGAAATTCTCTGCAGTTACCAAGAACAATTATGGTTGGCAGGGGTTACTACGAGAATGTTGCTGACCGATTTGAAACGCCTTTCTATTGTTGAAACCCCTTTATTTTAACGGAATGCTTGATTAAAGTGAATCTCTGCACCTCTCCCTATTCAGGGTGCTTATCTATAGTTAGTCCCCTCGCCTCTCATTATGTCAGAATTCATATATCCTCAATTCTTATAATTATGAATTTATTGAGGAAACTCTTCAGAGTAATGATATTTCGTAAAAAAAAAAAAAAAAAAAAAAAAGTGTGTGATGTATAAACATTGTTTACACCAAGTTTACCTCATTATAGCAATAGCAGTGACAAATGCTAAATGCAGCACAATCTTCTTCCAAATAACTGTTTTTGTATCACGCATATCTAATAAGATTTGCAAATCTGGGAGAAGAAAACTGATTATGAATCAGTGATTTGGATCTAAATTACATTATTACGGAGATACAAATTTATGTTATAGTTGTAGAGGACAATATCAGTAAAATGTCTCAAGAAGTTTTTCCAAGGCCTAAAGACGAACACATCAAGACGCTGAATCCTAGCAGTTGTTAGTGCAGAATGGTTTTTATTTTGAGGTACTCTTCTGTTCGTAAAATAGGTTGAAAAGTTTATGAATTGTGACCACTCCACAAATCTAATAACAAAATGGACTTTACATTAGGCATTGAGAGTAAAACCTCTTGAAACCATGATCTCACAAGACCTGATGTTAATTTTCCCGAATTTGATGCTTTCACAAGAAATTTTTCAGATTAAAAGAGGTTGTTTTGGACAATAGGGTCAAATGTTTCATTCTTTTCCTGCAAAATAATTAACAATGATAACAACATCATTTTCAGAAATTAAAGGTTGTATGGTGTAGCTATGAGTCATAGATTTATTGCTTGTGCCACACTTTCTCTGTTTGTGTCCCTATAAACGCTAACGTGAGAAGTGCAGAGATTCATTTTAATCAAGCATTCCGTTAAAATAAGTACAGAAAGGGATTTCAAATTGGTCTGCAACCTCCTCGCTCGCAGTAATCTCTGCCAACTGTAATTACACTTGCCTAACTGCAGCGAATTTCAAACCAGAAAATATTTTGTAATTGTAATCACTATATTGAATCCACCATTTTGAATTTTGTAATTTTGACGTCATATTCTGAATCAGCTGTCCTAACCTCCCTCCCTGGCAGTATGTTTTCTTCTATATTAAATGATTGTTTTCTGTCTATGCTTGAAGACCACCCCTAACGTTCAAAGGGTGGTTTCCACCCTTAAATCTTCACGATTGCCGAAACAAAACAAAAAAAAAATATATATATGTGTCGATTATTTTTCGATGTTCTACAAGTGTGTAAAGTTTCATTGAAATCAGTGAGTGACACTTCCGTAAGTCTCCTTGTAAGTCGAACCTTCGTCTCTATTAGATTCTGCTTCTATTTCTTCCGGAGAGCTCCTCCGTGGCTAAGCGGTTAGCGTACGCGCCTTTGGCGTGGGAGACCCGGGTTTGATTCCCGGCGGGAGCTCATGTGGTTCGGATCCCACGTTAATCAGTAGGTCCACGTCTCATATAGCCTCGCTGCTGAACGGGACGTAAAACTCAAAATCAATCAATCAATCTATTTCTTCCGGTCTATGTATTTGTTTTCCAGTTACTTTCATATCCCCTACTACCAAATTCCACGACCTTTTTGTTGGTCTTCCCCTTCTTGTGCCAACTAAGAACGTTTTCTTCACTATTCTTTCTTTTCCCATTCTGATATGGTTAACCCTTTACTTGACAAGCATTGATAGAATTACCATTAAAATATTTAGTTTGCTTTTATGGTTGAACCATGTCTTCCTGATCATAATTTCGCAACTTTTAAAGTATTTTTGTACTTTGGTTACAAAATAGAGGATGTTCATTTCAAAGCAACATTGCCATAAAATAGGTCTTATGTGTAGCTACTGAACAGCATTGCCCTATTATGTTCAAATATCATAAGAATACTCTTAGTAATTACCAACAGTTTCGCTGCAATATTTTCCTACAAAGAAAGAAACCACAAATAAAAAAAAGAAAAAAGAACTTTCGCGGAACGTAGGAGATACAATACTCCTACACAATACTAAATTTGACTGTTCCCTGTTGACGAAGATTAGAAGTATCTAAAGAAGCTACCCGCAAATCATGTATATGAATATTGCATGAAAGCAATAATGCCAATTAAATGATCATTGAAATTATAAATCTTGAGAATAACGAAAAAAAAAAGCGATGTTGCTTGAGAGGAACACTACCCAATAAAGGATTAAGCTTTATGTTCGTGTGTATGTAGAAAATTAATGTCTAGAACTTTAGAAAATCATCCTAACAGAAATATTATGGGTCCCCTGGACGAACTAGTGTGCTTTAACCCTTACTACTTAATTTTACGTGTAATATATACAGGGTGTTTCAAAACAACACTGACAACGTTTGGGAGGCGATTCCTGACACCAAGATAAGACAAAAATTATAGACCAACCGGGTGCAGAAATGCTTCCTTTAGGAGTTATAGCCTGCAGAAAACACGAAAAAAATAAATTTTAAAGGTCCACAGCTTCAAAACTATGGAACCTACCGTAGTCGGATCAAGACTTCACTTAGGAACTAGTATGTACCTTATCCAAATATCCATGTTTCAGAATCCTAAGGTACTCACGTAACAATTTTTATAGAGGAGTTGGTGAGTACTTT
Source organism: Thermobia domestica (assembly GCF_964235325.1). Lineage (NCBI taxonomy): Eukaryota > Metazoa > Arthropoda > Insecta > Zygentoma > Lepismatidae > Thermobia > Thermobia domestica. The sequence goes on along the minus strand of NC_137454.1, from coordinate 168,679,959 downwards.
AAATTTTATGCCCGTAGCCAAACTCCCTCTACAAAAATTGTTGCATGAGTACCTTAGGATTCTGAAAGATGGATATTTGGATAGGGTGCATACTAGTTACTAAGTGAAGTTTTGACCCGACTACGGTAGGTCCCATAGTTTTGGAGGTATGGACCCTTAAAATTCATTTTTTCATGTTTTCGGCAGCCTATAATTCCGAAAGGAAGCATTTGTGCAGCCAGGTTGGTCTATACTTTTCGTCTTATCTTAGTGCCAGGAATCACCTTCCAAACGTTGTCGTGTTGTTTTGAAACACTCTGTATAAATCTGCTCGTGGAGTCCGTGGGCAAATGACCATTGGATCCATGCGCTAAAACGGCCGTCTTTGTAGTTATAGTTTAGTTCGTCATATCTGATTCAATATTTATTGTCCTTCGTCGTGGATGATCCAGGTTGATTCCTGATGAGTGCACATGTGGTTCGGACCCCAAATTAAGTTATAGGTCCATGTCTCATATAGTCTGGATGCAGAAAAGGAATCCAAGTAAGTAATTGCTATGTGTTTTAATCTATTTTCATCGCTCCACTTACTGTATTGTCCTTAACATCTTCCTTTCAGTGCTTCCCAAAGGTTGCATTTCTTCATTCTTCACAGTCCAGCATTTATATCCATACCTAACTATAGAGCTAATTAAGGCCTTGTACTTTTTTAAAAATAACATTGGATCTTAGTGACGAATGAAGTGCAAAGTAGACTCTGTTTGCAGTTATAACTTCTGGGGTTCATACAACCTTGTAAACTTTATCATAAACCTGTTTCCTCCAAGCGAAGAACGATGGTTTAGCTAGTATACAAGAAATATAATGTAAATGAATCCAGCATCTTCACTTGTAGATGGGTCTATAATTATGTGCTCATTTAGCGAGAGGTATAATTTTATCATTTCCTGCAGGTAAACATTCTAACGAACTGCAGAAACATTTAACCAATACCAATGGAAGCTCGGTAAGCATTAAGGATTGTCAGCACAGAGAATAGTTCAGGAAAACAAGATTCTGATTCAAGATCATTTAATGTTTTCTGATTTACATTGATTGTTTGAGTTTATGCATTTGCTGATTGAACCATGGCGTGTAAGCAGACTTTCTCACTCACCTTGGATTTCTCATAATCAGCTTATCCTCCTTTATGGTTGCTTAAGCGTCACCAGGGTGGGAAAAAATAATGATTTTTTAAAAATAATTTTTGTTGATTTTTTTACTTAAATCGATTTTTTAATATTTAAATCTAACCTTTCTCCTAGTATAATACAAGTCGCGAACTGGAAAATGAACATCAGGAATTAGTATTAAATGTTAATTATGCCATCTAAGTGAAATTATTGGGCTTGAATTTTGAATTAATCCCCAATCGTTAACCTATTTCAATCCTAAACAGTGTTTCTTAAGCATTAAGGAAAAAGTACAGTAACGTTTATCAACGTGGCATTTCTTTTCTTGCGAAAGTTATTGATATTTAGCAGGGGTATATTTTAAGAAATCGGAACTAGCTTACGGCACGAAATAAATATAAAATACATAAATTTCGCCTAAAGTTATAAAATTAAAAAAAAAAAAGTTTCGAACAGAGGATCGGACGCTCCGTATTATCTGGGAAGAATATTCGTCTTAAATGTCGATGGAAAACCCTAAGTTAGGAAGAGAAGAAAGGATTGTCCTGTTACCTGTTCAAAACGGGATTTTCCCTAATAATCCTCTGCATGACATTTGTTTTCGTACTGCACTGTACATACATTTGAGTCTCATTGTATTATGATTATTATCTTCCATAATCGAAATAACATAACAGAAACGAGATTTCACTTATTTTAACTTTATTTCGGAATTTGATTTAAATCAACGATTTTCATTTTAAAAATCAAGTGATTTAAATCAGACTGATTTAAATCAATCCACCCTGAGCGTCACTCTTACGAATGATCTCTTTTCAAACGTTTCGTGTTGCGTTACGCTCCGCAATTTTGTGCAGGCTAGTATCAAAACAGGCCCCTGGTTCTTATCCAGGTAGCATTGAATTCGTTATTTGTTAGATAAGTTATGCTTTTGTTACCAAATAATACTTTTTTATTATATTTCTTTACAACATTTTAAATTGTGTACGATACTTTAGTTCAAATTTATGTGTCTCTTAAGATAGTTAAACTGTAGCAGTGTCACGTGTACATCGTGTGTAGGAGTTTGGTTTGTATAGCATGATAATTTCTCAATTAATATTGAAACTAGAAATGGTAGCAGATTACTCCCATTTCCGGTTTTAGTAGAGAGATTAGAGTGGAGATGGGAAATATTCTTGGAAAGTTTATTTGATTGCAGAAAATCGTTTATCGTTATATATATTACCGTTCTTACCAGGCCCGTATCCACGGGGGGGTCTATGGGCGGCGGTCGGTGCCCCCTAATTTTTTACTGCCCCCCTAAAATTTTAACGATAGGCTTGCAAAAGAACTATAATATGGTTGGACCGGACCCTTCTAACTTCTACCGGGCACCCCCTACATTTTTGGGCTGGCTACTGACCTGGTTTTTACTTTATTGTGATCAAGATTGAAATTAGAAGTAATTGATTTTTGCTATTTCCTATATGAATAGAGGATTAAGTGAGAAAGTGATATCTATTCTTAGAACGCTAAATCGATTCTAAAAATTAAAAAAAAAAAAAACCTTACTATCTCTCTATAGTTTTTGCCAAGGATGTTATAAAATAGAGGATCTTCCCATACATATATTCATCATATGAACTCAATGAAGCCAAAAAACAACCGAGCATCGTCTAAACCGGCACGTCTAATTGGCTGCTCTTGCTTCCGCTATGATTGTTGACTCGAAACATTGCAATCTTAGTAGCGCGGGGTGGGCAGAGTAGGTGTAGCGAAGCTGTGACGTATGGCTTCACGATTTTCTTGTAAGGGCAGATCCTCTATTTTATAACATCCTTGGTTTTTGCTCTATGTAGATCAATATTGAAACTAGAAGCTGTAGCGGATTTCCATCACTTCTGGTTTTAGTAGAGTCTTAAGAATGGAGATGGAATATATTCATGGGACGCTTAATCGATTGCAAGAAACCGCTTCTCGCTATCTATTACCTATTTTACTCTATAGTGATCAACGTTAAGACTGGAATTGATTGATTTGGTGAATGGATCGGCTGCATAATCGAACTCGATTCTTACCTTTTGACCCTTTACATCCTGGTCGAAACAGATGTTGATCCATGAAGTAATTCTTGAGAATTTTGTCTTCCAGACGGACGGATGAATAGATAAATAGACATTTTGATACAATTCTTATGTTAGTTGACACTTATGAAAAGTTTTTTACTTTGTTCGCTCTGTAATCATACTTTCACTATGAAATCTTTCATGGATAAAATATGTTCGTGTTGTTTTCCGCTATAAATAAGCAAAATCAATGAAAAGAAAACAGATTAGCGAAAAAACAAAAAAAAAAACAATAGGCTAATTAACCAGCAAGGAGATCCGCAACTAGGGTTTGTGTCACCTGAGGCAACACGAAATTCCGTCCTCCCTCAATGTATACATATTACCCTTTTAGGCACTTCACCAACCACACACAGGGCACATTCTTCGCTTGCTCCTCCCCATTGCGGCCCTGTTAGCAAGTAGGTACGATACGCACTGTACTGTACATAGATTTGAATGTTCCTTGTGGTCTTATTGTTGAATAATGGCTTTCGAGGGGAAATACTTGATTTAACAAATAGCAACTTTGGAGATTTTAAGACCCTCCTAGCACTCCTAGAAAGTTGAGAAGGGGTATAAAAAGTAAAATAATCGAAAACGACTGATATTAGTGTCAAATACATAGTTTTTAGGGTCACTAAGATGAGTACAGAAGTGCCATTCGTAATGCCGTTTAAGTACAAGTTCAAGCCCTATATTAGACTCTATAATCCCTAAGTGTGGGGATGGGAAGAGGGTGGCATGTAAAAAAATCGAAAACGATCAATATTAGTATCGATACATAGTTTTTGGATTCGCTGAGATGAATAGTCACACTTAAGATGCCAGGAATCGAACGGGAGGTAATCTCTTCGTTATTTATTTCTCGTTTATTTACTTTCGAATATTTTGCATAAACCCTACTCTCTCTGTGCGCAAAGAACGGGCATTTCAATCGAAAATAAAATCCAAAATAATAAAATAAAATGTTTAAAAATATTATTTAACGTAGATTAGTCTGCGTGAATTGTTAATTGTATTCCAGCACTGACAAATAATGCTCCATCATAATTGACTATGCGTACTTCGAATAAAACATACGGATAAACATATGCTGTATTGTAGATATAAACAGTTCATTCATTTAAATCTAATTTTCTGATTCAGATTAAATTCATTAATAGTGCCATTTTGTTACCTCATGCCATTTATTTATTAAGGATATGAAATAACAAAATGAACTTCAAATTTCAGAAACTAAATAAAATTCCTAACTATGAAATAGTGCTACAAGATTACAACAATAAAATAAATTAAGACGTTTCGCAATGACTTGAGGGAACATGGTCAGATAACAAGTAGTGACAGGCAAAGGAGGTATTTCCGGATTTAACCCTCACTCCATTTCAATAAAACATTATGAAAAAAGATACTATTTATCATTTTTGCAATATATATATAACACAAATCCTCAACGATATGATCTTCGGATATTGAACTCCCTTGATGAAATTCTATGTATTTATAAAGAATGAAATAAAATCAAAGGTTTGCGTCACACGATTATGCCGACTAGGATAAAGGAGACGTTGATGATGAGAAATAAATGAAATGGTGGAATGAAGAAAGTGGGAGGAAACGCAAGAACCCGGATAAAACCCACACACACGGTGTTTGTAAACCACAATATTTACTTGACGCGAGCTGGGATCGAACCCAGAGCTCCATGCACCAGAGGTGAACATCATTGAGCCACCGCGGCCCCCTATGTACTTATTATTATTATTATTATTATTATTATTATTATTATTATTATTATTATTATTACAAATCATTTCAGTAAAGAAGACTGCAAAATTTATAATAAGCATGCCTAAAGTAGAAAATGATATTACAAAGTAATTTATTTAAATTGTGTTATTATTATTATTATTATTATTATTATTATTATTATTATTATTATTTAGAATGATTCAGAATTTCAAATTTATGGGGACAAAAACTCCATTACAATAGGCAAGCTTGCCCTAATTATTGTAAATGTTAATTTCCTGTTATATTAATCTTACCTTACCCCTCTCGATCTTTCATAACTCACATATTCTACAGTATGAAAAAAGGTAGAAAAGAGTAATCCGGTAAAAAAAAAAAAAAAAAAAAAGAGAGAGAGAGTCTAAAAGTGCATACACTGAAAAATATTAGTCCTGGATATCTACCAACGGTAGCTACAGTATATTTCTCGCTATCTAGCTGTTACCATAAAATAGCGCATTGACAATATTTCTCTCGTTTAATTTGTGCAAAATACGTTTTCTCTTTCATTGGCGTAACGATGTTGGAATGTTCCCGCAATTCTTATATACGCTTTTATATATATACGTCAAAACCTCGCTCTTTATATTCCTTAATAAGCATGTGAGAAATATTTTCTAAGTAGGAAACATCTATTGGACACGGAGAGAGGGCGCTTATAACCAGTGTGCTTCCGTTGTTTCAGTTCATAAATCACGCCGTGTTTTGTATAGCATACGTATTAAACATACGCAAGTTTGATTGCGATAAGAAATAATAGATTGAAGCATCGCGTAAGTGAAGCTACAGTGCGCCTGAAACCTTTGAAATGAAGGAGTTGGTGAACATAGATATTATACCAGATCAAATATGGTTACAAAGTCGAGGATACTCATCCGATGGAATTTTGTTTTTCAATATCGATCAAAACTTCAATTCAGAATTGTCAAATGAACCTACCGAAGAGTTCCTGTGTAAGGCAGAACGGTAAGTCTCTCCAGACATTCAAATCAGTGTTTACTTCTCTCTCTCTTTTTTTTTTTTTTTTTTTTTTTTTTAACGTTAGTAATTCCTTTTCAAATTAAGTTATTCCCGGCAAGAGCTCAAATGGTTCGAATTCCACGTTAAGCTATAGGGTTCGCGTCTCATATAGCCTTCGTGCTGAAAGAGACGCTAAACCGAAATTTTAAAATCAAATTAAGTTTTATAAATCCGAGGTTGTCTAAAATTGTAATTATGTAAAACGATATGACTTTTGTACTATAGCGTTAATGCCTTTAACAATTATTTTGAGGTCATTATAGCTAAGGTTTTATCCACGTGCTTGCTACTAGCGTTGATTTTCGACTTTTTGGCAAGAAGGAATCAGTTAATACAACAAAAACTAGCTTAAATTTGATATTTCTTGCATTTCTGAGTGGTATCGCATAGAGTAGTAGCCAACGCACTTGCTTTCAGTGTGAGCGGTTCCCGGTGAGGCACTCTATCGGAAAAGTTTAACAGCTTTTCCAGGCTAGCCATCCTGAGTGAGTTTTTCCCTGGATTTTCCTCATCCATACCCGGCAAATGCCGAGATGATACCTAACAGTGGTCTCAGACCGCTTCCCCGGGTAGTGTGATCCCCGAGGGACATAATCCCTCCTACATGACGAGCTAAAATGGCAATAGGTGCCAAAACCCCAGAAACATAATTCCTAATTCGCTGCTGGTCAAATTTAGGCACACCACATTTTGCAAAATTTGCAGGTAAAATTCAATAATCCACATGGAAAGGCGTGTTCATAAGAAAAATATTCGGGTTCACTCGAGCAGACTGTTCTACCGAAAACAAAATTTATAGATAAAATAGGATGTGAAACACTTTTCGTAAAAGAAGAGTGTGAATATAAATAATTTCTGTCAGTGGATATCATGTTGAAATACATTTTCAATGATAGTGAACGTATTCTAAGTGTAACTGTTTACTAAAGCGGAAGAATACAGGAATGCGAAGAAGGTGGAAATAAACGGCGGGTAGGGATGGAATCGAGACGAGACGAGACGAGACTTTGTACAGTCTCGGTCTCGTTTTGGTTGATAAATAGCGGTCTCGATCTTGTCTTGAGTCAAAAAATCACCGTCTCCGTCAACAGGTGCTTGTCTCGGTCTCGAGGGCCAAGTCTCGGTCTCGTCTCGGTTTCATCTCGAAAGTCTCGAAATAAATAGTGTGAAAATATTTTTCATCGTACAGTCCGTCGTTTCCGCTTCTTACATTTTGCCTTCATTCTTGACATAGAATTGTAGTATGATGTACTGTACCTCTTCATAGCTAATTTGCTAGCGCTAATGTGTTCCAGGTTCAATTATCACTGAGTACATCGTACCTGGGATAAAACCCTAATACTAACCCATATTTCATTTTCAGCAATAGACTTTCTCATATAGCCTCAGTACTGCCTATACAATTAAACTCTATTGAATTAATTCCAGTACTATACAGTAGTTTATTTTCTTCCTTTTGAATAAGAATTGTTCAATACCTCCTACCGGATAACGCAACACACAGCAGCACGAATGTATTTAATTGTACCAAAATTCAAATTTTACAATTTCTCATTTATTATCCAATACATTCTGCTTTGACTGTCATTTTAAAAACAAAATATAACGTTTATTATCTTAACAAATAGGGTAAATTATTACTACAATATATTTTGTTTCAAATTGATCAAATGCTTTATTACCGTTTCACATCTCCGTGTTTAATTGGCACTTTATAACACGAATTTGCTGAACCTTGTGTTGAAAGCTACAGCACTCATCTTTGCTATGTGGTCTTGGGTTGAAACACCAAACAAGTTAGATTCGAAATCCGATGTTTCGCATAGTTCGCGTCTCATTTTAAGTATGTTTTGTTTTTATAAAAGTTCATAAGGTTGTAATGTGTTACATAAGCATATATCCAGTGCTGTAACATAGATTAAGCTTATTTCTGAGCTTTCAACGTGCATACGATCTTTATTCGAGAAAACTAATCGTGCGTTCATTACGATGAAAGTTTATATTGATTGAAAACTATTTGCGAAACATGGACATACATACATATTACATAATTGTATAGGTAATCCAAGCTATCTGTATCTATTTTCTCTCTCTCGCCAAAACAAGTGATTCAGTTTTCTTTTGTATTAATTTTCGTAATTTTGTTGCAACATGGATTGAATAGTCAAAAATATTTTTTAGCTGTACGACTTTCGTTAAATTTTAGATCCATTTTTACTCTACTTTACCGAGTAAAAGTTTATATAGTCTATATATGAACCTGTGGGGAAAAGTGTATAGTTTCAGAGCTAGGGCTGTCCAAAATCGCGAAAAAGCCAAATTTCAAGATTCCCTATTTCAAATTCGCGAGACTATGGATGGTGGTCCTTATCAGCGTAAAGGAAGTTATGCATACGCAATCAAAAATGCATATATAATTAATGTTCAGTTAGTGTACAAAGTATTCCCTGCAGGGTGAAAGTCCCAGACACGCCATCAATCGAATTTTTGAGATATGCTCTGACTTTATGATTGGTTCAAAGTAGACAAGTGATAAGCCTTGATAGCAATGAACACGGAATCATTTGGCGCAATATTGTGTGTTAAGGATTGTCAGCAGCACGGTCTCTCGTACTCGGGAAAATGCATGCTGCGATGTTTTCTTTCACACTTATAACTGAAGAAAATGTTAAATACACCATGACGAAATAGATCGCATTGCACATTATTCGAAAAAAAAAAAAAAAAACATGGAGCTGCCGGTTCCTAATACTTCCGACTTCCCTCCGAAGCATTTGAATGCCCAATGTTGTTAAGGCTTACCTCCTGCCTACTTTGGGCCCTCCTTGAAATCAGGGTATATCTGAAAATTCTATTGAGAGTATATCTGAGAATTACACCCTGTAGGGAATACCCTGTACACTTATTGAAAACTGGTGAAATATGATTTTTTTAATTGTATATGCGTGGGTTCTTTTGCGCTGATAAGGACCACCATCCACAGTTTCTGGAATTCGAAAAAAAAAGGCCTTTTGAAATTTAGTTTTTTTTTCTATTTTGGACAGCCCTAGCTCTGAAACTATGCACTGTTCACCATAGGTCCATATGAACTTTTTCTCTTATTTTGATGTGAGAAATCACCTCTTTCAGTTTGTTGGTATAGTTCATTAACACCCTGTATATGATAGGGCTCCTTGGGTACGGCCACGGACTTGAGGTAGACTATGCTACGTCACTTTTTGGTCGACATTGAGTTCAGAATACTTTTTTTTTTTTTTTAAATAGACTATGTTCTAGTGGTGTATTAATGTAAGTCTAAAAGCATCCTACTACTTTGTAACTACTTAGTATAGTTTGAAAAACAGTACTGTAGGTCTTACTTAAGAAACCGGTTTTCGCTTCTCCTGTAAAATAACGAAATTATGACTTGGTTTAGTTTACCTCTGAGGTCAATATATAAGAATCATCAGCATCGTAATTATCAACCATCAATCCACTCCTGGATGAAGGTCTTTCCAAGTCTTCTTCACAGCTATCTGCCTTGAACAATTTTTTTCCAGGTTACTACCCAGTGGTTCTTGATTTTGTCACACCTTCTTGTATGCGAATATTTCCTAGGTTCTTTTGATCTCCTGGTATCCAGTCTAGAATTGTTTTCGTCCATCGATCATAAATTCTTCTTGCAATATGTACAGCACATTTTCCAGCTCATGTTAAAATTATTTCATTAGTACCAGTCAGTGTTCTTTCAGAAACAATATTCCGGTGGGCACACTTAATATTGCGGGGGGCACTACAGATACTATTCTATTTATTATTATATTATAGACGTATTATTTTGGTCTGATCCGGGAGGGTTCTCTCAGAGCTCTGGGTTGCAGTGCCCCCCAAAAAAACAGATCTGGAAGAAACACTGGTACCAGTCATTAGTTGCAAAATAATTCATTTCTATATATTTGGACTACAAATAGTTCAAATCCGCTACTTTTGGAGCACAGACTTGCTACTTTTTGATCTTCGGGTCTAACAACACTGACTCAATGATTGAAATCAACACAATATGAGGAACCCCTTTTGGTTTAGCGGCTAGCACGCTTGACTTCGGTTCGCGTGGTTCCGAGTTCGATTTCCGGTGATGGTACAGTTGACCGACCGAAGTGGTTCGGATTCCACTATAATCAGTAGCTCCACGTCTCTTCTAGCCGCCCAAATGATGTTAGTGATATTGTATTGTTGTTTGTTACACTGAATAATCTATGTGGATTGTGGTTTTATTTAATATCTAAACTAGAAATATGTAATATCTTACGTAGTGCATTTTGAGAAAATATAACTATGTTGCGTTAGCAACACTGCTTGTTTATCTAGTAGTATTGCAAAGTATCTAGAAGAATTTCCTCTTCAATATTTCGCACAACTTGGTACAAAATTTCAGCATTATTAATATACGTATATTATGGTTTAGCCCCTCCCTCTATCATATCCTGGATCCGCGGAGATTATATATATATATATATATATATATATATATATATATATATATATATATATATATATATGAGAGAGAGAGAGAGAGAGAGAGAGAGAGAGAGAGAGAGAGAGAGAGGGGGGGGGGCTATATGCATCAGCAGTGGAATTTGTTTCGGAGGAGGCTCATTGAGGAACAAGTAAGAAACATGTGCGTTGTACGTGCAATACGAAAAATTGATCACAAATTGGATCGGATTTGAGCCCGATAGCCACCCCCTAAATACGCCACTGTACATCAGTCAACCGTTTCCATATTATCGAACACAGCAACGAAACAAATTTTGAATAAAGGCAATTTTAAAAGCTATCAATATCAATATTCTAGACGAGACCGAGACTTTCGAGACTGACCTAAGTATTGTCTCGATTTATAGAGGTCTGCCTCGATCTGTCTCGTCTCGGTATATGAAAGCCCGTCTCTGTCTCGGTACCATCCCTAGGCGGCAATGTTCTGTTGGTGTTAGCAATGGGCGTTTGCGATGGATGTAATGCAAACATAAGATTTTATTACAAAGAATTGTGTGATAAAGAGCGTCATATCAGGCACGTAGCCAAGAGGTGGGTCCGGACCCCTCCCCCCCCCCCTTCGAGACCAGAAATAAAAAAAAATAAGGAAGGATGAAACAAAAAGAAACAAGAAATAGGAAGTATCAGCGTTAAAAATAAAAATAATTTTTCATCATCGCTTCTCTGCAGTATCAAACATGTTATTTGAGAAACAGTTTTCTGCTCCTTTAACTTGTCATTTGGAACAGACAGCAGTTCACGGAATAATAAAAACAAAAAGTTATGTGGGATGAAAGTTCTAGTAACATTTGATTCAACAGAGAAAGGAACCCAGATATTATAAAGTATTTTACAAGACATTATTGGATACGTACTTTTTTTTAATAGTTGAGGTCATAATGAAAGGAAAATTGTTATATTTGGATGAACAGAAGAAGGAACATAGATATTGTAAAATATTTTTTTTTTAATCTATCTTTTTGGGGCGCGGTGGCTCAGTGGTAGAGCGTTCACCTCCGGTGCTTGGGATCCCTGGTTCGGAAACAGCTCGCGCCGTGTGTACTTTGTGGTGGACGAACACTGTGGTGGTGGTTTTTCTTGGGGTTGTCCCGTTTCCTCCCACTTTCTTAATTCTATCCTTTCACTCATCTCTTATCAACGTCTCCTTTAGCCTAACCGGCATAAACGTGGGACGTAAAACTTAGATTTAATTTCATTTTCATGTCATTTTTTTTAATATTCTATTATTCGAGATTTCCTCATAGTTTGTTACTAAAATAGTTACTAACATGTCCTAATTTTAAAGTCTTAACAAACTAATATATATTGCTATTAAAATAGTTTAAATTGATCAAGCCCCTGATGTGATAATATTTCATGTCAAACTCCCCCCCCCTCATTACGAGTTGGTATAGTTCATTAACACCCTGTATATGATAGGGCTCCTTGGGTACGGCCACGGACTTGAGGTAGACTATGCTACGTCACTTTTTGGTCGACATTGAGTTCAGAATACTTTTTTTTTTTTTTAAATAGACTATGTTCTAGTGGTGTAATAATGTAAGTCTAAAAGCATCCTACTACTTTGTAACTACTTAGTATAGTTTGAAAAACAGTACTGTAGGTCTTACTTAAGAAACCGGTTTTCGCTTCTCCTGTGAAATAACGAAATTATGACTTGGTTTAGTTTACCTCTGTTACGAAATCCTGACTAAACGAACCAATATATGTTACCAGTAAAATAGTTTAGAATAATCGAACTCGGGTGTGATAACCACAGTATTTCATGTCTAGGACCCCCCCCCCCCCTATTACGAAATCCTGACTACGTGCCTGGTCATATTATAAAGTTTTTGCTGCGTCATGATATATTGAAGAGTAAAATCAACTGTGCGAAGTGTGGAAAAGAAGTAAAAATTCAGAACAGACGAATTTCTCCTCGCAACGGACCATTTGTACCCGGGAAAGCAGTGAAGCCAATTTGAAGGCAAGAATTATTACGATTATTTAAGAGTTTTTGAAGGTAAAAATTAGTGTACAGTATTTTATGTATAGTATTTTGCCACCAACCTCGTTTATGCGTATGCCCCCGTCGTTGACGCGCCTGCTCCCTACGGACGCTCCCTCTGCTGCGCTCCTGCCCTGACCTGTTAGATAGCATTCGTGCTTTTTAGTGGCCACCTAGACAAGTCGGCTCGTGGTTTATGGACTAGCTCTTCATTGAGTGCATGTCCTGGAAAAATAATAATAATAATAATAATAATGTGTGAAAATTTGGTAGAACCGTCTGCTCGAGTAATGCCATATATTCTGCAGGCGGCAGAATTAAATAGTAAGTTATACAATGTAAGGTTGCTAGTTTAAAATCATTAGGCTACAAGTGTTTTACAATGGTTAAAATAGATGTGTTCATATGATAGATAATTTTTCCGGTGGTGGAATATTTCTGTTCCGTGTAAAAGCTGTATTTTATATTTACAAGTGATTGTTAGTACATGTGCTATACTACATGTTAGTGCATGTGATTGTTAGTACATGTGCTGCGAAAACCCACGTGTTGTCACAATTTTTGTTTAGGTGCATACCACTATCGCTGACGCGTTTCACTCTGCCCTCACTTGGTTAAAAGAATTCTTGCTTTTGTGACACATTTTGGCATTTCAGCTAAACGAATAAAACGCAAGCTCTGACGCGACGTTGCCGAATTCTAAGGGGTGTGGCTATGGCTAAGCAGACAACCTAAAGCGCGATCAGGTGGCAGAGGATAGACGTGGATGTGTACAAAGTAAACATGGCAATACCGCTGGCTTCTACGGGATGATCTACCTTTTCTCGGCACAAAAAATTTTATATTGGACCTTATGGGGAGAACATGGCTACCGAATTTCCTCAGTTTCTAAGGAACTAGGTATCTCTAATGGGAAAGAAAAATTTTGTAGCATTCTACAGAAGTTTATTAACGGGTTGAAATACTTAAATTGTATATTTGTCTGCTAGTTTAGCAGAAATAAATTATTAAAAAATAAATAAATTAGTTTCTTTTTATACAAATTAAAATATGTCTAACTTTGGAACCAATTATGGTAGAAAGATCAACTTTTTTTGTTTTATTCCTTGAGAAGAAACGACTCTAATAGTTTTAATCACAAACATATCTGATACGCCAATTAAAAAATAGTATTTTAATATAAGTATTAAAGTCCACCTGTCAAGAAGTTTGACGAGGGTAAGGCATCCGCGCCCACCCTTTTCTTTTGTTTTCGTCCCGAGAGATATGAAGGGAAGGGTCTTCACAAATCTCTTTCAGCTATGTACACAGACCGTTTTCACAGCAGGTGTCAATGCGAATGTAAACATCCTGTCCTCACGTTCAATAGCCCAAGTTCGGCCACTTTCTCTCTCTTTTTTTTTTTTTTTTCTCTCTCTCTTCCGAGGAGGTGTTTCTACCCTGTAAGAAAATTATAGATATGTAGAGAAAATGGTGATCAATTATTTCTGATAGCCAGATGATAGACAAGCATTCTAAAATGCCTTCGAATTCCAAAAATTTATCGACCATAACTTTACCATCTGGTTATTTTCAGGAGGCAAAAGTTATTATTATTATTATTATTATTATTATTATTATTATTATTATTATTATTATTATTATTATTATTTGGAGTTAGAGTGCAAAGCCACGAAAATGCAAATGGCTCCATTGGCTAAACATACACATAGCTGCCCCATTCAGAACATCCGTTTGTGCGTTAGAAAACATGCTATAACAATGCGCCCCTCGCAAAAATCTAATTCAACTCTTTTTGACCTCAGTAGCGCTTACTAATAGCGTAAATGCTATAAATCAGGCATTTGCAAGTAGGAACAGGGATTAGCCGAATCACAGAAATCTTACTGTCGTCACGGGCTGTAAAAGGTAATATATGGCCTTTTCACAAGAAATAATTATCGGACCTATCGTAGTCGGGTCAAGACTCCACTTAGGAACTAACAGGTGCGCTATCCAAAAATACATGTTTCAGAATCCTAAGGTACTCACGCAACATTTTTTTATAGAAGGGCTTTAGCTACGGGCATATAATTTGAAGTAGTCACCAACTACCTCTATAAAAATCATTGCGGAAGTATATCGCAGGATTCTGAAATTTGGAGTTGGTCTATACTTTTTGTCACGACTAGCTATGTACTGTATATATGCTAGTCAGTGGCGGATCCAGGGGGGCGATCGCCCCCTTCCCCAGAAGAGGAAACTTTCTTATTTTATATATATAAATGAAACCCATCCCAGAGTTTGGAGCTCTTAAAACTACCTCTAAGTAGCAGTATTACAACCCACCGACCCCCCAGAAGTCCGTCCTGGATCCGCCCCTGATGCTAGTCCTTAATACTCTACGTTGAAATATATCATAACTGTCATTTGAAGGAAAAAAGAAAGGAGAGCTGTTGTGCAACATAACATGGTGTTGACATACTCAACCAAAACGACCAGAATGCTTCATTCGGGTAGGTTCAAGACGATTCTTAGTGCACGTACGGATACAGCAGCTGTAAATTCCTGGATATTGTAGAGTTGTCAAGGGAAAACATAAGAGTAGAAGAACCTCTATTTTGAATTTGGTGGAGAAGAAAATAGGCCTAGAGCAGAAACCTAGAGCTGCAGGTCCTTCAAGAAACTCAAGAATGTAAAAGAGAAGAGACCCTAAAAGAGGCCTTTATTTAGTCTATTACAGAAAAAAAGTCGATAGAAGTTATTCAAAGAATTCTTGTAATTTGTCAACATGATTTTCAAAGACATAGCCTTCAATGTGAATGCACTACTAGAAAATAAAGATTATACGGGGGACAGTCAAAAAGTTCCTGGAATATTATTGTAGCTATTTATTACCACGTACAATATATATTAGGGTGGTCCTTAATTTTCGACTTCTGAATTTCTTTGCTCCCAACCCCTAAATTGGTTCCATGTCGGACCAAATTAATCTGTGAAAAAAATGGGCTCAATCGAAGAATATTTAACCGACCCCCAAGCGACCTAAACATCTGAATGCATCTATAATGTATAGTATATGGCAAAAGTTTGCAATAAACTCTTGTAACTTAAAAATGGCTGGGGGAAATGAATCATATCTTGGATAGAGGTTGTAAAAATAAATCCATACCTGATACTGAGTAGTGACCTTGATGAGGCATATCTTTACGTCCACCATCTTGGATTCGCGCACAAAATTTTAAATAGAAATGACCTCGTATGATATATCATTTTGAGGTAGCTTTTGACGACAAACAGACGTCTGCCTTTATTTTCCGCTTATCTCTGTACATGTAATAATTATCAACTATGGAAAATAAAAGCTCCGGAGTAACAAAACTTAATAGTCTGTGAGTTCATATCTCTGTACGGGCTGCAGATTTATAAGATTGTTGAATAGTTTCCCTTATTTAAATTAAACCATAAAGTAAAGAAAGAAATGCACATGCCTATCTACTTGGAAAGAAGATGTGAACTTTCAACGTGGGTTGAATATATTGAAAAACATTGTGGTGGTGAAGGATGTTGCAGAGAAAGGTGTGAAACTGATACAAGAATACGGGAACATTTTAACAAAGGACGAAAAAGAGAAACAATACATATTGCAGATAGTCAGTGTACACAGAAAAAGTATCCAGATGCTACAAAAATTTGCTTAATGATGCAGTAGAATTTGGCTAGTTATCCACAGCCTTCAGCTTTCTTCTATTATCATTTTAAACGGTATTATTTATGTAATTTCATTTTATATAAATAATTCCAATATAGGCTGGTGTGTATTTCGACGGGATGTAATTATGTAACAACATATATAATTATTTCCTTGTTACATGCATGTAATAGTTTATTAATATTTCAGTAACCTACAAAGAAAAAAACATTGAAAGATAATAAACTATTATTTCAAAGCTAAAAAGAATTAAATGCCCAGAGATAAGTTGAAAATAAAGGAAGATATGTTTTTATAATGAAAGGTTACCCAAAAAAGATGCCACAAAATATCATTTCCATTTAAAATTTTGAATCCGAATACAAAATTGGAGACTTCAAAACGGCCGCCATCATGCTATTTCTCAGGGTTAGATGGGGATTACTTCCAATTCCTGTATCCCTTTCGCTTCAGCCGCTTTAAAGTAAGAACGAATTATTCCAGACTTTTCCTATATAATAACATATTGAATATGCATTCAAACTTTAGGTAGCTTGGAGGTCGGTTAAATATTCTTCGATTGAGCCCATGTAATTAAGGACCACCCTAATATATATATATATATATATATATATATATATATATATATATGTATGTATGTATGTATGTATGTATGTATGTGTGTGTCGTGAATGAATAGTTACGCTCATCCCTTATAATCAAGGAGTCCCTTGTTTGATTCCCGATGGAGACACAAGTGGTTCGGATCCTACGTTAAGCTGTAGGTCCCACCCATAGGACGTCATCATTCTGAAAGTATGTTCTTTTCTGCGTATCCTGCTTCTTGTTTCAAGTCTTTAGGATAAATCGAGACTAACTGACAGTGCGTAGTCTTAGCGGGGTAAGCGCGGAAAACGAAAAAGTCAAAGAAAACAGGGCTTTGCTCCCTTGTCCCCATATAACAATGCACAGTATGGACACCGTTCCAAATGGGTCTTACAGGAGCTATCATGGCAACATTTTTGTATAAGACAATTGGTGTGTGTCGTCTGCATGGTTGTCTAGGGACAAAAAAGGGCAAACATGTTTTTCAATAAATAAAAAATAAATAGAAGAAAACGTGCATTTTTCAATTCCCATATCCTCGTCCTAAGAAGGCGCTTAGCGCAACGAGCCTAAACTTTAAATGCTTTGAAAGTTTGTTCCTTTCTGCGTATCCTGCTTCTTGTTTCAACTCCCTAGGACAGTGATGATTTCAGGGGTGATTCTGGGGGAGAATTCTCCCAAGAGCTATGAAATTCACCCTCGGGTGCTTGAGATCTTCGCAGAAATTTCTGTGGAGCACGCAATTTTTAGTCGCTTTCCCCTTCTGTGCGTGGTGCCTCCGGAGGAAATGATCTGAAATTAACACTGCTATAGAATAATTAGAGATTGGCTTACAGTGCTTAGTCTTAGCGAAGTAAGCACGAGAAACCAGAAATATCACAAAAAACAGGGCTTTTGCTCCGCTGTTCCCCCGTGAAAATGCACGGTTTACACACAATACAGATTGGATCTAACAGGGCTATTTAGAGAACGTCTTATAGAGCATTTGGTGTGCAGTGTTGTCTGCGGACAAGGAGGCAAAACCGTGTTTTTCATTAAAAAATGGAGTATTTTAAATTCCCCTCGCCCCCTCAGGAGACGCTTCTTCAATGAGACCGTATCCTGCCTCTTTCTCCCATTCTCTAGATTCTAGGCCAATTAGGACTGACAGGCATTTGAATAAGTCCATTACTTGGTTGCCTAGTAATTAGCCATCATATTGGCTGCCATATTGGATTTAGACAAATGTTCTCTCATGTTACCATGCAAAATATGTCTTGTCATGATGAAAGCTACCAGAAAAAGCAGGTTTCGTTTAGTCCTGAGGAAGTACGCTATATCCTAGAGTAATGCGTGCATATACGCATTTGTAACTTTGTACGGTTAATCGTTAGACAACAGTGTTTCCAGGTTGTAAGGTTTCTAAGTGGCAATAAACAATGCCATATTTAAATTCATCGGCCTCAGAAACCTATACTTTGACACCAAAATTATCTTTCTAAGTGCCTTGGTTCACGATCTCTCTCTCTCTCTCTCTCTCTCTCTCTCTCTATATATATATATATATATATATATATATATATAATGTGTGTGTGTGTGTGTGGAGAGAGAGATTAACGTAGGGCGGCGGCCATATTGGAAAATGACGGCTACCAAGAAAACACCTCAAATTTGAAATATATTCCCAAGACATTATAAAAAAAACTTAGGGGGCATTTTTTTTACCGACACCTATATATGAGGGCCAGGACTTTACATTGTCGGAATCCTGTGGGGGCACCCCACTTCCCCCCTTCCCTTCGCCACTATTGTATGCTATAATATTTGTCCGGAAGGGAAAAAAATCCCAAAATAACAGCGTTTTCTGATATATACTGTTCTTCCCGCGCACTCTAGAATGCATCTTGATGAACTTCCAGAGGTAACGGGGAAAAGAGGATACTTCACACCTCATCGTCCAGTCTCTTAGTATGGAACCATTTTGGGAGACAAACTTTATAAAGCTAACAGTATTTGGCAGCTGACAGGTAATCTCAGAAACTGGTCGAGAACCTGTTTCATTCAGACATCCACCCCCTTCCCCCTCCATTTCACCAACCCCCGCCCTTTCCGCGGCCAAGCTTAGAGTGGGGCGTGACTTACCCTCGTCAAACTTTGACAGGTGGACTTTAATACTTATATTAAAATACTATTTTTTAATTGGCGTATCAGATATGATTGTGATTAAAACTATTAGAGTCGTTTCTTCTCAAGGAATAAAACAAAAAAAAGTTGATCTTTCTACCATAATTGGTTCCAAAGTTAGACATATTTTAATTTGTATAAAAAGAAACTAATTTATTTTTTTTAATAATTTATTTCTGCTAAACTAGCAGACAAATATACAATTTAAGTACTTCAACCCGTTAATAAACTTCTGTAGAATGCTGCAAAATTTTTCTTTCCCATTAGAGATACCTAGTTCCTTAGAAACTGAGGAAAGGTAGCCTTAGAAAGGTAGCCATGTTCTCCCCATAAGGTCCAATATAAAATTTTTTGTGCCGAGAAAAGGTAGATCATCCCGTTAAAGGGAACTTCGAGCGCCGCCTTCAAATACCAAGATGTTTGTCACGCCGTTTAACATAGGTTATTTTGTGTCTTTTGTACTGTAATTTTTATGGTGTATAATCGGACTCGGTATTTATACGCAAACCAAGAAAGAATAATAGATTTTCAACAATTACTTCTGGTGGTCTCCTTGAGTTTTATCTATGCTAAATGAGGTATTGTCATATCGTCCAGCGCAAATATTTTGGAGGACAATATGAAGGAAATTAGTGGAAAAAATATAAGGTTTCAGAACTATTCCAAGTGACGTCCTAAACTTCACCTGCACGAATTAGAGTTAATATATTATAGGATTCTTAATTATGCAATACTTTCAATTTATTCATTTGTGTGTTTCTTTATTGCTTCAATATTTAGTGTTCTTAATGCTTAAGGAAAACCATCAGCTTGTATTCGTTACTGTGAATTCCTTCCTAACTCTTTTTTTCTTTATTTATTTAATTTTCAAGCTGATTGTCGAGTGACTTTTAGAGCTCAACAGGACAAAGGGTATATTTCGTAGCAGATTTAAAATAGTTTTAGGTTCAGACATACAGTGGCGGATCTAGGAAGTAAAAACTGTGGAGGGGGGAGCCAGAGTCCAGACTATGATAGGAATATCATCAGTTTATTATAAACTTTCAAAAATATATAAATAATACCCTAAGTTACTCTTGTTACTCAAGCTGGAAGGGGGGGGGGGTAGGCTCCCCGGCCCCGGATACATCCGCCACTGCAGACATGAAATACATAGTAACTTGACGGAAGTAGTTAGTTTTCAAGTCTTTACCATTATTATTATTATTATTATTATTATTATTATTATTATTATTATTATTATTATTATTATTATTATTTCAAAAGAATACATAATTTCATTATTTTCAGAAGGGCTCTTATTAATTCACTCCCTGCCAAAATATCTGACAATCATGGGAGCTCGAAGGGGGGGCAGGAGGATCGAGACCCTGTCTCACGAAAATGTATTAAATTTTTTAAGATTTTCTTCATACAAATAAAAACAAATAGAAGACGTAATATAGCAGCAGGGATTTTAGCCCCCCTGGAAAATTTATTTCGGGCGCCCATGTTTTTAACTCTCAGTAATCGAAACTATCCTACCAGTGATCACTTTCATTGTAAAATATAGTAAGGAGCTTTCTGGAACGCCTACGAAAATTTCTGGCAATGCCCATATCTCAGTACGAATAGCACTGAACAAAGCAACTTCTATTTTAAAAATAATAAATATGTTAGTTGGCGAAACTGTTGCACATTCATTAACTTATTTTTAAATAAACTTTTTTTTTCATTGATTTGTATTTCTAGTTTTATTTAGGGTCAATCAATATCTAGCTGGATAATTGATGCATCTTCTGTTGTTTTGTATTGGGTAGAACAAAGAATTAAGAAGGAACAAGGAAATACAAGCGTGTCCGAGGTCATGCGAAAAGTTCAGGCGATGTCTTTCTATAACAACGTCCCCGGGGGACAATTGAGTAATTTCGTATCTGTTCTGTTGTTCATGTTTCATGGGAGAGTAAGGGTCAAGAACAATGTGAAACTGATTTCAGTTACTAAGTAAGTAGCAATGTCACGTGTACACCTTGCGAAGAAGTTTCGTTTATAGGGTGTGATATTTTCTTAATATTAAAACCGGAAGTGGTAGTAGATTTCTAAGGCTTCCAGTTTTAGTAGAAAGAATATAATAAAGACGGAATATATTCCTGGGACGTTTAATTGATGGCAGAAATAAGTTTCTCATTACTAATTACTGTTTTTATTCTATAGCGATCAACGTTAAAGCCGGAAATGTTTGATTTTTACCACTTCCGATTTAAATAGACGGTTGAGAGAAGGTAGTACCTTTCTTAGAACGCTAAATCGATTCCAAATAAAAACACTGCCCGTGTCTTTTATCCCTTTGGCGCTATGTAGATTAAGTGTAGTGGATTTCTACCATATCCGGGTTTAGTAAAGAGTTAAAGATGGAGATTAAAATTTATTCTTGGCACACTTAACTGATTGCAGAAAACTGCTTCTCGCTAACTATTACCGTTTTTTTTTTCTTTATAGTGATCAGTATAAAAAATGAAATGGTTTATTACCACTTCCGGTATGAGTATCGTCTCCATCAACGAACACGATTCCTAAGTTTTGACACTCTTCATTCTAGCCATTGTCTATCAAGTAGCTCTTGAGATTCTTCCCTGAATGGATGGTCAAAACTGGTAATAAAGGAGTTTTGGTAAAACGAACTCTCTAAAAGATGATTTTAAAAAAAATCATAAAGTTAAAATATGGACACAATTTTATTGTAAAGAGTTTTGAAAATCAGATTATTTTGAATGAGTTGATTTAATTACGTTCTTATTTAAAAGATTCAGTAGAAATGAAACTTAAATCCAAAATACATAATATAAAATTATTAGCAACTCGATATCACTTCAACGCCGACAATTATTGAATAACGTAATTCTGTAGAAGTAATAAGCGATGGAATTATGTTGCTTTCCATGAAATAATTTCATACTCATCGGAAGTAATTGAAGTGACTGTGTTGTATACATGTAGTATACAGAAGCAGTGACGGCGCAAATGATCAATTGCTTGTTAATCAATTATGGTTGATGATCTATGGATTATGGGTCTGGATTATGGTTGATGATCTAATAATTGGGTTTCTGTCAGGACTGATTTCTGGGCTTAGTTGTACTTGCTGAAAGGAAGATCCACAAGCTCAATAACTATAGTCATGTGTAGACTAGTGAGAGAACGAGAAGTTGTATCATACGTTTTGCATAGCAACTCATCTTTAGTAATTCCGTTTTGCTGTTCTATCCCTCGTACCACGCGTCCATTCGCAGATCTACTGATTGAGTGTTAGTACTAGTTTTGATAATCTCAAACATACGCCAGAGAACAATTATGTAAATAGAGCTTCGGCAAGTTTAAAGTTCTTCCAGTTCCTCTGGATTTAGAAAATGAGATCACGGGTAAGCCTTCGCATGTGACGAGTTCATCATATGATCAGGGGTAAAAGTGGGTCTGAAAAGGTAGAGGGACGGTAGATAGCGGCATGACGTCACACCGTCCCCTGCCTACCTTTCCCTATTGTAATTTTTTAGAAACTGGGGGGACGCCGTACATATTTTTTGGAGGTGGGAGGATGGCGTTCCCCCCGCACTTTTACCCCTGCATATGATGATAAAAGCCTCGTCAGTGTTAGTGACCATGACAATGATGGTGACGGTGCTGTGTTATATTACGAAGAGGAACATAAACAAAAACAGCTATCAACAATCAAGATGGGATGGCCTGCTATAGCTGGAAATTACGCCCATAATTACAAGGTGACCCATAAGTCTTAGTATAGTGGATTATTTTGGAAACAAACATGATTAAAGGAAATCTGACTAGCGGAGGGCGAACTTGAGTAAAGGAGCTACCGATTGATGCATGCGTGGTGAATGGCGGCCATCTTGGATCTGGGTTAATTGTTTCAAATAGGAAGGTAGGCATGTGACACATCAATTAACACTGCTTTTTGCAAGGGAATGCAGTCCCGCAAGCAGAAATGCGTTATCATGTCTCGTTCCAAAGTTATGACGCCCCAAAGTCCCACCTACAGGATGTGCTCCTCATGTTGCTCGTCCATTGCAACACACAACCGGAATCTCTTAGTCCAGTCCTCCTGAACCCGAAACAACAAGCAGGGGTGATGCTATCCCTGTAGGTGTGCAACATCCCGAATCTTCTCCTGATACACCAAGTGATTTAAGTATCCCCATGCAAAAAAAAATCCAAGGGTTGAGGTCCGGCGACCGGGCTGGCCACTCCACATGGATTCGGCAACCGATCCAATGTCCAGGAAAATGCAGATCCAAGCACTCCCGCACAGGTAGCGCATAGTGTAGTGGGGCACCATCTTGCTGAAAATATCAGGGCAAGGTGGCATCAGGGTGAAGAAGCAACGGAAACACTAACTCTTGTAACATGTCCAGATATCGGACACCATTTAGGGTACCAGGAATGAATAAGGGTGCTATGATCGACGTGTTCCATATGCCACACCACACCATGATATGAGCAGAGGTAACTCTCTTGCAAGGATTGATCGCATGTTGGTTTGCATCCGACCAATATCGCATGTTCTGGCGATTCACTTCCCCATCCAAATAAAAGTTTGCCTCGTCTGTGAAGAGAACGCTGGCTGGAAAATGTGGATCTCGGCCATATTGTGGCAAAGCCCAATTGGCGAATTCCATGCGCCGTTCTGGATCATCCTCTGTAAAGTTGTGGACAAGCTGCAGCTTGAAGGGATGCCACTTGTTCGTATGGAGAATCCTCATGACGGAAGCACGTGGTACGCCTGTTATCACTGATAGTTATCTTGTGCTGCGCTTCAGACTTTTTTCACTCGCAGCAAGAACCATTGTGGATGTCTCCTCATTTGTCGCGGTTCGTGTGGGACCTGACCGTGGTCTGTCGGCAACATTACCAGTTACACTGAATTTCCTAATGAGGTAGCTAACGGTGCTGTGGCTTATTTCTTTCGGGGTGGCGCGCGTTGAAGTCCTGGGCAATCACACGACTGCTTCTTTCCCTAAACATTAGGATGATCTCAATTCTTTCCTGCTTCGTCAGTGCCATCTCGCTCTACCTGCAACGAAAAGAAATCCTTTCAAGTTAAGGTGTCAGTCTTTCTTGCAGCGTTAGTGCCATGTCGCTCTTCCTGCAAGGAAACAGAAAACCGTCAACTTTGGGGCGTCATAACTTTGGAACGGGACATGATAACGCATTTCTGCTTGCGGGACTGCATTCCCCTGCAAAAAACAGTTTTAATTGATGTGTCACATGCCTACCTTCCTATTTGAAAAAAAAATAACCTGGATTCAAAATGGCCGCCATTCACCACGCATGTATCAATCGGTAGCTCCTTTACCCAAGTCCAACCTCCGCTTGTCAGATTTGCTTTAATCATGTTTGTTTCCAGAATAATCCACTATACTAACACTTATGCACCATCCTGTAGAATTGACTTGACGAGAAGTCAGCAGGAGCCAGCACGTTTCAAATGTTGCATGTTGGAAGTTCCTGATTTCTGATACATTTCGCAATTAGTGATTAATATCGATTCAGGAGAGCTGTAGAACAAATACTACAGTTTTCCAAAACATAGTTCAGTACGTTCTCTTTCGAACGACTGGTTTGAAAGAAAAATGCCAAATTAACAAAATGTTAGAAACTGATTTTGCTTCTTCCCACAGAATTAAGCACTGTTTGTTTCTCATGCGTCTTGTTTCCTGTTGAGAGAATGAAAAGGAGCAGGTTTTATAGCGCTGATTTCTCAGACTGGAGAAGTTGAATCCGAGTGTTTACGACCATGAAAGTAGGTCTAATCATTGGTCATCATTTTAGAAATGGAAAGACTTAAAATGTGGCATAAATAAATGTGAACTTTCGATGACGATCTTCAGAAACAAATAAAATCCTCGGTCAAAAGGTAAAGAAACTTTTTGGAACAATTCATCATCTTACTGATTCTATTACTTGCATAACAAAAATTTCCCTTTCGCAAGCACAGTGTGTCTCTAACTAAAAATCCGAGTCCGGGAAACCTTTTAGCTCCTCATGGCTGTATGGATAGTATATGCACTTTTGGCGCGTGGGACCTGGTTCTATTCCGGGAAGGAGCTCATGTAGTTGGGATCCCACCTTAAGCTGCAAGTCCACATCTCATATAATATCCCTACTGAAAGGAACGCTAAACTCCAATCCAATAAAATGAAGGTTTTGTAGAAATCTATTTGATCAACTCATGAAAGCATACATCCATTCAATAATACGAAGAAGGAAGATCACCTCACGATATGATATTCGAAGTGAACAGATTAGCCTTTTTGGAGAAAAACTTCTCTATCACATACTTGAAGTTGTGTAAAGCGAAAAATACTTGAGTATTCTATTTAATTCAACTCATGTGGAGCAGTCGCAAATTATTAGATTTGTGAAGATACAACGAAACTCAATTCAAATTCGAGGAAAATTTATACGTAATTCAGGACGCTCAAATTGTTCTTAAAAAAAACGGAATGTCCCCCTTAGTTCGGAACAAATGGCAACTTTACGTGTATGGGTCCTCGAATGTGTGTACTCAGACTTTTGGCTCTTCTGCTTTCACTGTTTCGAAGAAAACAAAAACCGATGCTTACGATCTAAATACATGCTGGAATTTTGAATAATGAAATACTTTATATTTATTGAGCTTATATAGAAGAGTAGAAGTGACTCATTAGTAATAACTTAGGCCATGCTCTACACTTAGGTAGAAACGTGAAATTTAGACGTTTTTTGTTACGGAAGCAAGAGAGAATTATTTTTGCAAATTCGCATCCTAAATGGGGAGTTCATTCTTTTTTCTGAAGTACAGTAAATTTATATCTCATGAATCCTCGGATATAAAGTTGCCATTAAGAGTAACTGCCTCAGCGTTTTTCGAGAATTTCTCTCGTAAGTGGAGAAAGGGGGCAATTTCTGTAATACTGAAATTTCCCACTGTTGTTCCAGAATATGTCCAATCTTATTCGGTTATGTTGAAGGCATGAAACTCGATATTTGAACTACAGAAGTAAAAGTAAGTAAATATGTATTTTAGAGTTTTCGACAATTTCTCTTCTAGAGGAGGGGGGAATTTCTATAATATATGGTGTGTATATACATTTTCGATGGATGATAGTACTATTTGCGGCAAAACAAAACAGCAAATCAAGTTTGTGTGTGAAGTATAACTTTTGTCGAGAATTGTATACATTAGAAAAGAAAGAAAAAAAACATTACACACAGCTAAACTGGAAATCTGCTTTGTCTCTCTCTCCTCTATTTTCTTAAAATCAGTTTTGAACTTACTTTTACTATTTCAAGAGCATAGTGAATACAAAGAACATCATTATGATTCTTTTGTGTCCTGAATATTTAACCTGAATTGAGCAAGTGGCTCTAAAATCCATGTGTGTTCTAAATGGTTATATTTCAGTTGTAAATAGTGATCTAAAATGATGCTGTAAATTTCCTTTGATATTTTCTCCATAATATAGTCTTAGCGGTGGTGGAAAATTCTTTCACAAACTAATCTTATTTGTAACATAGAGCTGCAGATATACAATATCAGTCACTTATAAGATACTTTGTATGGCTATCGTTAATGACTACCTATAACTTGACGCACAAGGATCATTCTGTTATTTCGTTTTAATTGTAGTAGTTTGATGCTTCGTACAAAAAGTCAGTTACCTCCAGATTTAGATTACAAGCACCTTTAAGCAAAATAATATATATATCCATTGGTATACTTTCACTTTTGGAGATATAAATAGCTATGATGAGATAGGAAGTGTGGCTGTAAATGTAACCAAAAGGCAAATACTTTCTATTTCTACATTTGTTCCTAACCAAAGTTAGCACAGGTGCCAATTTCAAGAGACTAAAAATATCCCCTATTATTGTCACGAAAAACTATAAAGACAGATTGTACACTAATTACTTTACGAGAAGAAAGTTGTTAGAATAATGTACTTAAACGTCACGCAAGACTATTGTACTTTCCAAGTGGGCGCCTGGTTGCATTGATGCAGTTACTCGGGCAAGAAACATGACATGACACGACAGGGAAAAGTGCCCGAAAATTAAACGAGAATATTAATTTTCTTGTAAGAGTTGAAGCATAGCTTATCATACCTCAGGTAATTTTGAGTACATATTATATTGCTGTTACTTTCCCAGAAAATGAATATAACAAGATTTACAAAATATTAGTGCAGAAACGATTGTGCTTATAGAAGTTCCTGGATGTTTGCGACATTGCAAAATAGGAAGTGGTGTTCAGTTCAATTTGGGAAACTGGTGTTTTATAATCATGATACTGTTCCGATCATCTGGCTTGCCTCTTTCTTCGATAGTTTGCTACAATCCTTCTATATTATCACGAATTAATTAGGGCTTATTCAGGAGTTAATAATTGGTGAGGAAAATATTAATCATTGCTCCTGTTTGACAGCAATCAATTTTTTACATGAAGTAGGGCTAGAGCATTTTCTTTTTATATCAATTTATTCAACTATATATAAATTGGAGGTGATGCTTAAAACAGCAACTTTTGTCGTGAAAACAGTTTGGCGCTGACAGTGAGCTTTGTTATTGCGCCTTTAAATAAGGACGGCGCGGCGCTAAAAGACCTCCAAGAAGAGTTTAGCCTTAAATAGCTCAGTGCTCATCTACTAATTGTGGCATAACACCTAGTTACCGACGTACCTTCGATCTATTAAACAAGCACACTTTTAGTCAATGTAAGAATAGTAAGATATTAAGAACAATAAATTACTCCAAATCTTTAATTTTAGCTTTAATAAAATCCCTCTGATGTGTTTCCTTCAATTACTTTTATATTTCAATTATAAGCGCGAACCTTTGGACCACCAGCTCCGGGTTCACTTCTTAGTATGAAATGCTTGACATTTAAACGCATTACATAGATATACATTATAGCCTCAATGATAGAAATACATACTGAACTTCAACAATCCCAACCAAACCAACCTCTACATTAAGCCCACATAAAAGTTTAGCAAATTAATACTATATACTAATAATACTAATTAATATAATATATACTAAAGCAAGTATTGAATTTTTCCTGGTGACGTGATTTTAATAAGTGTTCTCGGACTATCAGACATCAAGTGCAGACATTGCATTCATCTTCATGGATTGATGAAAAGACCGGAGATAGGTGGGCATATGCACTGCTGTCATAATACCGTTTACAGCAATTCGATATCTCTAACAGTTTTCGAGATACTAAAAAATGGTAAAAATTGTTATAGGCCCTATTGTTTAAAATGACGCATTTGTGAAAACATTCGGAAATGGTTGTTGCTTTTCTTTGCTTTTATAACATCCCAACATTAGATTTTGCGAGATGTAATTACAACTACTTCTCGAATTACATAACATTGAAGCAATGTTGCAAACTTTAAACGTATTTACCAGAACTCCAGTACGGTTTCAGATATCGAATTACTGTAAATTGCAGTATAGTCTTTACGTAATTACGTATAGGCCTATTGAAAGTATCTGTGTGATTGGATGATAG
Source organism: Thermobia domestica (assembly GCF_964235325.1). Taxonomy (NCBI): domain Eukaryota; kingdom Metazoa; phylum Arthropoda; class Insecta; order Zygentoma; family Lepismatidae; genus Thermobia; species Thermobia domestica. The sequence goes on along the minus strand of NC_137454.1, from coordinate 168,651,392 downwards.
ATATTTATCTAAGCATTTTTTTTTTTTAATGAAGTCTTTTGACAAAAGTCAATTTTCAATCTCTTGTAACTTTGTATCTATTCATTCAAAATCCATCATATCATGATCATAGTATTATACACTAAATACTTAAATGTGTATTAACCCATCCATCTCACTTGCGTTATTGCTGCTGTAGAGGTCACCAGCATTTGGATGTTTGTGATACTATTGTGTCCTTAGTTTGCCAATACAGAAGAATGTAAAATTTTCTTCTAAGTTATTTGCAGTATTTATTTACACAGTTTGATGCAATTTACAATGTAAAGAGGAAAAGAGGGGAAACCCTTGTATTGCTTGTGTACTGTGTATAGCTAGGTAATTGTGAGAAAACTTCCAAGTTCATATTTCCCTGTAGTAATCAAAGAGGAAGGAAGTTCCTAATAATTCACCACTAGGATTCCCCTAATAGTTAAGCATATAACTGATACTATTGATATCTACCAGGAAGGAAGACAGTTGTAGATGTGTTAATAGGATACAGACTTGTAGTCAGTTCTATTTGTATACTCTTCTTATTTTAATTTTACTTTTTTTGTGCTCACCCACAAAAGAAACTGTCTACTGTTTAGTTTTCTGTTCTTACGTCATTCAAAGGAGGTGAATAGAAACAAAAACCGACTGATATTTTCCTTCTGCATTTATACTTGTAAACTCGAAGGGGTCATTGCATAAAACCTTGAAGGCCGGAAAACGTGCCAGTGAATGAGCAGAAGGTATCTGAAACACTATAGACTTTACATGTGAAATCTATACGTTGTATGTGCTCAGCCTATTAACTTAATTGAGACGTCCATATGTGACCATCAAATGATTCATTCCTTCACGCAGTGATTATGTTTAGTGATCTTTTTTACTATTACTATTTTACGAGTAATTAAAGTGTGACAATGTGGGCTAAAAAGAAACTTTCAGTATTACCAGAACGAGTAAGAAAGGTGCTTTTCTTGCCATGTGATTTTTCAATGAAATTTATTTTACCAAAAGACACAGAAGAAATTGATCTTCATGTTGATGAGGAGTTAGGAGCAGACTGGGCTGCCATAACGACACCGGAGTAAGTACGAGATTAGTTAGCAACTCATTATATTAAAAGCTTTATAAGCAGTTGTATTTAAGTGTGTTTAAACTTTCATAATTTCAATAGTTGTTTTTTAAATAATTTTAAGATATTCCTTCAATTTAAGAAAGAAAGATGCTTGATAAACCCAATGAATTCTATCTGTCCGTAAGATGTTCGGTTTACTTCTTGTTGCATTTAGCTATGAACTAATATCTTTTTTGGGGGGGAGGGGTCAATTTTTGCCATTTTGGATAATGTAGCCCACGAGAAAAGATTTGGAATTTTCTCGTCTCGAAAATGGGTCCTGAAAATGTAGTTTCTTATCGAGAAGTGTGTATGTTTTTAATGAAATAGCTGTGTCTCGTCTTATATCTGGACACAAAAAAATCAGTCTCGTCTTGTCTCGTGAGCAGCGGTATTTATAGGAAATTTTATTGACTGACATAAAAAATCTTAAACATTCAAAATTTCAAAATATTTCAAAGAAATATAGACACACTTGCATACATGATACACTAAATTAAAAGCAACACTCCTTGAATAACATAAGATAGTATTCATTACGTCAAAAATTATCAATTTGAAGTGTATAAGATTTTTAAAACAGAGATTTTTGTTCAAATTAACGTATCATTATTTTTTTTAATCGAACAGATATTAGTTCACGTTATAGATAAACAGACAATTGTTCCCTCATCGGAAATCGAAAGTAAGATTTCCAGATTTAAAATAAATATCCATTGTTCTACAATATGGGGGCAGAAGTATTGGCTTTGATTTTGTATAGCTTCGCAATTAGAGATTAATTCCCGATGTATGCTGAAAAATTTACATGTTACACAAGAAAAAAATATAGGGTGTTTTTCAACACTAAGGGTCCAATGTTGCGGGTAACACAGGCCTAGTGTTCATGATTTGACCCAGAGACCGTGTTGAGCAGTGTGAAAATAACAACGGAGTGGTGTTACAGAACTAAACGAATGATCGAAGGAACGTGGAAGTAGAAATAGCATCACGGTGATCTTTCTATGTATGCTATGTATTATTACTAATTTCCAGTTAGCATGGTGAACGCAGACCATTAAGACATTAATAAGTGTATTATTCGTCAGTGGTCAGCTAAACCTTTCATTTGTTAGGAAGAATGACTTAGCAAGGTACCACACCCGTCTCAAAATACAATCTATCGAATAGATGCACCTATATAACATTTTGAGCGTTCACATTGCCTCCCAAGGCTATTATAAATATCTAGTAATTAGCATTGAGAATGTGTATTTGTTCTTATTTTTTAATATGACCATAGCTTCGTGCGGTATATTTAACATTTATACCAGTCAACGAACAACGTGTTATAGTTCCTATAATATTTCACGAAAGTAGTTTTATGACCATATAAACTATCTGACATTTACATGAAAAGATGTGTTATCTGTTGTTCCTATATCCACTATATATTTCTCTTCGTCACCAACTATATCTAGTTTCTCGTAACCGCTTACAAATACTTCTTGCCATACTTTATTATCCCTCATAAGAGTCATGCTCATTTAATAAGTAAAAAGAAAAAAGTAAAAGTTCTTGTTTCGCAACTGTATAAAAAAACACCAGTGCTATGTTACTAAAATGGATCCTCATATCATGTAGTTGATTTAACGACTACCATTCTAACACTTAACTCTAAAGTGCGATATTGTTGAAGGAGCATCAGGCTTATCAAAATTTAACCCATCTCGGGTAACACAAAGGCATTGTATTGAATTGACACAACTTTTTTTCGTTGTTGTTGTTGTTGTTGCTGCTGTTATATATAAACAACATGACTCAATAAATATGCTTCTTGTTTTTGCTTTCACAGAACAAAACTAGGGTTGCCAACTGGCCGGTTTTTCACCGGTCCTGTCGGATATATTGCTGTTACTTCGATTAAAGCTGGTGACCAGTACAAACTTCTTACCAGCCCCCTTATGACCGTTTTCTTCAAATTTGTATCCAGTTCGAAGCAATTTCATCTGGTTCAAAGTATAGATTTAAAAAGTAACTTTCGTTCTATAAATCCAAAACTGTCACCTTTCACCTTAAATGGCACATGCCTAGCACATCGTGTGTTGTTAGGGTCCAGGCAAGCAGAGAGAGATTGGTGTCCCGCAGAGCTCCAGGCAAGCTAGGTGGTTGCAGTTAGGATCTCTCAGAGCTCTAGGCAAACTAAGGGGTGGTTGAGTTCCCACAGAGCTCCAGGGTCACCTTTCAGCATCTATCAACGATTAATATATTGTGTTCATCAGTTTAGATAATTTTAAAGAGGTGACAGGGACTGTATCAGGGAAGATTTAAGATTTAATTGTAAGGAATTTTATACATTTATTGAGAGTGAAAAAGGAGTTCTTAAAGCAATTTCCTGTAGTTGAAGTTTAAAGAATAAATTTAATTTTCCAAATCCAAAATTGTCACGTAAAGATCTATATTTTTATTCATCTGTTTCGATAATTTTAAACAAATGGCAGTTACTGGTAAATACAAAAAATGATCAATGCCGATTCCAGTTTCTCATTTATAGCATATGTATATATTAAGCTTACTAGTGAATGTACTAAGAATATGCAAAATACAGGTGCTAATGCACTTTTGTCGACAATAGTACATTTCCTTCCCATGGATGGGTCCGAATAGAGATACTTTTCACATAGACCTATATCATAGGGAATTTTGAGAAGGTACCGTTTATTTTTTTCCAGAGTTGGCAACCCTAAACAAGACAGCGTCCAACTCTTGAAGCTAGTATGTATGGTACTCGAGTGATACAAAAAAAAAAAAAAAAAAGTATTAATTTCCAGGCGGGTTGTAATAAATGCTTTGTCAATCACTTCGCTGCTTTGGTAATCACCTTCAAATTACTTGAAGCATACCACCCATGCTCCCATACAAATTATTTATGGGAAGATTTGTATTATAATATAGGAATATCTTGCATAACGCTCTTAACTGGTTCTGAAAAACGTCCGCGATATACAAAACTGCGTTGTTGGAGGTGTAGTTACAGTAGATTTAAATTCTATCTGTCCATTACAAAATATTTAGGTTAGTAAACAAGCTCAAAAATTACAAAATAAAATAAATAATACAAAAAATCATTTTAAACATATGAAAGTAGTAAAAAAAAAAACACACACACACACACACAAGCCTTCATATTTCTTCAATTGTAAGCGAAAAAATATTTGTTTTACGTCCCACAAATATCGCTGTAAGGTAAAGGAGACGGGTGATTAATGAAAGTGAACGGTTATAAAAAGAATTAATGGAATGAAAATGTGGGAGCACCAACGAACAAAGTTGTCCACAACGAACTCGAGTGGCTTTGCATCGAACCAGAAACCTCTCATACCAGAGCTTAAGTACACTTACCACTGAGGCACTGTCTCAAACACTGCCCAGTCTTAGATTGTACGTAGTTACTATCGTCGTATCACAAGCCAATACTCTACTTGACTTGCACAGCGTTTCCATCTAAATATGCATAAGTGCTGCTTACTGCTTTTATCTGGTTATTTTTTTTAATTGAATTGGCAACCTTATTCATAAATAAATGTAATAGTAACTTGCAATGCCACGTGTACACCACGGAAGGAGTTTGATTTGTATGGCGTAATATATTGTCAATTAATATTGAAACCGGATGTGGCAGTTTTACCACTTCCGGTTTTAGTAGAGATATTAGAATGGAGATGCGAGAGATTATGATCAAGGCAAGTGAATGATGGAAGAATTTGGGAATGAGAATGAGAATGTGGGAGGAAACGGAATTATCCAAAGAAAACCTATGAGCACGATGTTGTCCACCACAAACTTACTTGGGAATAGTGTGTTAAGAAAATGAAACCTATTCTTAGAACGCTAAATCGACTCCTAAAAAAATCTAATCTTTTTTACTCTATGTAGATCAGTATTGAAATTAGGAGTTGTAATGGACTTCAGGTTTTAAATACAGAGCTAAAGATTGCGATTAAATTTACTTTTGGGACGCTTAATCGATTACGGTGAACTACTTCTCGTTATCTATTACCGTTCTTGGTCTATACTGATCAACGTTAAAACCGGAACTGGTTGAGTTCTACCACTTCCGGTGGATAGATAATCTCCATTCAAACAATTCGAATCCTAACTTTGACCCTGTACAACATCCTGGCCAAAATTGATGGTGATCTATCAGGTACTTCTTTATTTTTTTATTCTTCCGGTCGGAATTAGACTGAATAAACAAATATTTAAAGAACCTCTGGTAAAGAAAACTATTTAAAAACCGCGTTAGAGCGAAACTAACGTAATTGCGTTATGCAAAGTGTTTATGTAAGTGATATGGAAATTAAATTGTTTAGTGTGAAGTTAGCATTGACATTGATTCTGTATTTACTAGAAATTTGCATTAATGTTCAATTTGTATCTAGTTACCTAAAACAATTATTTCCTATTGCTTACATTTATAAAGCAATACAAACACACATGATATAGTGATTGTAATATCACTTGTAAATCAATCATTGAATTGAAATACCAGGTAAGAGATGTATTTAGGCACTTTCCATATGTTTAGCTTCCGTGTGAATAAATAGCCATGTATGCGCTGGAAACGAAATTTTACAGACTAGCAATTTTATTTTCAGCTCCCTCCACAAGTCAGGAAGTTCGGTATAATAACTGTAATTGTCACGTTTATCACACGTCTCCCCAATAAACACCTTCTATATATAAAGAAATTTCTGTCCAGGGGGAAAGTTTGCAAGCTATAGTGAAAATTAGTGGCTATAGTCGGTGGTAGTTCAGTACTAGATGAACCGCCAGTGCCGAACCAGTCTAAATGAAGTAGCCAGAAAAGTGTCTTTCGAGAATGTTAGTTTTTTTTTTTAGTAGTAGTCATAGTTAGTAGTCAAATAAATCATAATTGATTGATATGGCACCTGTAATGTGTGTTCAGATGTGTGGCTACGATACTGAGAGATGAAAAGCAACGGAAAACTATCACTCAATTTGACCTTTTTCACTGACTAAAGGAAGTTTAAATATGTACAGTCAATGACGAAATATGATTTATTTTGTATACAAATACATATTAATGTGCAATTACTTTTGTCGATAAAGGCACTGTACAATAATCTTCCGCAGATTTTCTCCCATTTCAATCTCTAGAAAGGAGACGTCTAGGGAAAGACCATTGGACGAAAGAGTAACAATGTGGGATTTAAGGTTGGAGGAAAAAGACAAGCGAGAGGAAAAGTATTAGGATAAGAATGTGGAACATACTTACAGACGTGCAAGAAAGTATTTTTCTGTTCAAGCTAAATGAAAGACAAGAAACCTGTCCAACCTTGTACTCGTGATTTAACTCCATCAAAAGACATGCTGCTTTTACATGTCTGCAAGCAGACGCCTCTCCCAAGCAAGTGTTTTGCTACTAAGCTTATTGCTTCCAGATTGAGAGGGAAAACAGTCCTTACATTTACTTTCGACGAAAACCGGAACACAAGCAAAACAATACATATGTAGTAGTTTAAAACTGTCTTATTATTTACAATATTAATATTTACATATGTAAATATTTGTTCTACCCCAGCGATACCCATCTTCTCCAGGAGTTTTGGCGGAATTCCTCCACATTGACAGTTGTCCCATACGCTCCAAAATGCGTAGGAGACTACTACATTAGGCAGCCTCTGCCTATTTATTACTAAACAAAATCAGACTGTCCACTTTTGCCTCCCATTACAATTTTATCCTTTCGCTCATTGATTATGCACTGAGAGTAAGGGAAATATTGATGCTGGTAATGAATGAAATGGTGGAATGAAAAAGTGGGATGAAACGGGGAAATTTCGAGAAAACTCGCATATACGGTGTTTCTGTTTTTAGAACAAATCTCAGATGGCGCGAGCTGGAATCGAATTAGGGACCCCACTCACTAGAGGTTAGCGTGCCATACAGCCTACCACGCACCAGAGATTCTACTATTTAGCCACCGCGGCCCAACAAAAGAGAATACATTCTTTGCTATGACAGTTATTTTAATTTGCTGTTCAAGTTCTTCTTCACAGTTTGCATTCTTAAAAGAATCATTATAGTATAAAGTTCGATTATGTGATTTTCAGCGAAAAATTATGCCTCCCCAAAAATCTCATGGATACACCCAAAACTCCGTTTTATGGCACTTTTGTTCTACCTATGTTTTTTAGTGCCCAGGTGTAAATAGTAAAAAGTTATTTTGGAAATATAACCAGACTTTCTTCCAGAAAAGTTGTTTCGCACGAAAAAGAAGAAAAATGTGTCTGTGGTGCAATGGAACACTATTCGTTGAATAGCATGCACTGCATAAGAGTATGTAATCACAATTTAATATATATTAGTTCGTGGGAGGGGGGGGTTGGCCATCTTTGGAAATGTGCCTGGAGGAAACCCCAAATAAAACAGGCTGAATTTTTGGTTTATTGCAGTGGAATGAAATGGAATCTTTAATTTAATATTCCACATATAGGGATGAAGGTTAAGAGATTAACAATCAGTGAAGGAAGTGAAAGAAATTCTTCATTGAAAAGGTAGAAAGATTGAAAACAAAATCTTAGAGAACCTACGGATACATGTTGTCCACTATAAAACATACATGGAATGGCCTGGAATTGAACCAATGAACTTTGGATCTTGAGGTGAGCGATTCATCATTGAGCCTCCATTATCGCAGGGATAGGCGCTTTCCATCCAGATATCAGCACGTAAGTTTTATGATTGTCGCTAGTTGTATACAAAATGAGATGTTGTCTCTAGAAAAGTATATCTATTGGACGAGTTCTGTGTTATCGCGTGGGCAACACTAAGTTTTCCATGTAACAGTATATGCATACGTAAGGCACTGGTGATCTATATGGTGTGTAGTTCTACTGAGCACTATGCAGTCATTTTTACCGTCGTATTAAGATTGACTAATGCGCAACTTACATCGATTTATACTTTGATTTCTCCTTACGTGCTTCGACAACTCTACGGAAAAGTTGTGGCTTGCCTTTTACGATATAAATTGTAACAGACTTCACAAACGGACTTCTGAGTATGGAAGTTAGCACCATGCGTTATTATTATTATTATTATTATTATTATTATTATTATTATTATTATTATTATTATTATTATTATTATTATTATTATTATTTGAAATTTGTTTTATTCACAACTAATATTAACTTGAAGATCCAAAAGCGTTCATACACAGAACGGAAAGCAGTTACGTTCAAAATAATTGCTACTACCAAAATGGAGCAAAATATTACATTCTTTAAATATTACACAATTCCCTTTAGTCTTTTACGGATTAAAAAAAAGTGTCAACAAGTAGATAAATAAACATTTTATTCAGCGAAGTGGTGCATTCCGATTCCAATTTCCACCGGAACTCCAATCACAATTTCCACTGAACCAGCAATGGTTTCTGCCGCTACTCTCAAACGTCGATTCACAGTAATAACTGAAATATTTGTAGGGTGACTACGATTAAATTCTGATTGGAGTTCCGGTGCAGTAAGTTCCAATTTATTTTGCTAAACACTACAATAATACGATCTTTCGTACGTGACTTAATACGACACATTCCAGTTCAATTTTTGTCCACGTTCTTTCGTCATCATCTACTTTTTTTGATTCCATCAAGCGTTTTCAGCGAAGTTTATTTCGATTTGAAAGTGATTTGACGAATAGGAAAGCCCACATTATGACGCGCAATCACTCAAACGCGTGCCTCTTCACTTAAGATCTTACCTCTGCCCATGGTCTCTAACAATAACGGCAACAAACACTCAAAAGAGGCATAAAAATCCACACAACACTGTTCAAAACGTCACTGTAATCTATCTAATAATATTGTTCACTAATAATGTAGACTTCTGACATCATTTATGTCTAATAAGGCCTGTATACTATGGAATTATATTCCAGGGGCAACTATAAAAACGAATTAACTACTAACCTTTAACCGTACCTCGATCAGGCAAAGTTATTTCATGATCTTGATCATGTTATTTTTAATTAAAATAATCGCCAACTTTAAAATAGATCAATAATCTTTCATTTTTACTATATGTAAACATGTTACAAAAAGTAAAGACGTCTATTATGCTCATGAGACATTATAGAGACTTACACAAACAAAATATTTTGAATTGGTAGTTTTCCCTATCGAATATACATTAATTAGTTAATTAAAATGTAAGTTGAAGCGCCTGTCCGGAAACTTTTGACCGGCAGTGTATATGTATTGTGGAACTTTGAATAGTTAGGAACTCTTGAAATGTTTTCTGTGGAGTATTGTACTCTGTAGGACAGAAATATGGACATGACGCAAAGAGAAAGAAATACTAAAGCCTTTTGAAGAGTGAGTGTAGAGACGAATGGAGAAAATTGTCTGGGTCGAACAGAAAATCAATGAGAAAACTATCATGAATAGTAAGCGAGAAAATAATAATGGTATAATTAAACAGAGGAAGAGAAACTGGCTGATACATCGGCGGAGGAAGAAAAAAAAACTATCTTGAAGAATGTCGTAGAAGGTACGATTGAAGAAAATATGTGGAGTAAAAGCTACAAATGATAGACTGTTACAGAAAATTGCTAGTTCAGTACGAAGAGGTCAGCTGAGGGCCGTGGAAGAATTCATTTTGCGACAAGTGACCTATCAGTATCAAATTTCTATGATTTATAACCCAAGTCGATTCTAATATTCTAAATCACAATTTATAATTGTTTCGTGTTCCTTTTTCTTTCCCATACCACATAAATTCTTAAATAATGCTTATAGTTAACATTTTTGATGGATCCAGGGGGCGAAGGTTCATTCAGCCCCCCACTCCCAACAGCACTGGCCTCAGTGCTGCAAGAGACCGCTGAGAGAGAGCAATCTTTTATCGCACTCTCACCTCCTCCCTCAATAATCTGTCCTGGATCCGCCTATGATAGTAAAGATATTTCATTTCTTTCAAAAATACTTTTCAATGTTCATTGACCAAAGCAAAGTATTTAAGAAGTGTCTACAAGAAAACGAATTCCATGTTTTCAACGCAGGACAACTTGTGGAAATTTAAATACTGATAGTTGTCTGTCTTGTATCTTTATGCTAAGTGTTCGAAGTGGAAGAAAAGCAGAGGTGGTATATTTCATTACGATTTTGACTCAACATACCGGCTATCTAAATGTCGAAATGCAGTGAGGATATATTACCTAAAAGATAGCATTTCTATTTATATAATGACTGAAAACCATTGAAGAGCTTCTCTGTAGTTACGGGGGGGAGAAACTTTAATCCCCCGCCAACAACTTTCTGAAAAAAGAAATATATTAATAAAATATTCTCTTATGTTATATTATAGAGAATTATACACGAAAACCGAATGAGGATATTAATAATTTCCTGCGGGAAAACTCCCGGTCCCCCACTCGACTGTGGGGTATTCCAAACCTCCGGAAGGTCCGCCCCCATAACAGACAAACCCTAAATTCGCCCGTACTTAAAACACGGCATTTATATGCATTAAGGCAAGAAGACACACACACATATACAATAAAGAAACAATTCAATATGGCACATCAAAATATAAAGTAGGCACTTAATTTTAAAAACAATAGATAGGAAAAAGATAATAAAAATGTCAGTGTGGTCAACTTAGAAATTATTTCTACATAAGAAATAAAATATTTTTACGTGTAAAGCCATTCGTCAATTACTGTGTATAAAAATTGGATTTATTAAAGATAACTACTTTCCAGTGACGGTATGTCTTGATCATTGAAAAACCAGAGGCGGTATGCCTTCATCACTGAAAAACCAGAGGCGGTATGGCATACCACCGCATACCGTCTCACTTCGACCACGGTTTATGCTAATACGGAGCTTCCTATTTTATGCGTAATTTGTATAATTTGCTTCACGGTCGAAGGTTCTTTGGGTTCGACTTGTGATATGAGTGGTTTGGAAGAAGTATTGACTATTATGTAACTTCACAAATTATATAACGAGTGTAAGAATTCATTACATTTAATACAGAGAAATTCACATGAGCAACATTTATTCACATAAAAAATCATTTTGTAGTACGCTCATACTACATAATAATGCGAAAATGTGAATATTCGAACAAATGATGCAATTGCTTTCTGAGAAAACGGGGATATTTTTCCTTGTGTTTACACAAAACACTCCTATTCTGTAGAACCATTTCCAACATCATATATCAATAAGGGACATTTTTGAAACGCCTTGTGTTAAACGTACGAATATTTAACCTATTAACGCGTATGAATAAGAGTAGTGAAATGATAGGTAAGTGTACATATACCGTATAGTTGTAACATACGTACATGCATAACCGTATTTTGAGAATACTAAACAGTCTATAACAAATAAAAGTATACAAGTTTTCAGTCAGCCTATCAATTTGTATAAAGTAGTGAGTGACACTATGTAGTACTAAACATTGTTGCTGCCACTGGAGGTGATGATTCGTAAAGTCCATTTCAAAATTGATTCGAGGTCAAGTGATCGCAAGAAGTCGTGAAGCTTCACTTAGATCTACTGATTTCACCATCCCAACGTGGGAGTGTGTTCTGGTGGTCGGTCCCTATTCACGAAATTTTGCTAGTATTACCTCTCGGGCTTTACGGAGAACATCTCTTGAGGGTACAGTGCTGTCAAATTGCCACTAAGTTTTGTTTATTGTTGTTGGTGTCGTTATTTTGTAGTTTCAGTGTTGTTTAATTCGAATTTCGTGTTACAGTTCTTTTAAGTACTGTGTTTGTCTCCAACATTTGGCAACATCGTTGGTCCACTTGTGATGTTTGAATTTTTCTCAAGTGTGCGTTCGAAAGGAAGATCCACAAATCGTTCCGAAATCTTCCAATTTGACCCACATGAAGCAAAACAGTTCTATTATTGGTGTAGAGCCCATGCTTCACGAATTGCTCGGATAGTTATAATTCTTAAATGCTTCTTGAATTTTAAATTCTAAAATTTTGCGACAAACCATATGCAAACCGGTTGGGAATCACCGCTCTAATAGATAGCTTTTCGTCAAGTTCTTGAATGTTCGAATTAGTTCTGCCATTTGATATATCGGGGATTCTCAATCTTGGCGACTTGAGTGAAGAGGTCAATATGCGAGAGTTCGGGGTCATGAGGAACATGAAGAAAGGTCAAAGAGAAAAGATGTAATTAGGTCTAATAGCGGAAAATGTTTTTTCAAAGATTGTTTTGAATTTCTTATTTTGATACACATATTTTTATTAACACACTTATTGTTCAACTGTTATTCCCATTCCTATAAAAGGCTTAAACACACAAAACAACAAGCGATAAGTAACAATAATCAAAAAGCTTATTGCAAACCGGAAATTACTTATAGGAATAGATTATCGATGGCAAGAGAATGTGACAATATGTCGAGAAAAGTATATGAGATATAGGTTGAGAAAGCCCGGAATGTGTTTGAAGGAGTTTATTAGCACTACGTAAGCAGAAGTAAATGTTCCCTCTAACATAAGTGCGAAAAATAAACTACATTTAAAAATCTTATTTCACACTGACTTACCTCTCTCAATACGTAGGTTGCTTAGCAACCGTAGTTCCCGCCAGGAAATAAAAAAATCCCCTGCGCTCCGCTGATCGTGTGTGTGGAGGGGATGGCCATGCTGATTACTTTTCATTGTGATATTCGAAGCGTAACTCGATAGCGGATCAAGGTAACTCATTTTTGTTGTAATACGAACAAAAGATCAAATAGTTAATAAAATGGTTTATTAAGTATTCAAATATACATATATTATCTTCGTTAATATTATTACTAAATCTAAACTCGAAACTGAATTTCAATTTGTATTTACGTTTGAGTCTATGTTTAGTAAATTAATCTGTTACATATAACAATATTCTCTCTGTAATGAATATCTTTGTGAAGATTTTTATTTTAGTTTGAAATGGAATAGGTGTAATAATTGATATTCGCAAGTCACCAAACGCAGACTTTGATCATCTTCGCTTCAGAATGCGAGTTAGATCCAGTCCGTATCGTACAGCGTGGACTTGGGTGTAATATTTTAATGTATAGTTAATTTGTGTTCTTCAGGTTTCCAGTAACATGTAGGGCAAAATAGTAAAACTACAATAAATTCACGTTTTTAATTTTCCATGTTCTATGTTCAAGGCAATTGTAGTAACTAAGAAGAATATTTTCCACATAAAAATATCTTTTTTAAACTTTAATGGACGAAATAAACACGTACAAAATTGCGAAGTCCCGTGGAATAAAAGACCAACTAATTTATAATATGAACATTTTATCACCGAAAAGGTGGCAGAAACTTTTGATGAAACATACACAGAGTTCCTAGCTATATGGCACAGATGTTTACTTAAATAAAACTGAAGAAAAGTTATATAAGAAAAGTCAATAAATTTGCTGCTGGTCATATAGTATAGTTAAAATAATTAAATATATCAATTATCTTTGTTTATAAATTACTGTATAAGATGCAGAATTAATATTATCGGATCTTTGTGCTATACGTTAACAAAAAATAGAAATAGAAAAAAGAAAGAGAATGATAAAGCCTGTATGTCGCAATATCCGACTCCTTAAGTCTGTGGAATATTTATTTTGATAAAGTTCTGCAAATTTAACTCATTTCATTCGAAATTCAAAAGCAATTTTGATATTACATTTTGAGCTGTATACAATGTACAGCAGAGTAGCTTAATTTGCAACTGAAAGAGAATGGTGAACATGCTTTCTTATAACTGTATGGTGTGTGTGCGAGGTTCCGAGTTCAATTTTCAATGTTTCCTTCAACATCGTGAGGAAAAAAGGGAGGGAAGATGTACTTGCAAAATTGCTTCAATTAAGAAGCAGTGATCTGTAGCTGAACTAAGGGGGGAAATAATTGCGTTAAGAATCTACGCATTGAACGGTTGAACTTGGGAATACTAAAGCTGATTAAATAGTCACATAGGGCTATTATAGTGCTAGCCAGTAACGCGTGATAATATGATCATCAGGGCCCGGATTTTTATGTGCTAAAAACTGTAAAATATTTATTTTTATGTGCTAAAAAATTAAAGAATATTTGCTAAAAATTAAAAAAATTAACAAAAATTACAAGGAAAAATATGGGAGAACTCCCAAGATAAGAAAAATAAATACTGGTATTCACCAATAGCTCCTATTCAACACACGTCGAAATTTTATGAGGATTGCAGTGAATAACTAACGTTTTTTTTTTTTTTTAAGTTGCCCTTCGTAAAGCCATGCCTATTGTCACGAAATAATGCCTTATATTGAGAAAAGGAATGTTCTACATCGCACCATGTTAATCTCGCGTAGAGATGTGGGTCGGGTAAATACCCAGTGGGTAGGTAAATAAAAAATGGGTATTTACCCGGGTATTTACCCCTTTTGTATTTACCTACCCAAAAACTGGGTATTTTCAGAAAGTTCAATTATATTGAAGTTTTAAGAATTGTTAACCATACCTGTGACCTTTTTTAATATTTTGGGGTCTGTCGATCGTGTTTTCTCATTCATTCACTATAAATATGCAAAATAATAACCAATTGACCCCGTTCATGTGCGGTGCGGGTTTGTAGGCAATTTTGACCATGGCCCACCCACGATACAAGTTTGGATATTATATATTATTCTAGGTTACACCGACACCTAAAACCTAATTTTTTATATTTTTCTCGAAGAACTTCATATGTAAATTGGAGATCAAGAATATTGAATCGAGTGTTTTGAAAGGGTAAATGGTGGGGATGAGCTGTTATAATTTTCAGACGATGCCCATGTGTACACCTATATATGCATCTAAGTTTGAACACCATCGATCAAGCCAATCTTGAGAAATAATTAACTTTTCCGAGTTTACGTCATTGCTCACGAACAAATCAGAGTCAGAGTTGAAACATGAGAAATGAATGTCTCCTGGGGGTACCTACATTGCCACCCTCTTCTCGTCTCAAGATTGATCTCGGGCTATACTTATCCACCTATGCCCTTTCTTCACCAAAGTGTGAACGGCTTTTAAACTTGGATTAGTTTCGCCAAGACTTAAACAATTAAGAAATCGTAGTATGAGTTCAAGCCTTAGCTTATCCAAACATAGAAATCGTATATAAACCCTCTTTGTTAAATCCTTGGGAGACAGACCCAGTTTTAAATGTAAAGTCTGCGATACACCGCTGATTTTCAAGAACCCTATCAAGTTATTGTGTATTTTCATTTGAGAATAGATGTTTTGATACTTCTTCAATCCAACAATTTTCCCCAAAATGTGCAATTTTGAAATTTTAAAATTCTCAGAAATGATTCACAGACAACTCAGACAACTGTAATACGAATAAAAGATAAATGAAAGCTGGATCATGTATCTAAAGCATTACATATTAGAGGCTACAACTAATTGAATAAAGACGACCAAAATTATCAAAATCTTTCCGAGTCGAACATTATGGAGGTTTAAGTTAATCATGAAAAGATGGTATCTTATGTCTACTAGTTTCCAACTTAAAAGAACATTTTGGAGTAATTTTAATGAAAGGAGAAAGTGCGTTTGATATAGTAGGTATAGTCGCATTTATTATACGAAAAAATACATAGATTTCCATCAAATATAAGGTTTTCTTGACTTTTTATGGCTTCTTAGGTTGAACGTTACTATTTCGGATTTTTAAATAGAATCTTAATATTGTTGTTTCTTAAAACAAATGCCGACGTATGGAACCTTAATGAAGTCTTACAGGAAGCGTTGAAGGAAAGCATTGCCAAAGTGATCTTCGTTAGTGGGTGTCCCCTGTCACTTGTTGATCACCCTCTGTGGATTGAATTCTTTTAAAAAGAAAATTCATCCTTCGTATTCTCTCCCATCAAGGTATCGCCTGGCTACGAGTTACTGAGATGCTGAACACAGTGAAATGCAAGGGGAAGTTAAAATGAAGTTAGAGGAATCAAGAAACCTATATTTACAGTGTGACGGTTGGGGTAACTTAAGAAATGAATCTATCAGTTATTTCGTCATTTTAAAGCCTGAACCTGTTTTTGTTGATTTCGCGTTGTCGAAAGAAAATAAACACGACACACATTACTTATCTGATGAGATTATGAATGTTCTGTAAAAAGATAACCCTAAATTTTTTTAATAATCATAGAAGACAACTCGTCCAACATGAGAGCAGCTTTTAAATTAGTAGAACAGAAGTATCCTAGTATAGTATCTTTGGGTTGCCTTGCTCATCTTCTCCATTTGGTTTGCTCTGACATCATCGGATGTCCATCAGTAAAGACATTACTGGGAAGTGTAATTGATATTGTTAAAACAATCAAACATAGCCATCACCTGCAAGCACTATTTACACAAAACTCAATGGAGAAAAGAGTTACAATTTCGTTAAAGTTGCCTGAAAAAACAAGATGGGGAAACCATTTACAATGCTTCCAAAGCGTGCTTGTCAATAAAACTGAGCTTCAGACTCTCGCGTGAGTGAGGAATCGTCATTACCTTCAGAAATCAAGAAAATACTTCTTGACGATGTATTCTGGATTTGTATTTAAAACCTTGTAGCCATTTTGAAACCTATAGTGAATTTGATTAATTGCTTCGAGTAAAATGAGTATCAGATAGACACTTTGCACTCAAAATTCCAGAGCCTTCATCTAACTCTGACAGAACAGTTACCATCATCAATCCTTTCGAAAACAGAAGGGCAATCAATGATGGAAAAATTTAAACAAAGAAGTGAACCCGGCTTGGGTCCAATTCATCTGGCTGCAGATCTCTTCAATCCCACTTTTCACGGCTGCAGATTGACCGCTGAAGATTTGCTGGATGGAGTAAACTTAGTTTGTGAAGTTGGAAAACAAATGTGATTGAATTCTGTTTTACTGAGATCACATTTGACTGACTATAGGGACAGGGAAGGAAATTGGGCAAGGAAGTTTCTGTGGGACGGAGTGGAACAAATGAGCTCACTTGGAGAGGGTTTCCAGACATCACTGAATTAACTGATGTCATTCGAATCTTTTGTGCTCCGGTTACATCTGCTGCCACAGAAAGAACTCTGTTTACATTAAGTAAAACAATAAATCGTTTATCTTTGGAGAAGACAGGAAAACTAACATATCCTTCTTATAACTGGAAGCTTTTAAATAAGAGATTGCCTGAAGTTTCACAGATGCAACACTTAGGACCAGGATCTTCAAGGAACAAGTCACCAGCTGTTGGCATGGAACAGAACAAAACACTAAAGACATTGGAAGAGGATGCAAAGAAATGGGTGACATAGAAGGAAATGAAGAAGCGAGTAATAGTGATGTTGATATTGAAGAATTATGTGATGATTCCGACTCTGCGGTTGATTCTGAGTAGGACGGTAAAATTTGTGGTTGTTGTATAGTGCTGCAAATATGGTAGAGGTTAATTGCTGTTCTATATTGAATAATTTAAAGTATAAATATTACTGAGTTACTATACAGCTTAATGTTGTTTATCACATTAATATTTTAAATATATGCTGTTCCAACAAATTCTTTCACAAAGCATTATTGTTAGTGTTAAACTCCATTTAGTGAACACTTTTAAAAATCAGGAATTAGTTACTTAAGTGTTTTACGAAATGTTATTCCTAATTTTATGGATAATTTTCTTTCAACGGCATATTTAGTAAAGAATTTAATCGACCAATTTATTAAATTTTATTACCTTGATTATTCTGCAACTTTCGTAATCGGTAAATGTGTAATTGTTTAAAGTTTCTAAGTATTTTCAAGGTTATTAGTTAGAAAAGTCGAGTTTCTTGACTATGATATAACTATATCAACAACTTCGTTGTTACAGAGTAGTTTCTTAAACAGATTAATTTATTAATTCCATAAACCAGGTGTAAAACTTAAGAAACTTATTGGTCCAATTCTTTGCATACTCTACCATTCAGTATATCTCATTGCCCATAGATAAAATACCAATACATTATTTTGCGTGAAGAAAGTAACCAGTGTTTTCATCATTACTATTCAAAAAATTTTTAAGGTAGTGTTAACAACATATATGCATAATAAAATTGTTGTAAACTTTAGATCTTTAAAATAGGAAAGCAATTATTAATAATTCATTTTCCGCCATTAATAAATTTGGTAAACCAAAAGAAAACGTATTTCTTTAGTAATAGAGATCCTACTGTTACTTAAATACTTTAGTTAGTGTGTTCATCGGTGATTTGAGAAACTGGAGAATGTATTGTAAGATAAAAGAAGATGAGCCAGATTGAGAAAAATGGAGTTAGTTTCTTGAGAGGCGAACCTAAGGAAGAACTTAAATTCCATGTCTTTAATATCAGGAGCTGCTGGTAGGCAGAATACTTAATAATAGCGTATGACTGGTTTGGTGACATCTGATTTAAGTTTCTTTAGTCATCGTTACGTTCTGTTGTAAATTTTAAATTTTCATGTTGGTTTGATCCACTATCAAATTCTACCGCGTAGTTGATTGGACGCCTCAGGGGCACACCAAGGTAAGAATTTGAAATGCACCTTGTCACACACACAGGTACGTGTATTCCTTGTAAAAGTAATTTGGTGGTTCGGTGTACTGATGAGAAACTCCAACAGTATAGTACAGGATTACACCATTTGATTCATAACCTCTGATAATTGGCGAATAGATAGTTAATCTATGCATAAAGCCACATGATTTATCATACTGATCACGCAGTATAGGTACAGGCAAAATAACATAGGATTACTTTATTTTAATCGAATTCTTTCTAACTTTTGAACAGCTTCTTCTAAATTATATTTTACATTAAAGCATTTCAAGTATTGTTCTCATTAATATTCATTATACACTCATAATCGTCGAATACTTTTCGTTACATTAAAATAATTCATATTCCATCAACATTACTTAGCATTAGATTCCATCGAGCTGTATCCAAAAGATAACATTAGACATTCGATATACTCATAACTTGAAATCATAAAATATTGTTTCTCTCCTATGTATCTTCTTAACTGTATACGGTATCAGAGGCAAAATATTGCTACAATACAGTTGGACTTTGCAATGTACATGTCGATCCGAGGCTTTGATTAATTTAGAGCTGCATATTTAATCTAAATTATTCAGCACAAAACACTAATTTACACGTATATCCTCAATTCGACTATTTTCTAATAACGATTCGAAAAAAGTTTTCTTACATTTTAATTTTAACATCGTATGATGCGGACCAGAACGTTTACTACCCTTCTTCTGAATATCCTGTAATGAAATGGTGTAGATGTACAATAGCGGAGCATTACAAATTCACAGGGTAGAATGGATAATTATTTTCCGCCAAGGGTAATAGAAGGAAATTTAGTGTAAGTAGAAAGAAAATTATAGTGAGTAGGTAGGAAATCCGACTGTATTACTTGATAAATATCAAATTCATTCTTTAATTACTAGAAAAAATGATTAATTAGGTGGTTATTTAGTGCTCCTGTTGCAGGTGATACAAGTGATCATTATATTTTTCATTGACAACCATAAAATCCATTTATTGCTAATTGAAACATAAAATACCCACTAAAATACCCATTTTGGGTAAATACCCGGGTATTTACCCAGGGTATTTACCCGCTGAAATAAATACCCAGGTATTTTACATCCCTAATCTCGCGTATTTGAAAAGGGGCATATCACGAATATCCACACCATGAACTTCACTTGTGTTTTGATCTTCCAATACTTCAGATATTCTACATAAGGTTTTATAGCTATTTTTCTCAAACAAATTCTATTTTTTTTTCTTTCTTACAACTTAAGCTTTCGAAACAGAACATTGAGTTTTCTTTCAACTCACTGTACTACTTTAACCGAAGTACTCAATAAATCTCTTGTAGTTTCTAGTTTCTTTATAGCGTGAGTCAAGAAACCGAAATTGGCAGATATGAAAGCAAAGTCACATTTCAAGCCTTGTCTCTTACTAAATTTGAACAATTTCAATGGATGAACCATCCTCTGGGTTGTTTATTTATTACAGATACAAATGCTTCACAATTCTCCGTATAATATAGTACAGAATTAAGCCAGGTACCCCACCACGTGATTACGTATGTTCAAGTGAAAGTTTGGGATTTGTTTCTTTGAAAAGATCAATTCTAGTTGCCGATTTTACAAATAATAATAATAATAATAATAATAATAATAATAATAATAATAATAATAATAATAATAATAATAATAAATAAAAATAAAAAATAAAAGTTCCGTATTTGTCACTATCTTGTCCACTTTAGGATAAAGAGTTCGGATTTATGACTACGCTGTTTCTGCAGGTAGGAAATTGCATGTAAATACGATGGATAGATCCATATAGTTTAATCTTTTCCCGATGTTAATTTCTTTCGAGAGGAAGTAAAAAACAATTCGTTGTAAAATTTAGAATAAAATAAAGGCATTTTTTTAAAAAAATACGTATTTATTACAAAAATATCAAAAATATTTATTTACATAACTTTTTTTCAGAAAATATGTATTTTTATGTAAAATAAAATTTGTAATTTACACTTGCAGGCTCTTAATTGGGATAATAACCTTTGTTTTGGACTTGTATGTGTTTAGAAAAAGATGTTTTTACATATAAATCCGGGCCTTAATGATCATTAACTTCATCACAGTATCCAAAGGTAATTATGAAAGGTCTTCTGCAAAGCCGAAAATTAATGCATATACAACTTATACATTACTTCTTCACTATATTCATTATAGTGTACACTATTTATTATGTAGGACATGATTTATACCACCCAGTCAATTTCTACACCACACAAAGATGTAATTATAACATTTATTTTCTTGCCCAACAATTTGATATTTAGTTGCCTCTCGCAAGATTTTTTAATGTTTATGAACATAATTTTAATCATCATCGTTAACAATTTGAGGGTGACTGGCCGAAATTGCGTAAAGGTGTGCCGATTTTTAACCACATTAAAGAAAAAATTAAATGTAAGTACGTTGAATATACTGTAATAACCCGGGGGGTGGTGTTCAGTTAATATCTTTTATAGCATGCAATGATCTCAGAGTTTATTCCGAAGTGTTATTTACACTTAGCTCCTCAAGTCACCCTCTTGCTTCTAGTACAGTCTCCACTGGTTGTAATTCATAATTTTCTTCTTTTTGTTTGTGAAACGTTAAATATTTTTTAAGTACGGTATCATAACTTTTGTTGGTGTTATTCATCAAAATAAATTAGTTTGAAGAAACACAGGCTCATCATTGTAGCTGAAATAATTATGATTGCTCAAACCGCTTATAGCAGAATATTCTGTTTTATTTTATTATTATTTCTTCAATCTTCTGATAATGAAGTTTTCTCTTCTGTCTATGCCCTTCGGAATGGAATCTGCAAAAATTTTTTCCCCCGTGCTTCAGTCACTCAAGAGATCGGTTTTATTTCTGTGTTTATATATATATATTGTGTGTGTGTGTCACGACGTCTTGGGTGTTCAGTAGTGTGTCGTCAGTCAAAAAAGATAGGGAACCATTAGTCAAGGGAATAAAGATCTCTATATTTGGTGGCCAGGCTCGGCTTGTATTGTATGTGGTACTTCATTTTTCGGTAACTAATGGCCGGATCTGAACGAAACTGCGTAGTCAAGTAACCCATCGCCTAAGGAATAAAGATCATTATATTTAGTGGCTGAACCTGGGCAGGGACAGGCTCTACTACAGCTTTGTGCCCAGAGGGAGCTTCTGAATTCAGTTCATAAACTGTCTCAACACTTGTTTTTACATAAGATCACTACATATTATATCTACTCAAGTTTCGTAAATTTTCTTTCTTCTTTCGTCTCTAAATGAACGAGTCTAGCGCATCTATGATATTTGCACTTCATTAAAATCTGACTTCTTCTTGAATATTTTTATTTGTTCAGGATATCCTTTGTTTATAAAAATTGTTCCTTTGTTTATTCAATAATTCTCAGATTGCGTTATTCCCAGAACCTCTTGAGTTAATTGTCAATAAAAGCTTGGAGTTGCGGGGATAACCTCACTCTAATACGCTCGTCGAATTGCTTCTTGTGGTTTGACTTCCTGCCTCTGGCTATGTACTGCCTCTCATGCCTGGAATTACCTTCTCTATTTCCTCGATGAAGCAGATGCTTTTCTACTCGATTATCAAGTGATTTATATGAGACTATAGAATTAAAATAGTTTCCATTCGAAATTTAAATATAATTCCATATTATGCAACTGTATAATGTTGATAGTACAGCATTATAATTGAACAAGAACAGTAGAAGTATTAACCCTTTGCAGTCATTTGTCGAGTGGAGTTCAACATTTTTCTTTATACTAGTCCAATGTTGAGTGTTAACTGTTTCATATTTTTATTACATGTAGTGGGCAAATTTTAACAAGGATTTTTATCCTTGGTATAGTAGATGATAAGGTGTACGTTTTAACCTTGGAATCAAATTAATTCAAATCAGTTCAAAAGAACTCGAGAAGCATGAAAGTATCGCAAAGAGTTAACTCTGTACAATGTTTACAGATTATAGTTACGTAATCATTCCGACTGAGCTAGCGAAATGCCAGAACGGCACATTTAAAACTCAAGGTGACACTAAGTCACTGTTTTAACCAACCGTTGTGTAAAATCATTATCATTAAATGTTGGAGAAAGTAGCAGATAGATGAAAAAGAAAATTAAACAAGGAACGTAAGTAATATAGATACACATAAAACTATGAGCGACAAAATTAAACCAGCTAAATGGGATTCAGCTTTTGCTGATAACTTTACCATGAATTTAAATACAGGACCCGATACTATTTTCCTATTTGTTACAGAAATGGTCTCCGGAACATCGTATGTCGAAGACCTAAGTACCGTACTTCTACATTGATATCCGTCAACAACTACAAGTGCATAAATTTGTACGTAAATATAATAATATATACAGTACTAATGTATATATGAGTGCACGAAGGCGTGAAGTAGTATTGTTAGTTCGTTAGATGATGTCCTTGTCAAGAATGCAGGAAATTTGATTATAATCACCGAACAAGATAGCAGAAAATAAGATAAAATGTCCCATTCCACATTAAAAAAAACTACATTCAGAAATGCAGGATGCTTATTTTCTTCTTAGTGTGTGGGAAGAAGAGGGAATCGGGTAAAAGACTACCTGCCTATGATGTACTGTACAAACTATTTTGCTCTTTATGCCTGGGTGCCCGTCCAGAGGTCATTTTTGACGATTACCGATGTGATACTGCTGTAAAATTTACATCATTTCCTATTAACAAAGAGTGAAGGAGAGAGAGGAGAGGTAGAGAACGAAAACTCCCCGAGGGTAAAATTGTTTTCTTCCTTCTCTCTCTCTCTCTCTCTTTTTTCCCTCTTTCCCCGACCTTTTAATGTTTTGGTTTGTCATGCACATGCTTAAGGCCACGTGCAATTTTTTGGACAGCCCTGCAAGGGTTAGTGAGATAGGGATATTTTTTTTAAAAAGACCTCCTTCTCTCTTTTTTTCATTACACTCCCGCCCTCCTGCGGTTGTTTACCCTACCTATTCGTTACTCTTGTGTGTTTTTTAATCTTCTCCGATGTAGTCCATCAATGCAGCGTAGCGTGATGTTGCTTACATGAATTGCTGTTGTTGCTGTCAGTCGGCGACGGTCAGTGTTCTTTCAT
Organism: Thermobia domestica; assembly: GCF_964235325.1. Taxonomy (NCBI): domain Eukaryota; kingdom Metazoa; phylum Arthropoda; class Insecta; order Zygentoma; family Lepismatidae; genus Thermobia; species Thermobia domestica. Next base: position 168,627,532 of record NC_137454.1, on the reverse strand, counting down.
TTGTAGCACCGTAAGGACGATAAGACACCTTCTGTTTCCCTCATTGATAGAATTTTCCGGTGCTCTGAGTCAGTGTTTGTTGTGTACTTTTTTTTTTATTTTTATCTTCTAAGTGCTAGTGTGAGTGACCGGTTCTTCATTTCTACTCACCTGGGAATGGGGTTGTGGCGTGATAGAAGTAATGCTCCTCCTCGGAGTGATGAAAATAAAAATGCTAAAGATGACAATGATAAAGTTCAACTTAGACAGAAGTCATCTTCTGGGTCACCTGTGTGGCTTTTTCTGAAGCCCTGGGTTCGTTGGCGAAAGAGAAAAGTTAGTCCTGGCCTGTTTCGAGGAAGCCGGTAAGTACGGTAGTGGATGTCTTTATATCGATATTTTCAGATCTATGCTTCTCTTTTTCCATTGCTTTTCTTTCTGTTTGTGTTAATTATCTTTCGGAATTGTGCCCTCATAATTTATGAAGTACGGTTTATTCGACCTATATGTTGAGTCTTGCTCAGGTGCCTGTTGGTATGGAGATTTTCTACGTATCTTGCTGTGAATAGAACTCGTTGAAGAACTGGGTACTCCGATAAACCCATTCTATTCATTTTTTCCCAATAATGAAAAAAAAAAAGACTCGTGGAGACGGATATCCCTATAAGTTTCTCCCGACTTTGCGAATCGGGTGAGCATGTATCAAATATTAGTTCTGTAAGTTGTCATAAGGTTTTAACAACTAATGTAATGTAAGTAGAGACGTACTGAGAAAAAAATCTGGGGAATATATTTGTTGTTCGAATATTACAATGTTATTAACGTAGCATACTGTTATTAACGTAGTATGCGTACATTTTAAGAAATGTTTTCCCCCAGGAATTGAACCTGTAACAACGTGTACGAAAGGCATATCCACGCGTTAGTCACAAGAGCAAGGAGGAGGATTCTTTTGCATGATGATGTCTTAGAATATGACAAGGTCCGTTAGATAGGCTTATCTTTCCGAGTTTTGAGGTAGTATCAGAACTGTTTGTGGCGTCGTCTCGTATACTATAATAAAATGTAGTTCATGGGGGTCACGGTAGCTCAGTGGTAGAGCGATTACCTCAAGTGCGAGGGTCCCTGATTCGATCTCCGGTCTTAATCATCCGTCTCCATTAGCCTAAAGGGCATAATGGAATATTCAACTTAAAGATTTCATTCCATTTCATTTGCAATATAATTTACATTAATCATATTCTCTTTTCTAAAATTATTTTTCGACAATATCCTAAGTTAGTTCAAACTATGAATATTATTTCATAGTCTATTGTTCTTTGCAATATTATTGTGCCTTTCCACATTCGTAGTCCATAGCTACTGGGTTTTACCATGTAGAGTAATAAATTCCATAGAATAATACATTACATTTACATCTGGTTCGTTTTTCTCTTGGTTTCTGTTACAATGAATAAATTACTGCTGCAAAGTCGCTTTATATATATATATATATATATATATATATATATATATATATATATATATATATATATATATATATATATATATATATATATATATATATATATATATATATATATATATATATAGTGTGTCTATATTTTTGTACAACCAAGTTAAAAACATTTTTTCTCTCTCTTTCTTTCTCTCTGAAGAATCAGCAGAAACTTCACGTTTATTTCGTCAGATCCGTATAACTTCCTGCAGTACATGTATTTCTTTTCTGGAATTTATCTATTTCTGGAACTTTAACACAATAATAGTTATCGAGAATAGTATCATGACGAATATAATACTACATTAGGTAAATTTCAGCTTTACCGGGTCAATTTCCAGGTGGTATTAGGTAGTTTTGTTGGAAATATTCATGTCAGGAAAATGAAAGAAAATTTAGAAAGTAGTAATCCTGAGTCAATTTAAATACTATTCCAGCATTTTCTGATAGGTCTAAGAAGGAAATAATTGTGAGAAAAAGAGTAAGATGGTCGGTCTCAGGATTCAAACTTGAACCTCTAAATTACTGAACAAAAATGCCTGTAGACTATTCATCTACAGTCATTTGAAGTTGCTGTTGGGTCATGTTTAGGTTTTGGCTTTGTTTCGGATTGACTTTCTGCTTATAAGTACAATACTAAATTGCGATTACGTTTAACTCAGAGGAGAATTATTAAGTTTTGGCTACTAAATCTGTAATTATTATTACTACTCGCTGAACCTGCGCTCTGCACAGTGCATCAGTCACATAGGAGCATGAATATCCTTGTCATTCCTCACAACATCTGTACATGTCCCTTTACAGACACAACTGAAAGACATCTTGATAAAAATCGGCAAGGAGTACCATAAAGGGAAGATTTTTTTTTTTCAATATCTCGCACCGTTTGCAAGATATGAGCCTACTTCTGATTGGAGTTTCTAATTCATCGATGATCAGTACTTCTTCTTGCATGGAGTATGTAATAAGCAAATACATTACACACACAATTATAATATGTCTGATATATGATGTTCATTGGGTAAAACACTCCAAACAATAAAGATTCAACTTAGAGTGGAGAAATAATTATCCTTCAGTTTTCATTATCATTTGGCCATGAAACAAACGCCTGAGAGGTATGAAACCCCCGTATACACTAATGTAGTGTTGGAATGTATAATGCGTAGGATATGATGCTTTAGTTCTTTTTTTTTAATCTCAACATGTCCAGTGTACCCGTAAAAATATAATAAAGAAATAATGGCCATGTCTTTTTTAATATTTAATTGGAACTGGACAATCTACGCAAAATTTGCAATCGATCAGTGAAAACGTCATCTTTCTAGAATTTGTAGTTTCCGAGATCTCATTGTCGAAAGGATTGGCCAGAAACACATAAACGCCCACAAACGTATAATTTAAAAGAACTCCAAAGATGGCGGCACAATCCATTTGCACTGATTTTGGAAAGGCTTATTAAAATACAAAGGCTTTGAACAATAATTTTAAAAAGTAGACTTTATATATAAAAAAGATCTACTTAAATAATTTATTTAAAGTACACATAGTTTAAAATATTTTTCTGTTAAACGTGAAATCACAAATAACCGTCAATCAAAGGGTTGAAATCAGTTTATAGGTTGGAGCTTAGGCGCTTTTGTTGCCATTGTAGCATTTTAATAGATTATTATTATTATTATTATTATTATTATTATTATTATAGCACTTTTTAACATGGCAATAATACTAAGCAACCTGCAACACATTCGAGTATTTTGGGTTGTATAACTTGAGTTCTAAGGTACTGTATTCGTTTTGAACCTCTAGCATGTGACGATCCCCTTCAAGTCAAAAATCAAAAGCTGCTGCTTCGTATGCGACTAAATTTGGTGAAGGTCTGTGTCCAAAACGTGGTTCCAGATGACTAGTTTCCATGCGAAAATCTCATGAGAGACACACACACACACACATTCTTCTCTTAGCTCCCGGTGTAAGCATACGGGAGCTCATAGTTTCACTCCAAGTGTGGGGGAGATACTTTATTTCTCGGTAACTTTGGTGGGCATGTAGCATATCGTTTAAGGCAGTGACTCCGAACCTGTTTTTGTTTGATGAACGCTTTACTTTAACGCCCACAGCATCGCGACACACTAGTTTTTCTTTTATTATTAATAATATAAATTATAATAGTGTAATATAATAAGATTCTATATAATAATGACTTTGTGTTAATAGAATTGAATATTGTTGCTGCCACTGGAGGCGCTGACTGGTAGTCTCTCAAAAGCAATTTTAACTTATTAAATGCTTAATGAGTTTTACATTCGAAAATTTCGCGACACATTGGTTCAGAACCGCTGGTCTAACTAATCAAGGTCGCTATGTATTAGTTAACTTGGGCTCGACTCGGCAACAGAGGCTTGTTCCACAGCTTTGAACGCCGGGAGCTTTTGAAAATGAAATGAAATCTTTGTTTTACGTCGCACGCGTATGCCGGTTAGGCTAAAGGAGGCGGTGGTGATGAGAAATGAGTTAAATGGTGGAATGAAGAAAATGGGAGGAAACGGGAGTACCCCGAGAAAGCCTACGAGCACGGTGTTTGTCCATCACAAAGTCCACACGGCGCGAGGTGGGATCGAACCAAGGACCCCAAGCACCGGAGGTGAACGCTCTACCACTGAGCCACCGCGCCCCCACCGGGAGCTTTTGAGTTCAGTTAACCGATTATGTTGTTTCCTTGTAAGTTAGTATGTTGTTCCCTTAAGATTCGCAGGCTGCAAATTATGTGGTAGTCACTCGTATTCAAAATTTTCTTTTGAAGGGTCTGCCCTACGCTTCTTATCCTTTATTTCATTTTTCACTTTCTTTCTCTTTTCTCTTCCTTTTACCTGTAGTGCATGGGGTCCTTGGTTCGATCCCAGCTCGCGCCAAGTGAGCTTTGTGGTGGACAAACACCGTGGAGAGTTTTCTCGGGGTTCTCCCGTTTCCTTGCACTTTCTTCATTCCACCATTTCATTCAATTCTAATCACAGTCTCCATTAGACTAGCCGACATAACCGTGGGATGTAAAACTTATATTAGATTTCAATTAATTTCTTTCTTTTCCTTTCTCTCGATTCTTCTTTTTTTCCCATTTTGCAACTGTATAGCAATAAATCTGGTACTTTGCCGAGTACTTTGTGTGGAAATAAAGTGGCTCACCTTCTGTATTCTTAATAGTGTTTATTGTCTTAAAATTATTCACTGAAATTACCAAAAAAGAAAAAAAAAGTGGGAAGCGTAGGTTGAGAACTCATTAATATCAAGTCAATCTATAAAACGTCATTCCTTCTGTAAGATTGCATTGCACATGAATCGTAATCTGCGTCGGAGCCTAACACATCTTACGTTAATACATATACATGTAATATGTTTACGTTCATATACATCTTTTAATACTTCAGAAAAAATATAGAAGTTTGGTTTTAAAAAGATATGACAGAAATAGAAACTAAGATATTTGACATTGTTTTGTTTTTACAAATAACTGTTACGAATGATATAATTTTTTATGATAGTATTTACTTTGAAAGTACATTTAATAATAATAAAGACGATTGTTATTGTTCATGGTTATTGACCTTATTTATCAATTTTTATTTATGAACATAAATAGTAATCTATTATCAACAGAGGAAAATAACTTGAAAGCTCGAGTTTTCAATCTGACATATTAAACATTTGATCAAATTCTTATTTGTATTAAGTATATAATATAAAAGTGAGAGGAAACATATACAGTAGACTTTCGTTAGTTCAGCCTCAAGCAGTCCAGAATGCCCGTAAAAATTGTAAAAATTGTTTTGATTGTATGTGAGTTGAAATAATTGTCCTATTGTTCGTGGTAAACAATATTTGCTGCCAAGCATAATGTTACAGCTGTATTTAGTCCACGAGTTAGCGTTTAGTGCTGCCCGATAAATCGTCATTTTCAGTACAGTCGCAAATATGCCGGTTTATCGAAAATCTAGCTACTGTATGTGGTTTTAAAATTTCTTACTGTCAATTGAGGACCTGTCGCAAACAAAGTAATAGGCGCGATCGCTCGCTTGGCCCTCACATTTTGCACAAAATGTCCATAGGATTTTAGTTTTGTTTTGCGTCCTTGTGCAACGGCTGTCTAAAGTACAGGACTATTAACATGAGCTCTGAATCACGACTGGGGGTTAAATTGTGGTGAAATTGGCGGGTGGACGCACAATCATGGAAGATCAATTCTTGCAGTAGCTTAAAGGTCCTTCCCCACTACACTATCTCACCTTTGAGTGCCGTGTTTTAGGATCACATCAACGGCCCCGCCATGAAATATTCGCTGTTGTGAACTAAATTAAAATGATAGACTAAGAAGGGTTATGAATCAGCCTGTCTCGAACTTCAGTTCAATGAATTAGATCAGCATATAGTCTGTCATCGATCTTATTTCAGGCTTTCTACATCAAATCTTGCTGCTTCTTAATTCAAGTTTTTGTAAAGATGATTCACTAAATTGATTCAATTAGATAAATTTTGTTCCTCTACCGAAGATCGGGCACAGAAATAGACGGCATGCCCACTAATTACTCAGCTGCACCGGAATGTGTATATACATACTGTACCAGATTTCGTATGAAACATGAAACTGCATTAAAATGGTTATCTCAGTCAAAAATGTCAAATAATTCTGCTTTTTACATTATATTTTGGTTAATTCATTCTATAATCTGCAAGTAGTAGAGATTTATAGGTTGATTGTAGGTAGAAATGAGATGAACTGGTACTTATAGTGGAATCTTAATCAAGTGCTCGAATTTTTATTCGAGGCTTAATATCTAGTATTACCCATAAGATGAGATGAGAAATCAGGTTTTCTCGTCTCGTCTCTGTTCTCGAAAAATCTTGTCTCGCCTCGAAATTTTCCTCGTCTCTTTTTGTAAATATATGTACAAAATTTATACCCTGATATATTTTTTAAATTTCATCTAGAAGTTATCAGACTCGTTCCTCGTCACGAGAGGTCCACGAAGAGTGTGACATAACATTCATACAATATTTATTATTGGAGTCTATTGTTTAATGACTTGTGTACCTTTAAACATTGATAAGTACTCTTCATTGTGTTCGTACAATTTCTTCATCTATCTATCTATCTATCTATATATATATATATATATATATATATATATATATATATATATATATATATATATATATATATATATATATATTATTACTATGAACCATATAACATTAAACAGTGTACTTGGATGAACTAGTGTTATCCACGAGACATGTGAAATTTTCTCAACTGCTCGTGGGCAACACTTTTAATATTCCCGTTATGATGATCGAACTCAGGACCAAACGCAAAAAAACACACATTAGCCAGTTCACTACTAAGAGACAAATCTGGTTTACACGAGCTGCATCATAAACAACCATCGGAGCTTCAAATTTCCATTTGAATTACCCGGTATCCTTCTGAGATATTATCATACATACGGCCAGAGAGGTTGTTTTGTACTCTTACCTCCTCTGGTGTAATCCCCTGCTGTGACATCCGAATTTAGCTTTGGCGGTTTCTTAGAGTAAACGCATGCTACTTCAATGACATATTAATCTGAATAATAGACACATTGGAATGTCCTAGGAAGAATCAAGCTAATGCATTAATATATTCCTAACACAAAACATATCGAATTTCAATAATTTGTACTTGATTCTATGGTGATGTATTAGAACTAGACTATTTTAATAAGTATGCTGTTTAACAATAATTACATCATTAGCGTATATTTTATTTCTACTGAAACACCGTTCGGCGTTTTCTTTCTTTGAAAGTTTGAAGACTCTCTTGTTCAGTTTTTAACTACCTTCTTAGCAATCTGGAATACAAATAGGTATATAACCAGAAACTTAATTTCGGGGAATGTCTGAATATTACCGTCTTTAACAGCTATTGTAAAAAAAAAAAAATGCTATTTGTCTATAGATAATTTCAGAGGAGGGTTCTTAACCCCATGGACCTTCCCCTTGACTACAAACAAACACCTGAGAGGGATATCTTTAGCATTGTACAGATCAGGAAATCAACTGAATAACCGTTAAACGCTATGATCTTGTCTTTGAAATGCTTAACACGTGATTAGGATTTATCCAAATGCAGCCATTGTTGAAGTATTTGTGCTTTGTTTACTGGCTGAATGCGCTTCGCATACTTACGTCAAACCTCAGCACACATGGTTTGACGTAAATGTGCGAAGAGAATTAGAAACACAGGCGATTGGTTATCTCTTACATTAATTTCTATGAATTTCAATTCTCACACACTATGATGCGGTGAAAAGCATTCTCGTATTCTGACTATTTTACAATTCGTATGATTAATTTGAACTCTATATGCAGTTAAGTTCCTGCTGTTTGTTTTTGCATTATGCAACACCACATTATTTTGCGCCAATTAGTTTTCAGGCTTCGAGAAACAATTTTCCTGTATAGTGAACAAAACGATGCGGCAGTCTGTTATATTGGCTGTGATCTTTAGATCTAAATAAAAAGCGTATCTGCACTGAAATAATACTATATGAATGATGATGGAATACAAGGAATACCACTCTCTCTTATTTTCAGTTTGAACACTTATCTAGTAAACAAAGTCCTAGAGAAATTTGCTCTACCTACGCTGGGCACTGGAACTGATACTACTCGCAATTTTCAAACTGCAGACGCGACCTCATATAACCTGAGATCCAACAGGTGACATATCACACCAGATGAGAACGCTTTACATAATATAATGTGTATGTATATTTTAGTAAACCAACGAGTGATGGGCATTTCTAATAATAGTTCTACATAAACTTAGAAAACGTTAGTCCTACCTAGTATTGTAATTTTTTCTTGAAGTTTCCTTTCAGTAAAAACGCAGAATTTTTTTAGCTTTCTTGTCTTCAAAATTTTTAAAGTGCAATAATTCCATTTCTACTTTTCAAATTAGTGCTTTGCTTAAATGCTATTTGAAGGTTGTTTAGTACTTTGATAATTATAGAGCAAAAGCGGTAATAGATAGACCCCATCACAGCGAAATTAAAACAACGCTAATTTTACAGTAATTATGTTATATCTTAAAATAGATAAAAGATAATCGAAATGTGGAACAACAGAACCCTAGACAATATTTTACATGAGATACCGTTAACACGACTCACTTACATGCTTTCGATTCCCAGCCATTTTGAAAATTGGCGTTTATTTTCGCGTTTCTAAATGGCTGCAAACGCAAAGATACTAGGTGACTCGTGATAACGATACCTCATGCAAAATAATTTGTCTAGGGCGCTTTTGTTCCACATTTCGATTACCTTTTACCTATTTGAAGATTCACATAACTAAATTTAGCAGTATTTTAATTTCGCAGTGAGAGGTCTCACATGCAACCTGCAACACATTAGGCCTCTTAAGCGACCCTAGAATAAATTTCTTGTCCATCGTTAAACTTTTCACTAAAACCGGAAGTGATAGAAATTATTGATCTACATAAAGCAAAAATAATAAGAGAAACCAAAGGGGGTCGATTTAGCGTTCCTCAATCCTCTGGTTTGAACTTGGTCGCTAGTATAAAAATGGTAATATATAGCGAGAAGCGGTTTTCTGCAAAAATGTACTACAATTTCCGGTTTAAATATGAATTAGAAATAATCTCGCCATGCAAACCAAACTCCTCCACGTGGTGTACACGTGACTGCTATATGCTCGTTAAATTGGTTACGCAGTGTAAGAGCATAGGTTCAAATTTCGTGACTGATATCTCTCTATTTTGTAAATCATTAGAAACTAAGCACATCTAAGCATAATGTTGTTTTCACATACATTATTTCACATTTTTTAAAATACTTATTTTAGAAATAAAATTGAGATTCGTATTTTAAAAAAAAGTTTTTAAAAAAAATATTTATAATTAAAAATTTAGTTCTACCATATCATACAATAGCCAGGGGATGCGGTGGCTCAGTGGTAGAGCGTTCACCTCCGGTGCTTGGGGTCCTTGGTTCGATCCTAGCTCGTGCCGTGTGGACTTTGTGGTGGGTTTTCTCGGGGTTCTCCCGTTTCCTCCAACTTTCTTCATTCTACCATTTCATTCATTTCTCATCTTCACCGTCTCCTTTAGTCTCACCGGCATAACCGTGGGACGTAAAACTTAAAAGCTCGCTCTATTGTTCAAAAGCTCTAATTGTAATACTCCTTCCCTTGTAATCATGCAATGAATTGTGAAATTCTTTTCTATCTGTATTCCATATTTATTTTTCTATACATTAACATTTTTACATTTGAATTTACTTATTCATCAATACCTGCTTGTTATATAATTTTAGATTTGGTGGTAGTATTCAGATGTAAAGGGATCAAGAATCCTCAACTTGCTACTACATCAAAAAGAACAATAATAATAAACATCATAGGTAAACAGTAAATGATATCATATTCAGGAACAAGATGATTAATCCATGCAAAAACATTTAAAAATAAAAACTAGTTCGGAAAACTTATTAGTCATAACGTAACCTTTATTAGAAACAGTGAATATAAACTAATGTATGGATATCATAAAGTTATTACCCTCTGCAAGAGTTATGTATGTCATTATGGGTTATGGCTAGTTATAGCATCACGTACTTAAACCAATCAATTATGTCTTCACTTCAGGGTGTTAGCTACAAGGAAATTTCGATCTAGATTTGTCTTTTTTTATTTTTTAAACCTCCATCTTGTTTTATATAGGTTCTAATTTAATAATAAACAACGGAAGACGTAAGTAAATGGGATTTCCTAACCCCAAAACTTGAATTTCTCGTTTCATTAATGATAGCGGTCTGTGTCCTCTCAGCCTCTGGTCTTTTTTTGAGTGTTACAGCGGGTGAAAATTCACGAAGAAAAACCCAATCTGTTTGTGTTTCCTGAAGCGAAAGTATGAAATTAGTTAGTTTTTTTTTTTTTTTTCAGTCTCGTAACATGGAATATCCTTGAGGATTAACACGACACAGTGGCGTCAGAGTAAGTCGCAATGCATTTCTGAATGTGGGTCTGTTTCTTAGAAATGTTGAGACCAACTCCCACAGTTTCACTTGCCTTCTTTTGCGTTACTTTCATCTTCTTTGTGGAAAATTTTCAAAAATATGTAATTGTGGTGTACCAGTTGATATGCGTGTAACACGTAGAAGTAGCCCTCTTGCATGAATATATTATTCGCTTGTTGCTCAGCTTTAACATTAACCTTATACGATTCTTACAGAAGTACGGGCATCAACACACAAAATTGCTTGAATTCGTATGTATTTCACCGGAATTAACGTTTCAATGGTAATTTTAAAATTCTTGAAAAGAAATGACAAAATTCATGATTCAGCTGAGAAATATCTTTTTCCTGCAAGTACTATACAAGGGGAACACTATAGTTCAGCGGTAGTGTTTATTTCTCTGGTGAGAGGTCTCTAGTTAGATTCCATGTCTCGTGTGTTTATGTGGATATATCCGTGGGTTTCCTCGAAGTTTTGACTTTCCTCCCACATTTTCATTCTATGAAATATTTCATAATTATTCATTTTCATTAGTCATCTGTTTTCTTTGGTCTACAGGGCATAACAATGGGACGTAAGATTAGAAATTTCATCTTCTATATCAGTGCAAATAATTCAAAAAAAAAAGTAAGAGCTCCCTCCTGGGTGAGCGGTTAGCGTACGCGCCTTTGACGTAGGAGACCCAAGTTCGATTCCTGGCTGTGCTCATATGATTCGGATTCCACGCTAAACCAGATCTACGTCTCATATAGCCTTGCTGCTAAAAGAGACCTAAACCCAAAATCTAATCAAGAAAATAATAAGGGAAATAACACTTTTAAATTATCTTCAGTGCACATAGTTATGAGATTGGATTCTAGTGGAAGTTATAAGTCAATTTCTTTCTATCAGTCTCATACTGATAAGACTGATACAAAAATTACTATTTCTTTAATGTTGTAAAAGAAATTCTAGAGATACAGAAATAATGTCAAGCAGAATGTTCAGCTTTCATTCCGAAGATTGAAAAGTAAATTTTTGGATCCAACCATCTTTCCTGGCTTTCTCTCAACTATAGCTGGTAAAATGCATTTATGATGTAATTTAAGAATTATAAGGAAACCTCCTTCTCATTTTCTTTCACCATTGGAGTGAGAGGGGGCATGATGGGTCAGTAGTAAAGCGCCTACTTCTGGTGCGTGGGGTCCCTGGTTCGATCTCTGGCCTAGTAAATTTGTGGTGGACAACATCGTGTGTGTCCGTGGGTTTTCTCGGGATACCCTCGTTTCCTCCCACTTTCTCATTCCACCAATCCTTCCATCATAATTCACTTGCCTTAATCATAGTCCCCCTTAGCCTGAAAGGATAGTCGTGGGACGTTAAACTGAAATATTTAATTTTATTTCACCATTGGACTGAGAAATGTCTATTATTAAATATAAATAGATAATTAAAGTAAAATTTGAAATTATTTGTTTCCCACAAGCAGAAGTTCTCTCTCTGTGCCTCTGTTCCGTTTCACTAGGATAATGCTTAGAATATTATCCTGAAATTCATATTTACTTTCGCCAGTTGGTGTTGGTTCTTCGCACGGGGAAAATAGGTGTATGGTAAATATTTGAAACTCCTTTCTCCTTAGGATACGCATTTCAATGACTAATTATAAAATCCCATTAAATATTCTACTTTTGGAATAAATTTTGTAACACCCTACCTCCTTAGAATACAAACTTGAATCGAAGTGACATGATAAAAACCCACGTTGAAGTGGGTACTATGTTCCAAAAGTTATTGAAGATTGGTCAGCCGTTTTCCCGACTCGGAATATTATGGGATTCGATACTATTCCCGATCATTTTCGATATTTTCCATCCCTCCTCCCGTATCATGCAGATGGTGACTGAACTTGGACTTAAAGGCGTTGGGAGTGTCAGCGTTCATATCAGTTACTCTGAAGACTATATATAGATTCGACATTATCTGTCGTTTTGAATTTACTTTCACATGTCACCCGTTTCTATCTCCGCCCCTAGTAGAGCTAGGGGTGTCTTACTCCACAGCATTTTGTCCCATATTATAAATTATACCTGCAATAATCTTGGTTGAAATTGCTCCAGTAGTTACCCATCAATCTTTATATTTATATAATATATATAATATATATAATAATTACCTTATCTTGGACAATTTTTCTCCATTAAACACTATTATTGTAGAATTGTAAATAACAGTGTATGATATATAAGTATTATTAAATTTATGTAGTTAATTCAGTATTTAGTAATGCAATACCAGTGTGTAGCCAGTGTCTCAGCTTCAGGTTCTCTGCTAGAAGCGTCAGAGGAATTGTATGTGATCCAATGCGAACTTCTACACAACCTTGATCTTAATACAATATTGTATTTACATTAACAATTTGGAGTTAATAACCTACAAGCCATCGTCCGCCTCCGAGAATCTCATTTCTGTAGTCCTTGGTTTATCACGAAATAGGTCAGAAGTATCTTAAGACACCATGAATTTTAGCCGTTTTCTTCGGGCATGACGAGTTACATCACTTAAGGGAAGAAATTAGTTTTTTTTTCTTTTGATGTTTGTAACACTGCATTCAAGTACCTTGGTTATATGTATGTACGAGAAGTAAACTTTCAGTTTAATGTGAGATTCAAACCACGTGTGTGTTTAAATTTTCGCAAACAATAGTGCTATAAACGCATTCTTGCGTGCGGATAACAGAAGCAACGGCTGAAATATGTGGGGCGAGATCGTAGGAAGAGCAAATTTGGTGTTTTAGGGAAGGCTAATCGTGTTAATTTTTAACCGACTTTAACAAAAAAAAAAAAAAAAATCTCAAGTTGACCTGCATGTATGTTCGTATGTAAGGTTGTACGTTAGTACACCGAGAACCTTGGTCATATTTCAAAGAATTCCAACACTTTTTGAGGCTCTACTACCTTCAGTTGTTACCTGTCACATGATAGGCCGGACCTGTGTGACTGACAATGAGATACCCTGCGATTCGGGACACTAACGCTATCTCGTGAGTAAAAAAAGGTAACTACTTTTCAGACTGCTATATATGCAGTCTTCAGTAATCGAGTAAGATATTCAAAGGAAGATTTTTAAGCATTATATATATATATATATATATATATATATATATATATATATATATATATATATATATATATATATATATATATATATATATATATATATATATATATATAAATTTAAAGTTCGAGTATACAAAAGATCAAATAATACCTGCTACGGCTGGGAAAAAAAACTTATCCTGAAATATGCTACAACTGGTAATTCAATAAAACAATGTGGGTTGCATATAGCCAAGGCATTAAGAAATCCTTTGTGGCCATTTTTTTTTTTTCAAATAGTTTAACATCATTTGATAATGGATGCGTAGATTATTGGCGGCGCCGTGACTGTTTACATGCCGGTCTTGCTAAACTTTTTCTGGGATTAGTCTGCCACTGTGAGGAGCATCTTCGGCATCGAAATTTCCAGAATGAAAGCGAATGAACCACCTTTTGGCTGTTGCTTTTGAGAAGGTATCTTGCCTATAAACAGTACAAATTTCTTCAGTCTTGTGCAGTATTTGCGGCTTTATCAAAATAAAATTGTAAGAGGTAGCGCAATTTTGCAGAAAATTTACTTATCTTCAGGGCGCAATATCTTACATCTGATTCTAAGAATTCCAAAATATTTTGCACATCTACTAGCCTCAACTGTCAAATGACGTAAGTCAGACCAGTGGCGGCGCTAGGCTCGTAATAGTAGAGGGGCAAGAGGGAAGGCAAGAAACTCTTGTTTTTATGAACAGCAGAAAATTCTTTTACGACGTTTTACAAATCCAGAACTTTAGAAATTCTTTTTTCAAATGAAAGAACAGCATGTGAATTTAGCTTAATATCACCAATCGTGTTTCTCAAATATGACTTCAGGATTCTTAGACAAGAGAAAATTCTTTTGCACCCTACTGTTTATAGAGGAATGCACATTGCGTTTATACACAGCTTGTAAATTTCACTGAAGACGAGCTTATAGGATTCCAGCATAAGCAGCAGTTTTGGCAAGGTAGAAACTTTGATTTGGTTTCCTTTTTCATACCTTTCGATTACTTTTGGAAGCAACTTGACCTCCGTTTCCAAAATCTCTATATCGCATTTATAGTGTGCTGCCAACGGCGAAAGGATTACAGGTTTTAAAAAGTAGTCATTACCGGGATTCAAAACACTTACTCCTTTCAGACTCGAACCATTATAATTATCAGTAAACCTGGCTGTTAGTTCACTAATAATTCTGTCAAATATGGGAAAATAAATCATTTTTTTCAGATCGTCGTCAGTACTCACTTTTCTTTTTTCTCTGCTTCGCAGCTTTGTAATAAAGCTTGCAAACTTCTTGGAGTTTTCGAGCACGATCAGCAGGACGCTCTGTAGCCGAAACACAAATACCATTATATTCTGCAAATGCTCTTGATTTTTGTACAGTTTCTTCAAATATTCCGCATTCATTTTTTCTGAGATCACTGAAATGAAACTTGAGCTTCAACAAGATTGATTGTTGCTAGATCACAGTCCGATTTTTGCAGGTAATCTGATAGGATCTTCAGGGGGTCAAGAACGTCACAGAGCAAATGAAGGCAAAAGATGAAAATAAAATGTCTTTCATGTATATAGTAACTGAGCGTAAAATTTCTTTTCTGAGTCCTTATCTCCAGGCATTTGACGCAACGTTAGCAAAATGATAGGGAATGTTTCCTGTACAGCTATACATTATGGAATCTGACAAATCTATCTTGTGTGTCAAATTGGTTTTAGCTCTATAACCTTGGAAGCATGTTTCTGTGGATAGGTGCTGACTGCCACGACTGTCGCTGATTGCAGATATGAAGGTGCTGACTGCCACGACGGCGTGCTGACTGCCACGAGTCTGGGAGGAACTGTATTTGGAAAGAGAGGAATTAATCCTTCATACTAAATTTATGATTATTAATTAATTTAGTAGGGATTAATTTAGTAATCATCACAGCAAATCTATGTGGCATCCTATAAGTTACAAAGTTGCTCACTAAGTGGAACGACATACACTTGGATGTTTATAAAGGGATTGTCTTTTCTGTTATATGTACAATTTGCACATTTCATTGTTTATATTAATTGTTTTATTGTATTATTTAATGGATATGATGGTCTGAAGCCAGCTGACAAGAGAAGTTTGGGAGAAGCACTCGCCTGCAGAGAAATAGGCATGTCATTTGAAGGACCAATTCATGCTGATTACAACAGGTAATAAAACACCTGTACGTTGAGAACTGTTCGAGATATTCAGCTTGGAAATTTATATGAGAAAATGAGTGGATGCACGTTTCAATACGTTAAGTATTCTCACCCATGGCGAAGCCTGATGGTTTGAAATTGCTATTGCTTGATCACTGGGGTCCATTCACAGACAAATTGTCTATTACAAGTTGCATGACGGAAGGCAAAGACCTAATGGTTGAGAAGATACCAAAGAATTGCACACGATTTGTGCAAACATTTGATGTGTTTTGATTCCGATCAATCAAAGATTATAGCAGGAGATTTGTACATAATATGAATCTTCTTCATCTGGACGTTATAATGTACCAACGAAACAATCAAATAAAGTTCGTGTCCATACGAATCACTTCCGATCACTGCGATACATAGGATTGTTTCAGTTTGCGTTCTGTAAGGCAGGTTACGAACAAATTATAGGCCTATAACTTTTGAATCACTTGTCGAATTTGGTTTTTGCTTTAGTTCTGCGAACTGTTCTTTTGCCGGATGCAACACAATTGCACATATAAAATGTTCATGGTGCAAGGGAGTATTTTGCCTGCGTCATTTATTCATAAAACAGAAGAACAACAGTGATCAATTTTCATCTCTAACCTATGATTACTGTGAACAATGTAATGACTAATTGTATCTAACAAACCCGTTAGTTATTGCGAAACACTTTTTTTCTGTTACTTCCGATAGCTTTCAATTCGTATGTCAATATTCGTTACTAATTATGTTGTACTTAACGCGTATAAATGCGTATATCCTCATTTTCTCATATAAACTTCCAAGTTGAATATCTCGAACCGTTCTCAACCGTACAGAAAGTTTATTAGCTTGTTATAATCAGCATAAATTGGGACTTCAAATGGCATGCTTAGTTTCTCTGCAGGCGAGTGCTTTCTCCTGAACTTCCCTTGTGAGGTACAGCCAGCAGTGCTTTTTTGATAGAACTTTCAAGAGCTGCTCGAAACAATTTGCGCAGCTGTACACAGTTCATTCTGACATAGGGAGTTCAAGTGAGAATACATAAATCGTACCAATTTTGTACGCACCGCTCCCTGACAAAACTGAAAGTACACTCATGTCCAAAATTATTGTCGCATATCTATAATTATCTTCTTGTAAGAATATAATTTGATAATTTTGCAGAGTACTTTTAAAATTTATATTATGTGTATAATCAGGAAATTTATATTTGTGATAAATTTTGTAGGAAAAGAATTATAAATGCGAAAATCATAATGAGTAAAATAAAATGTAACTAAATGGACAAGAAAATTTTATTTTCGTTTTATTCTTATTTACTGCTCTTTTGACATGAAATTTACCACATACTTGTCTTTGTCGATTATACACATACTAACATTATAAGAAATACCGGGCAAATTCGTTATCAAATTATATTACTAGAACAACATATTTATAATCGTGTGACAATAATTTTGGACATGAGTGTACATACAGAGACCTGTTTACCTTTGTTAGGTGTTGGTCTAAACAACACGATCCTAAGGATCTAGTTTCTTTCATGCTTCTTGGCGTCCGGTAATGTTACGCCTAGCAACTTTCTCTCAGGCTCGTGGCAGTCAGCACGCCATCGTGGCAGTCAGCACCTTGATATTGGCAATTAGCGCCAGTCGTGGCAATCAGCACCAATAATTGGCTGTGGCAGTCAGCACCCGTGGCAGTCAGCACCCCACCGTTTCTGTAGTTCAATGAAAGCTGAATGGACAGTAGAACGAGATATGAAGACATACAACTGCTGGAGAACAGTGAAAAAAGCGTCAGCTTCCTCTACTCCCCGACACACGTCCACTATCGCCAAATTTAATTTATTGTTGTAACAGTGAACATACAAAGCTTCAGGTATTTCTTGACGTAAGAGAGTTTGCACACCACCTAAATGCCCACTCATCACTGATGCACCGTCGTAACTTTGTGCAATGCAGTTGTTTATGTCGATGCCACACTCACGAGGGAACCTATCCAAGTGCAACCCTGACTTCAAGTCGAGACTATGGTCGTTGGATACCTTGTCCCAAAAGAACATAACACGAAAAGTGATACATCCTCGATCGCAACCGTTGAAGAGATATAAGCGTGAAAAGTTAGAAATTGAGCTCCATACTATACATTACAAAGTCAGCTTCCGGGTCAGATTTTTCGGAAACGGTCAGGTAAGGAAACTCAGCGAATACATATCAAATTAGTGTTGGGAGCCCACCACCTTTTGAATGAAAAAATGTTGCCCCCGGGGCACTCGCAGGGTTCCAGGCGGGGTATAACTCAAAATTGGCAACTGGAACCGGGGGTCAAGTAGCATATTGTATGAAAGCTATTGTTACATAAAAGAAGATAGAACAAATCACAACTCTCTATGATGACCCTGTGCAAACGGGCAACTGGTCAAAATGTCAATACAACCTACATCAGAAAATATATGGCCACTCTTCTAAATCCGTTAAGTTGTGACAATAACAAAACAGAAAAACACGTTTAAAAGTGCAAGGTATTGAAGTTAAACAAATTGTTGCAGAGTCTCTCACAGTTACACAACGGACCTGATCCAAGTATAAGTGTGACTTCGAATGACCAATGGACCATAGAATGACCATGGCCATTGGATTGCGTGTCCTAGAAGAGAAAGGATACATTGTCAATCGCAACCGTCGTGGAGGGTGAAAAGTTCAAAAGGCAACGGTATATGCTTCGCGAATCGGGACCCCAAATTCGCATATTGCACCGTGAAATTTTAGTCAGGGAATTTGCTGAACGAGAAACATAATGGAAAAACGAAACGTTTGCACAGAGTCATCATAGAGAGTTGAGATTTGTTCTATCTTTTATTTAACAATAGCTTTCATACAATATGCTACTTGACCCCCGCTTCCATTTGCCAATTTTGAGTTATACCCCGCCTGGAACCCTGCGAGTGCCCCGGGGGCAACATTTTTTTCATTCCAAAGGTGGTGGACTCCCAACACTAATTTGATATGTATTCGCTGAGTTTCCTTACCTGACCGTTTCCGAAAAATCTGACCCGGAAGCTGACTTTGTAATGTATAGTATGGAGCTCAATTTCTAACCTTTCACGCTTATATCTCTGCAACGGTTGCGATCGAGGATGTATCACTTTTCGTGTTATGTTCTTTTGGGACAAGGTATCCAACGACCATAGTCTCGACTCGAAGTCAGAGTTGCACTTGGATAGGTTCCCTCGTCAGACTGTATTTTTAATGTATGTAATTCACAAGATCTCATGCCTTTAACGAAGAACAAGTGTTATTTAACTTTACAACACATATGTGGCTGCAGTTTATCAATAGATGGAAATGCAAAGAGATTGTAAAATTTTCAACGTAAAACATGGAAATATTCAGTGGTTAGCCATACTCAGAAGAGCTTAGTTAATTAGGGATCAGAACCAACATTAAAGAATGCGTTAATGAACAAAAGTAGCTTCTATATCTGTAAACATGTCAATGAACAACAAATATTTCAATGTCCTATAAATTTCAGTGTCAAATTCTACAGCAGCAGTTCGTGATCATGAGTTCACTGGTTGTATATAGAAAAATAGGGGTGCGAAAGGGGGGTACGAGAAAATATATTAGGGTGCGGTCGCTCCTTTCCCCCTTGTAGCGCCGCCACTGACAAGTAACACTTCCGAAGTGTAACACTCCGATTTTGATAAAATTTGGCAGGTAGACACTACACGTAAAATAAACTAATACGTGTTTATTTTCTGCAGAAATTGTTTTAGGGGGCAAAAGCCCCCACCAAAAATTTTGAAATTTGACGCCCGAAAGGCAAGAAGAAATGAACTGAAGTGAATAAAATTGTGCACAGATATTGTAGACGTAAAATAATAGAATACGGATTTCGTATTTTCCTGAAAAAAAAAAAAAAAAAAAAAAAACTGTTGAGTAGACCAAGGCGTTGCGTAGCGGAAGGAGTTAACCGAAGCGAATGAAGTTGTATGTAGATATTGGATATGTAAAATAAGGCCTTTCGTGTTTCACAAGTGTCTCCATCCGATTTCTTCAAATTTGGCAGATCAACAACAAGCACAAACAGTATAGCGTATTTTATAGTATTTCAGGAGGCACATTTAACCCTTACAATGTTTTCCCTCATAAACAAAAACACGTGTCGATTTATTTCCTGTTGGCTGTTGATGTGCGAAATTTGAAGCAAAACGGATAGGGACACTTGAGAAACATGAAAGAGCTTATTTTACATACGGTCTATATAATATCTACACAGAATTTCATTTGCTTCGGTCCACTCCTTCCTGCGCTATTACGGTAATATTTATTTATTTTTTTTTCGGATGGGGCCTAGGCCCCAACACTGTTTTTCCGCACAAATTAAAACACGTTTCATTTATTGTTTTGCAGATTGTCCCTATACGAAGTTTCGTTGCAATTCTCCATATTCTTTAGGAACTTCTGACGTATGCTTATTTGCACTTGATATTTCGTAATTAACGATTTAGAAGAGGTCCGTGCCTCACTCAACCGCTTTTCTCCAGGAAAATACAAAACCCAATTACCTCATTTTACGTCTACGATATTTGTGCACAGTTTCACTCAATTTCGTGCACTTCTTCCTGCCTTTTGGGACTCAAATTTCAAAATTTTGGTGGGGCTTTTGCCCCTTAAAACAGTTTTTTCCGCAGAAAATGAAAAAAAAAACCTTTTTGCGTATTGTTCATACACAGTTTCGTTGCAATTGTTCATGTCCTTTACACGCATCTGACATACTGTTATTAGCACTTTTGATATTTCGTGATCCAAGGTTTGGAGGGGTCCGTGCTCCATCCAACCATTTTTTTCCAGGAAAATACAAAACCCGTATTCCCTCATTTTATGTCTACAATATATGTGTACAATTTCGTTGACTTCGGTTCACTTGCCTTTCGGGCGTCAACTTTCAAAATTTTGGGTGGGGTTTTTTGCCCCCCTAAAACCGTTTGTACGCAGAAAATAAAAAAAAAACACGCATTAGTTTATTTCATGTGTAGTATCAACCTGCCATTTTTTTTTTTATCAAAATCGGAGTGTTACACTTCGGAAGTGTTACTTGTGAATCAGACCTGCTACGATTGATATACCTTGCGATTTGGGACACTAATGTCATCTGGTACACAAAAGGCTATCTACTTTCAAGACAACGTGATATTTTAACACGGATTTTACTAATAAAACGAGCTATTCCCAAAGATTTTTACCTATAATAGAAATATATTTCAATAATGTTGATAATTATTACCTATTTCTTCGCACATATTTCATAGGGAGACCAATTTTATATCTTCTATCTTTAGGTAGGCCTATCTAAGTAAAATACTGGATAATGAAAAAATAAAAAACATTCAAAAACTTATATAACAGGCTTCAAAAACGCACTAAAAAGAAAAAAGTAAATATGAACAGACTTTAAAAAGGCAGAAAATAATAAAAGCGTTTAAGGGAATGCAGCAAAAGTAAATAAATAAATAAATAAATAAATAAATAAATAAATAAAGAGCTTAAAATAAAATTATTTCTATTTTATTGTCGAGCTAAACATAAATGCTTCACTAAATTATCATCAAAATAGTTTTATATTAGGCCAACTGCGGACTGAACATAGGGCTCACAACTAGTGAATGTTGAAAAAAAAATATTTTTGCAAAATAGCTTTTTATGGGAAAAATCCTCCATTCCCAAAAGCCGACATTTTTTTTTTCATATCCAAACAAGAGATGACCTGCGTTGTATTGAAACTATTTTTTGATTATTTTAGCGTCCCTTTCATCAGTGAGGTTATATGAAACGTAGGCCTACAGTTTAACGTGGAATTTAAACTGCATGAGCTCCCGCCAAGAATCGAATCCAGGTCTCCCACGCCATAGGCGCTTACGCTAACCACTTAGCCACGAAGGAACTCTTGATATTATTGGTGAGCATCCTAGTCGAATCAGATCAGACGTAAGATGAAAGTATATTCGGTTATATTGCAGTTTAGTGTTCCTTTCAGAATTTGGCTATATTAAACGTGCATTAACAGTTGGAATTCGGATCTTATGACCCCGCACTAGAGATGGACCCTGGGCATGTTACCCATATAGTCATAAAGCTTAAAAGTTTTTTTTTTTTCAATTTTTAAGATGTTATAAACACAGTTTTATTATGATTTACATATGTATTTAAAAAAAACAGTATTTTTGGTCTACCCATCGTAGAAAAACAAAATATTTTTAGATTATAATTTTAAAACATCTAAAATTGTACACAACATATTCCCGATATTACTATTAACAAATCCCTAAGCAGTACTGTATCTAATTGGTATGAGTCAGTACTGTTATTTTCTATGGGCAATGCTTCAACTTAGAACGAAAATAATGACCTTGGTATACAGAAAGAACACTTTGCAAAAGATGCACTTACCTTTTTTAAAAAGCTAACAATAATATGAGAATACCAGCGCTCTGAGTCAGTTTCCGGTTGTCTGAGGACTGTGGTGATGATGATGATTGCTGGATGAGGATGACTGCTAGATAAGAAAATCACCATCATCCGGTCAAATCAAATTTCCTTCCTTTTGTCCTCCTCGTAACACCGCTTGACAATTATTAAAGCGCGTGTGTGAAAATAAAAGAAATTATATCTGATCTTTTTTGCAAAATTAGTACTTCGAAACTGTTTTCTACGACAAGAAAATAAAATATAAAATATATATGTCGTATATTTATTGTTTCGTTTCTTTTTCTTTTGGATTTTTTTTTAAAATTCCTGTTTTGACATTTTAAAAACATAGTACCGAAAGCTGTAGTATGGCCGGTTTATGCCTGTTTGGCCTATTCCCGTTCTGCCTACTGACCTAGCTACCCATTTATCTCAATCTCAATCATATCTATAAATGGAACAGCTCTTCTCGTTTTGCTTACGTTCAATTGACGAAGGATATTTAGTGTCAGTTGGAGTTTTCTGTCGAAGAATCATTAAAAAGATTCACCTCTCAACGTAAACAACAGTTGTGAGGTGATTGTGATTCTAGCCAATCATGTAAGATTAGCAGTTTCACAAGAGCATCACTTTAAAATGGCTCATCACGTTCATTAGTAATTTACTCCTTGAAATGTTAAGCTTACTTTTCAGATAAAATTTTGATAGCAAAAACAAGTCATTTTAAAAAGATTCAGTAAAAACTAACTTTTCAACGTAAACAAAAACGATTAAATAGGAAAAATAGTACCAACTAAACTTCCATTGTGGTTAACTTATAAGAATTTCTGTCTTTCGTCATAAGTTTTTAATTTCACGTCAATATTTGCAATCATGTTTCATATAAAGTCTGTCACATTTACGTCTCACGGTTATGCCGTGTAGGCTAAAGAATACAGTGATTAGAATGAATGAAATGGTGGAATGAAGGAAGTGAGGTAGGAAACAAGAGGGTTCCCAGAAAAGCCACACACACGATGTTTGGTCATATGTTATACAGTTTCGTACAGAATGTTAGGCTAGGAGCTGGCATGCAATTACCTATTGCGCAAGGAGCATAATTAAATATAAGAATTTTATATGATAGCGCTCAAGCATCCAGAAGTCGGATCAATTAAATTTGATCATGTGATTTGGCGCAAATTGAAAAATACATATCACAGAGCAAACTTTGTAGAATATACTATCAAACAGATAAGAACACAGCAGTATGACTGGGATCAGTTGAGTATTGCTTGTCACTACAAGAACATATTTTCTTTAATAGGAGAAACCAAACAAAGAATCTGTTTATACAATGAAACCGCAATCTACTCATAAAATTACAGTAAAATTACTTGTTTAATAGCTCATTCATGCTTGTCCAATAATTTTGTGTTCTAAAGAGAAATATTAAAGGAGTAATATTGAGGAACAAAGTATAGTAAATACTGTCGGGTAGTTGAATGATTATAGCGCACGTGACTTTAGTGCGTACAATCTGTAACAGCAAGGCACGTACCCAGGATTTCATTTCGGGGAGGGACAAGGACATGAAAATATTTCTAAGTTTCTGCACATTACAACTGGGAAGTATATATGCCTAAATTCATTTAATTTTAATTTATTAACTATCAATTGATAAAAAAAAATGAACAATACATTTCTCTTTAGCCATACTCTTACTAAAAAACAGTAAAAGAGGTAAGTATTACCCAAAGCATTTCAGGTATAGGAAAGCTCGTACTACCTGAAAACTAGGCTCTCTACTTGTTCAATCTATTGGCGTTACTAGCGCACGAAGTTTCTTTCTGAATACACATGTTAAATAATGTTTGTCAGTCGCTTAGTATAGCGCGCCGCTTGTCATCCGAAAATACGTTTTTGAGTATCGCTAAAAATGTTTTTTGATCGTATATTTAAGTTTGAGTCTTCAATATTCAGTGTGAGTTCGTGATCTTTGGTTTTATTAGTTACTGTGTTATTTACGTCCAAATATTAGAGTCTGTAATACCGTGACATGGGGATACTTTAAATAATCGGAATACTTTGATCAAAACTTCCAAAGTGAATAGAGACTCACCTAGCGTCGCCAATACAAAATATATCGTAGTTATTTCTGCGCATGTCGGAGCCCTGAACATCACGTCATGTATTGACGACACAGCTGTCGACCAGTTCGCGCGTGTCCCTACGAAGAAGTGTTTTAAATGGAAGTGAAAATTCGTATAAATTTGTAAGCTTAATTAACGTCTGCAAAACTTCCCACCTGCAAAGTTATGTGCAAAATATACATCAATTGAACTGAGTACAACTTGTGTTTGGTACCTCTGGGAGTGTAAGAAAAAAACATGAATGCAAAATATATGTGCTCATGTATGTTGTAGAAACTATTAATATCGAAACGATTAAAATTTGATCACACAATAGAGGCAACATTGATCAAGCAACATGACTTTAGCAATCAAGAGAAATTTAAACTATGGATTCCGAACTTGTTAGATATATCCCATTGATCATGAATAAGTGTTTAACAGGGATGCAAATAAGCAACAAAATTTTTACTAACCCAAGAAAAAAAGCTACTAGTCCACATCCCACAATAGAAATCATTTACTAACTTTCGGTATGATATTAAATACTTGCCCGCATCGATGGTTTAACAGATTGGTCAGAGAACATGCTGCAGAAGATCCCACCCATGGTGTCGAAGATGCTTTAACCACTCTGCTCAAAGAGCAGGGATTCGGTACCGGTATGTCAAGCAAACTACCCAGAAAGAAGAAAAAAACTGGCTGGTGCACCTGGATGTAGTATATCTAAGGCTGTAACTACACCAGAAGGAGACACTGACAGCGACGACCCCACTGATTTGCCTGGAATAGAAGAGCACCCCTTGTCCAGAGATTTCGCACATGCAACACTTGTCTTCTAGCAGCCTACATCACAGATTTACAAGTTGGTCAGTATATTGTAGCAAAGTTTGCTTTCCAGCGAGGGAAAAAAAAACTTACAAATATTTATCAAATAACAGACACTGAACCCGAAATAATCGTCGTTGGCCTCAAAAGGATTGGCGCAAATATTTTTATAAAATACAGTTCAAACTTGTTTCTGGTCACCCAACTAGACTATATAGTTGAGATCCTTTCGAAACCTTTCCAGGATGTAGACTCCGATGGGAATATATATTATGACTTTCCTACGGATGTCCAAGTGATTGAAGTTTATTTTTTATTTATTTATTTATTTATTTATTTATTTTTAACTTTTCGTACGTTTTCTTCTTTTGTTTGCCATTTTTTGTGTTATGTATTTTGAGTGAGGAGCCAAATCAATAGATGGAACTATAAGCTATTACATCTCACCTTTTTTTTTTTTAATACATATTTCACTGTTTAGTATCGTTTGTTTCCAACTCGCGAATCATCCAATGCATCATATTGCATCTATAAACAGTTCATACATATTTGCAATGTAATTTACTTTGGTTATTTACTATATTACGAAAATATTACAAATTCAACATCATCGTAATCCTCAAATAAATTTACTCTTTCTCTGATTCATATTTCTTCCCGAAATCCATCATAAACATAATCTTGACTCGAATCATTAACAAACCTGTCTCAACCTTCCACCATTTCCTGTCTTGCAGGAATCCTATCTTTCCTGTCTTTACTCTCGAGTTTTGAATTTACTTACCCAAATTGACTGAGTAAACGTTATCTCTAGAGTAACCGATTTTCTAGGAGTAATCGCGCTAAAAAATAAATAAATAAATAAATAAATATATATTTAAAAATAATAAATAAATAAATAAATAAATAAACTGTGCTCTTCTCTCGATTAAGTACCTATTCAGTCCAGAATTTGGAGAAACTCGTCCTATGAGTATTAAATTCCATTCTATTAAATTCCATTAAATCGGAGAGTAAATTTGATTATGATTCTGTATTCAATATTCCCTTCTTTTCTCTTCCATCAGTTTTTTTTTCTTTTAACCCCTTTCCACTCTTGTCCTTAATAAATTTCGGAGCGGACCTTGTCTACCCGTTCCTCCCTTGGCTACGTCACTGATATCAGGTTTGATTCACAACTGAACACAAAATTTTGGGAGTTAAAAAGCTAAATTATTTTGATTTGATCTAAAAATGGATGAGAATTACATTATGCTTAAAAAACTGCTAGTGAAAATCTATTCCCTCAATATCAAATATTCATTCTATAAATAACGACATGAGTATTAATGAATGTAATTGATCGAGGGCAAGTATATTAGTCCTCAACCTGAACCAAAAAGTTTGTTGAAGCACACTTATTTCCGCAGTTATGAGGTTAGGAAACTTGAAGTACTGACACAAAAGAAATATAATTTAATAAAGTGAACACATTTCAGTGTAAAGTAAAAATAAAACATTAAACCTTTAGGCTTATTATTTTTCTCTATATTATTCAAAAGTCCTGCAAACGGGTGTACAGTTCTCAAGTTTGTAGAGAGGATTCGGATGAACTGGTACTGAACCATCATCGTGTTTCTGCTAAGAAAACACAGAAGATAGAATCGTTTTTCGAATGAATCTTTTTATCTTAATCAGAGCGCCCATCTTTTTAACCCCCAAAGATGGATAAAGAACTCTTAAGAATTACAGCCAATTATGTTTGTTGTTGTTATAGACGGCTGTTGCTGCTGCTGTTAATATTTAGAAATTAATCTTTGTATGGAAATTCCCTCAAACAACTAAGTATTCTTCGTCGTCGATACCAGTTTCGTCTAAATGATATAAAGATAATAATGTAAATCGGTAATTAAGTCAGTAGGCGAAACGGGAAGGCATAGGACTGCCACGTCCACTTTCAAGTTGAAGGTGTTCATTTTCAAAGGGATCTTATCCACGAAAGTAAAAAGGAGGGAAGAAAAGGGTATTGTAGCAAACCGGCAAAAGCCGTAGGACTTACTAATAAAAATAAACCAAGTTTTAAAATATTATTTTTTAAAATTTTATTGAAGAATATAAATCTTTGATGGTATGAGAAACTACCTTTGTGGAAATATATGTTCTATACGATATACATTCTGAATTGAACTTCCATAATTTCATACACATGCGTAGTGTCTTCAAAACTCAAGATCAAGTAACGTTAAAAGTTCCTCACTGAACTCTGTATCATTTTTTTAAAAATAGAATTTTAATGAATAACAGACAAAGAGCATCAGAATTTTAGAAAGTAAGTCATACAGTATGTGCTAATATTAAATTAATCAAATAATTATTTCGTAGGTCTTTTCCTATAGGTGAATTGGGATTGGGACGCAGTTTGACGTCACAATCGTCAAGCATTGAAATGTATGCCCTAAATGAAGTCTTGTTACTGTTAGTTTATTAGATAGTACGTTCAGGTCAGGAACAGTCATACTGTTTATTATTAGTTAGTTATTCAGTAGATAATAAACGGAAGTGGTGAGGAGGGGTACTAAAGGTGTTTTTATGTATTAATCACGCTAATTATAATGTATAGACCTATATTAGGTAACATTCATACACTTAACAATCAGTAGCTACAGATAGGGAATATTCTGGAAATGTATGTTCACAATAAGTCTTCCTTTGTTCAGTTCTACTGACTCTTCACTTTGAGAAAGTGCGACTTAAGTATTTTGCACTTCCTGAACTTCTGATAAATATAAGGAAAACAAAAACCTGCTTTCGACATTGCTTCGTTTAAAGGTTAGAGACATTTTTCTAAGTAGTTTATAGATAAAGCCCTGCTTTAAAAAAAAAAAAAAAAAAAAAAAATATTTCGTTGTAAAGAAGGCTAAGATTAACACCTGTTGATGTCCATATTTCCGCCCATCCTTTCCTACATCCGGTCGTTTTATTAGTTGTCTTGAGATTCCCTTTCGTACACTATGGTAATTTTAAAGGCCTAAACAATTGTTTTCAAGTTCTAAATAGCCAAACAATTTTCCCAACCCCTTTTTTCTAGGTTCTTCTATAATTTAAGTAATCATCAAACAAATTTTAAAAGCTACAAGACCATTCATTAATCCACCATTTCTCAAAAGGTGTTTCGCGGAACAAGGAGTCAACGAGCCCAATATAATCTCTTTCCTTAATATAAGTCAAGCTGGTTTTATTTTATTCATTGTTGGAAGAACAAAGAAACAATCTTGGCATTGCTCTCCTCTAATAATTTTCGATCTACTAATGTTACTATATTATTCCATCGCCATAGTATCTTGTATCAAAAGTTGGCTACCAACTCTAGACGGAGCCACTAGGCCAGTAAAGCTAGGATAGAGTGTCATTATTTCTCCTATCCGTACAATGTCAATGGCTAACTGGAAATTCAAGTTGGAATCAGAGCTCGTGTGGTTCAGATTCCACTTTATAATTAGTAGGTCCACGTCCCCTATAGCCTCGCTGCTGAAAGGGAAGCTAAAACTCAAAATCAAATCAAGTTAAGTTAGAATGAAGAGACAAAGTAAATACCAGGCGGCCCTCTTAGAAGGTGTCTGGTTCGTTATATTCCAATTTTAGTAATCTTCGAAATAATTCAAACGTTTTATCACTTTCTTAGCTAATTTTTAATACTCAACCATGAGAAGCGTACATAATCAACTTTCTGCATATTCAACAAGATGTCTACATACATACATACACACACATATTTAGTACGTTGCCATAGCAACAACTCTCCTTTTAGTTAACGATTACAAAATAATCTCTCGATATCTCTGTGTCTTTCTTTTCTTTATACATAATACTGCTCAAATAATTCGCCTCTGATCTCTTTTTATAAGCTGGCACAGATTGCTAATATTATATACAACGTTATCGTTGTACTCTGTTAAGCCAGTAGCTAACACGCGTGCTTTCTGTGACTAGTAGTAGTCTTGGGCAGAGTGCAAATCACTAGGGGGTACGAGTAAAGAATTTCCCTGACTCGTCAAAGAAAAATATCTTCTTTGGTAGGGAAATATTTTCTTACCGCACTGTGTAAAAATAAATAAATAAATAAAACGTTAGATATTTCTATAGGTCTACAAATGTAGGAATCAAAATAGTATTTGTTGTTTGATTGTACAAATACCAATACATTGTTAAAAATACAAATAATATACGGTATTGTCATCTTCAGAACTAAACTCGATAGTGCCTGTAATGTTTGTGATTAATATCGAGCATCGCTTAAGATTTTTCCTGCCGAATATTTTGCATCAAAGTGGATATCCACTGGACATCATTCTGCAAGAGAGATTTCTGAGAGGAAAGAATATACGGAATTTCGTTAAAAGAGTTAAGTTCTTCACAAGAAGCCAAATCCTTCATGTTAATTTTGATAATTAGCATCTTACTTTTACACCTATTAATAAAATAGTTTTCCGTTGTTACTAATGACGAAACTTATTTGTATCTCTGTACGTTCTATAGATTGAATATACTATGTTAGTATAATGCATATACATGAAATGTGTTCCAAAAGAAACCGAACTTCTGAAATAGCGCGCCAACCGGCCGAAGGAGGACGCTGCGGCTACTGAGCACATCTAGTGTTAGGTTTAGGCAACAAATTACCCTCTGCCGCGTTTCTCTATGACCGTTAGTTTGCCAAGCTACAGCCGCGGAAGTGAGCACGTGCACAAGCTGTTCGTCGGATTAATGACACAGTGAAGTGAAAGTGTTTTAAAAACGCGCACACGTGTGTGTGTGTGTGTGTGTGTGTGTGTGTGTGTGTGTGTGTGTGAGTGAGTGAAGTTTTGCTATAAACTTGGCAAAATGTTAAGAGACATTTCAGTTGCTTTTCAATTCATTCAGGGTCTCCTCGTCCAAAATAAAAGCACGCATGAGTCTGTGAAAAATCAAGGTGATTTTGATTGTTTTTTCATTAGCAAGGCATCGTTCATCCTAAATTTGTATCACATGGTCAGGTGGTAAACAGTTGTACCTAGACATTTTAGCGCGATTTTGGAATGTTGTATGCAGGGAGAGGCTTGAATTATGGAGAAAAAACGAGTTTGATGGTGCACCTTGCCAGTGCGCCTACTCACGCTTCGCTCCTCATCCGCAGATATCTAGCAAAACATCAGACTACCGTTGTGTACCGTCCATCCTATTCTCCGGGCCTAGCCCCAGCAAACTTTTTCCTGTTTCCCAAACTTAAAATAACTTTGGAAGTACATGATTTCCAAACCATAGAGAAGATTAAGACAATGCGACAAGACACCTGCGCACCATCCCAAACAGTGCGTTCCAGGAGACTTTCCAAAAATGCCAGAAACGTAAAGAACTATGTATTGCCAGTAGAAGGGGCTACTTTGAGGGGGGAAGTGCTTGAAATGTACAACGAACAATAAAGCAGTTATAGCATAAGTTCGGTTTCTTTTTGAACACACCTCGTGTGTGCATATATAAAATATATTGTGCCCCACAAAAGGGTTTACACTGAACATTAATAACTCGAACCAAAATAAACAAAGTATTTTTTTAAGCCGCAAAGATGTTCAAAACATCATTGATGTTCTAATGTGGAATATGTTCAAGATGTCCTCCATTGATGGCAATAAATCGTCAACAACATTGTCCAACAGACCGACAAATATGTGATATGGTTTCCATTGGAATCGATTATCAGGCAATCCTAAGTCTCTCTCTTACGACATCCATCGTACGTAGTTTTCTTGCGTACAGAGTATCCTTCGAAGTTTCCCATATAAAGAAGTCTAACGGCGTTAGATCGGGAAGTCTGAATGTATACTAGACACTTCCTTGTTGGCTATCCATCTCAACAAATGTTTCATCCTGGAATTGTCGCACATCTCGATGGTAATGTGGTAGTGCGTCGTCGTCGTTTTAAAAAACAATCTTCTGGATAATATTAATGAACAGCTGGTACATTTTTTTCCTGCAACATGTTAAGGTAATTTACACCTGTCACTGCTCTTTTAAAAGGAGAATGGCTCCACAAGTCCTCTAACAGACATATCATACCAGGAAGATTAACAGCTAGTTCTTCCATAACCTGTTGATTTCCTCTTGTCCAGTACACAGTTGTGGATTGATGGTTCCGTTCAGTTTGAGACGACTCATCACACCAAACAATGAAATCAGTCAACTGTTCAATATCGCAAATCCATTCACAAAATTGGAGGTGCCTATGCGTATCGTCCTCATTGACTGTGTGATGCAACCTGGGAATGTCAGGTTTTCACTTTGCTTGTTTTAAAATGCGGTGAACACTTGATTTGCTGACACAGGATTCACACAAAGCTAGCTGTATGGACTTCAGAGGGGTCTTATGAAAGGGGTTAGGGATTAGATTTCTGGGCTGTCGGCATCTAAGGCCATTTAGCCCGTCACGTATATGAGGGATGACTTACCTTGGCGAACACACTATCCGGTGAAAAGGAAGGAAGGAAGGAAGAAAGGATAGGGGAGGGAAGGAAGCGACCTGGGACCATTATGTTAGGTACTGTCCCGGCATTTGTGTGGTGTGAATGAGGGAAACCTAGGAAAAACTTCACTCAAGATGGCTGGTCTGAAAAAGCTGTTACACTTACTCGACCAAGTGTCTCCTCCAGAAATCGAACCGAGACCGCTCACACCAAAGGCGAGAGCGTTAACGACTACGTCACGCGGGACCACGGGGTCTTATGAAAGTATATAACACTGCTTCCATTCCTCTTTTGTGTACTACTGATTTTTCACTGTCAAACTGTCTTTTCTTCAGACCACACACAGTTCCTTCCCTCTCAAACCTGTCGCGCAATTTCGCAATTATTAAACGTGACGGTGGCACAGTATCAAATTTTGTCCGCCATAGTCGGCACTACTTTCATGTTTTTATAGAAATACTTCAACATCCACTTTCGTTGTTCAAAGGAAATGTTCCCAGCCATCTTGTCAGTTACTTGTCGCTACTGGCAACTGAGCTGAAAACAAGAGAAAACAAAACAAATGAATGGAAAAGAAAACAAAAACAAATGAATGTCTACACATTCTAGTCATGCGAGCTCCAAATAATAATGATTTGATTAGGTTATCTTTAATATCTTCTCTGTTATTAATATTCCAACAGTGTAAACTCCTTTGTGGGACTATATGTATGTATATATGTATGTGTGTATGTATGTATATGTGTGTGTATGTGTATATGTGTGTATGTATGTATATATGTACAAAAATTTCCTGTCTCGTAAAAAGCTTGATTCAAACCCTGGTCTTAGATTCAGTGATTCGAGTACTACTTGAAATGTCAGATACTGTGACAAGTATTGAACCTTTTTGCGTACGATATGGTATTCTCACAGCTCAGAGTATGAGTCACAGCGAGTCAGGTTTAACGTCATTTGTAGGGTGACCATAAAATTTTCAGCTGAAAACGGAACAGGTTCGGCTTTTTAAAAATCATGAAAAATAGGTCAGTACGTAAATTAGTTCCTGTTCACCTTAGCAACACCTGATACATTTATATTGTGATATAATTTATGTAATCTAAAAAATATAAATGTTTTACTGACTTTCGCAATGTTGCCAACACCCAACCAACATCCTCGTTCGTCAGGTGCCAAGCTGCCAGCATCTCTCGTCATGCCCGTAGGAAATTTGTCGTTAAAAATTTTTGCGTTTAAATTTCCTGTATCTATATACAATTTAATTATAATGACTACAGTTTTAGAGACGTAAGAATGAATATGAAAACTGGCTGTAAAATGGCTAGAAGTGAAAAGAATATCAGAGCTCTCTCTCTCCCTCTGTTACAGGGTGGGGTCAACTAACTGGATATTTATGAAAAAGGGAATACACGTTGAAGTTTGTTCAACAAGCCAGGAGCTGCTAAAACCTCTGCTGCCTGTCAAACAGTACTGCAATCTGTAGATCATGTTTAATGTAGGAATTTCAGTTCAATTCTTGCCTCTGTTATTATTAATTACCCTTACAAGGAGTGAAGGTACTGGGTTTATTATTTACTTCTTTCACTTGCATACAACGGGACAAGTAGTACTTTTTGCATCTACTGACGGGACGGCCGGGACACGCCTTTAAAACGGGACGCAAGGTTGCCCTAGTCATTTGATAGTTGAAGCTAACACACATGCAAAAACTGTTGAAATTCTTGTAATCAGACATAAGTTATCGCTGCGTGAAGATAAATGATATTTTCCGCAAAACTGCGCTACATTTTACAATTTTACTTCAATAAAGGCTGAAATGTGAAGAAATTTGTGCTGTTTAGGGGCAAGATACGTTATCAAAAGCCAAAAGGTGGTTAGTTGCTTTCACTCTAGGAATTTCGATGTCCAACATGCTCCTCTACTGAAACGTAACAAACTCGAGTCATTTCTAAAGAGGTTAATCACAAGTGATGAAAAGTGGATAACTTACAACAATGTGCGAAAACAAGATTGTGGTCAAAGCGAGAAGCTCCACAGTTTGTGGCAAACGCACACTGACACCCAGGAATATTTTGGTGGGATTGGGAATTTATTGTGCCGCCGAGAAGAACGATGAACTCGGACCTGTATTGTCGATAAAAAAAACAGCGTGGGTGCACCTAGCAATTCAAACAGAACAGTCGGAATTGGTCAACAGAAAGAGTGTTGTATATCACGCTTACAAAGCCAGATCGCATACATCTAATAACATAACCATCAGAAATTGAGACACTTGGCTGGGAGGGCTTGATCAAGTCATTGTATAACCCGGGCCTGGCACCGTAGAGACCTGCACGAGTCCGGCCCGGTCCGTGGGCCGGGCTTGGGCAGGCCGACACTGATTTCTCTTCAGGTCGGGCCGGGCTGTGTCCGATCAATTCCAATTCTTTAATAATTATTGACTTTCGTTAAACGATAATTAGAATAATGCCAAACGTTGAAGAAGTGTGTCCGTGAAAAATGTTACAAAGAATGCAATAGCTATTTACAGTTTGTGTTGCTTAGCGGCTCCACTTTCACTATAGAGGATTGCAGGAATTATGCGGTAAATTGAGCTCTGACCTTGACCTTCACTGAACTCAAAATATAAAAAGAGGGGGTGGGAATGTTTTGCCTGTCGCTAAACAATATTGTCATCTTCACTTTATGCTAAAAATCAATTAAGTTAGATTTTTGTTACAGGGAATGGAGTTTTTGTTCTCTCGATGACAGGCAAAGTTCTAAGAGGCAATGCTACCATTCGGGAGGCAAGCGTCAGGTTGTGAACCAGAGTTTAGAAAATGTTTCTGAGGGTTAGGTCAAATTTAGTACTAAATTTTGAGAAAGATTCGGGCTCGAGCTAATTTTTAAAAAAAATTATCGGGCCGGGGTCGGGCCAAAAACTTTTAAAATGTATCGGGCCTGGGCCAAGAATTTTGAAAAACTTATCGGGCCGGGCCGGGCTCGGGCCGAAAAATTCGGCCCGTGCAGGTCTCTATGGCACCGTCACACTGTCGTTTGTTTCATTGTTAATTAGCTTCAAGAGAGACCTGTGAACTTCACATCTTTTTTTTTTTTTTTTTTTTTTTTTTTTTTAACCAGAAATCAGTTATATAGCCAGGGGGTTTGCTAGAAAAATAAAGGCCATCATGTCTCATAATCTAATTTTCAAATCACAATAAATGTATTCTCAGTTTTTACTTTCAAAGTATCAAACTTTGAGACAATCTGATAGTAGCTCCCGTCTCATATACCCTTGCTGAAAAGGGGGATTACATTCCAAACTATCAACCAAAAATTGACATGGGAGCCCATTTAAGAGAAATATCTTTATTTATTTATTTTTGTGCAAAGTAAATGCTATATTACTATTCACTGCACACGGAAAAAAAAAAAGAATTCGGAAACATATTTCTGGAAAAGGAAAATACAATTATCTTCGTATGATTTCAAAGATGACCGAAGGGGAGATCAAGAGAAGCAAGTGAACAAGATATTGTCTATTAGCAGGGTTTTTCAACCTGTGATACGCGTACCACTAGTGGTACGCGAGCTGTCGTTGGTGGTGCTTGTCTACTACTTATGGTAGTATTAATAATTAATATGCTTTGGTGGTACGCCGGTGCGAAAGATTGAGAACCCTTGGTCTATAGTATATTTTGGATTCGCTACTTAGTGTTTAATAAAAATGGTTAAAATTAAATAACTAGAATTAGGTATGGCAGATGATTTATATTAACTGGTATTTTGGGCTGTTTTATTAGAGCATGAGAGGTTTTATTTATTTATTTTATAGAAGTAAGTTAAAGAATTTTAATTTACCTTAAGATGCTTGATTACAATTTTATTTTTACTACGTATACAATGAGATTAATTGCATAATGTTTAAGATACAATTTATAAGATTTTTTGTTAGGCCATTAATTCCTATGGCTTAGAATATATATATATATATATATATATATATATATATATATATATATATATATATATATATATATATATATATATATATATATATATATATATATATATATATATATATATATATTAGCTGAGTTTTACTAGAGGTAATTGAACTTATAGGTGAAGGTAGAGACTTTTTAATTAAAGTTTTTCTTTTTTTATATGGTTTATTTTAATTACCCTTGACGTTTAGGCTGTATTTGTTTTGTTTTTATTTTATTTATTTTTTGTTTCCTTATATTTTCAATTTTATTAGTTTTTTAATTTGACATTAAAGATTTGATTTTTTTTACAAAAATGTTTTATTATATTTTATTTTAGGACAAGTCGTTATGACAATGTTTTTTTAAGGTGTTCTCATTTACTAAGGCACTATTACTTTTTAAACAATTTATTTCCATTCATTCCTCCTTTTTTATATAAAATTTGGTTACAAACACATTAGTATTAAATACAACAGTTTTACAAGAAATAGGAAAAATATTATTTTGAAAGAATAAACATACGAATTTCATGAGTAATTACTTGCCGATAGCTCGACAGCAATGACTGAACTTTGAGATGCTGAAATTAATGGAACTTACAAAAACTAACATAACATTGTATTGGCATCTACTGGCAATAGTTGATGCATTTCTGCTCTATATCTGATAAAAAAAAAAAAAAAATCTAATTGTTGCCTTCTGTATTTGACAGCAGTCTTTCAGAAAATGTTGACCGGTGGGAAGGGAGGAGAATGAAATCAAGATGTAAGAGCGCTGCATTGGAAGACTGTTTACTCAAGAACATGTCCTGCACGAGAGTGAAATCGAATTTATCTTAATTATGGTAGAAGGGCCGTTGGCGAACTTCGGGGTGCAAAGACCCTTCGAAAGTATTCCTTTAAAAAAAATGACATGACTGTTACAGCATATTTAAGTTCAATCTCAACTCAGTCAGCGAACATGTCATTCTTGTCGCGCTATATGGTCTTTGTAAGAAGGAAGGGGAGGTAAGAAATCCAAGTTTCTACGAACAGTGATATTTCTGTCTGTAACCGTTACATGATTTGCTCATTTCGATTCCATTGCTTACAACTTTCATTGCGGTCAACGAACTGTAGTAAACACAAACAGAAACAAGTTGGTCTATTGTTGTTGTTTCTCATGTAGAATAGAACTCGTGTTGTAGAAAATAAGAGGGTTATCTTTAACCCGTGAAGCGTGGGAGTAATCATTTTAATGGCAGGATGTTCTTTTTGTTTTGGTGAATCATACGTCTAAAAAGGTTAAGAACCGTAGCACTACCGAAGAACGAGACAGACAAAACAATCACTCCCCACCGCTTCCTAAATATTTCATGAAGTCAAAAAATACATCCATGATAACTTTCATAAATATTTTTTTCTTTTTTAAAAAATATTTCTTATATTTTGTTTCTCAATCATGCCAGTGCTTGTGTTAAAAATCAGTCAAGAACTAGAGTAAATTTACCTCCCCTTTTGGAATCGGAAATTTCCTCCTTGTAAAAAAAAAAAAAAGAATATATCTAGACAAAGACATGTTTCATTATGCTTTCCCACAACCCTTACTGTTTGGAGTTATAATTAATCAGTAAGTGAATAAATTTACCCCCTTCCCCACTTTCTATTACAAAAATATGTTCTGTGAAATCTCCGAAAAAAAAAAAAAAAAAATGTATTAGTAAAATTCGAAATGGTAAAGTGAGGGTAAAGGAAAAACTACTTTCTTGTAAACTTAAAAATTTGCGACAACCTTGCCATCTATTAAGATGAAACATACTGAGGTATATCTTCATCCAGCTTTACATTTTGACACCAGCAGAGCTAGGTGACAGTGGCCCGTGGTATTTTACGTAATTCTTAACAACCGGTTCTATGTAGGATTTTATATATATATATATATATATATATATATATATATATATATATATATATATATATATATATAATATGATATAACTCTCTGAGGAAACAAATCATACAAGATAGACAAAAGCAAAGCTTTTACTGGATACCACAAGTGACAAGTAGCGACCTACACCCATCCTATCATTACAAAGTGGTGTGACGAAATTAGGTAGCAGTGCGAACATTTTGGAAACGAATTATCCAAGATAGATTGTTGTCAAAAAGTATTGAAAAGACTTTAATGCAGCAATGGATCGAAAATAGTTGACAATGATATTTATGAGTTTCAAATATAAATAACCCTCATCATTACACTATATGATCCAGTTCTCATTCTTGATATCTGAGCATTTGAGATTAAGAAATGAACGCTTATGGCTTGTTCTGAGAAATCATGTTTAACCATATAGCTGTAAGAATTTCAAGAAACAAAAATAGATAGACTAAAATTTACTGTTCCTGGATATAACTGGATAAAATTTACTGTTAGGTATTGATATAACAAACGGTTCTGCGAACTCGAAATATTTTAACAACCGGTTCTAGCTAACCGGTGCGAACCGACTGGTGAACTGGAACCCAGTGGCGGATCCAGGACGGACTTTGGGGGGGGCGTTGGGTTGTAATACTGTTACTTAGAGCTACTTTTAAGAGCTCCAAACTCTGGGGTGGGTTTTATTTATATATAAAATAAGAGTTTCCTCTTCTGGAGGGGACGATCGCCCCCCCCTGGTTCCGGGGCTGCTGGAACCCCTAGTTGTATCCCCTCCCAAGTAAGTTTCTGGTGGACAACATAGTGTTCCTGGGTTTTCTCGGGGTACTACATTTTTCTCTCACATTATTCTATCAATTCTTCCATCATCACTTGCCTTCATCAGCCGTCCCCTTAGTCTAAAGGGCATAATAGTGGGGCGTTTAAACTGAAAGATTTCATTTCATTTTATCAGCAGATCTACAGTACATACGGAATACAAATGGTACACACAGTTCATTAAATACAAAATTATGAATAAGTCATAAACTTCAATGTGTGTTGTGTTTAAGCTTGATATAAGACTTATATATCAATCGATAGGAGCAGAACATAATGAAATACTTGATGAAAATTTGTAATCTGCATTTTCGGAGAAAATCGGGGAAAAACTAACTTTTGTGGCTGTAAAAAGAATGCCGTTCGTGGCCAATAAAACGAATAGTTTTTATTCTGCTTGAATCAGTGGCGGATCTAGAAGGTATAAACTTGGGGGCGGGCAGAACCTACACTATATGATAGGTATATCATGAGTTTATAGTAAGCTTTCAAAAATATATAAATTATAGCTTAAATTACTTTTGTCACTCAAAAAACTGGGAAGTCCTAGGCCCCTCCGGCTACAGGCTAGATCCGCCACTGGTTTGAATGCATTGTTTATTTCTTTATATACTTTACATAAAAAAAATACACTTGTAAGAAGTAATTTTCTATTGGCTTCTAGCGGTGTGTGCACACACACACACACACACTAACACACACTCACTCGCTTTCTCTCTCTCTCTCTCTCTCTCTCTCTCTCTCCTAACAGTGAGTAAATACTACTTGCAAA
Source organism: Thermobia domestica (assembly GCF_964235325.1). Classification (NCBI taxonomy): domain Eukaryota; kingdom Metazoa; phylum Arthropoda; class Insecta; order Zygentoma; family Lepismatidae; genus Thermobia; species Thermobia domestica. The sequence goes on along the minus strand of NC_137454.1, from coordinate 168,588,326 downwards.
TGATTTGATATAACACTGAGAAACAGAAGCCAATTGAAGTCCTAACATAACTCTTGATTCGTTTCTAACGAATGAAAAAATTAAAAAATACATGGACTTACAAGGAACCCTAGGTATCTATCAGAGCCCGATTTTCGTGAAACTTTGTATATAAATAGAGTACCTCGGGAAAAACACACAGCCAAAATTGTAGCTGCAGAGTCCAAGATGTTAGAACACTAGGGCTCGAGAAAGATCAAATGTGGAACGTCAGTACATTAAGGACATGGTGAGAAAATGCAAGTTTTTCTGTAAAACTCGTCATTGTAACCACACTAAATGAGCATACATGGATACGAGATGGTAGATATGATCTGTTAAAAGTGATGAAAAGAATATCCGCCATCTTGAAAGAGGTCATGTTGAAACTGGTGCGATTGATATAAATGAGAAGAGGGTCATGCGATACACACACACACACACACACACACACACACACACCCCTGTTTGTCTACCCTACAAAAGGCGTATGCGAGCTGGGCCATAGGAAAACCGAGAATGCATTCATATCTACTTTAGTATTGAAGCTACTTTCCTGATACGTTTCCAAAAGTTGCGTCGGCAATAGAGCTACGTTCCCAGAGGCATCAGAATGCAATATCTCGTCCATGACTGGATGCGTACAAATGAGCACCCAAACCAACTGGGTATTTGCAAAACGAGTAACTGTAACAAACGAAGACACTAACAAACAAACAAAGATAATGTGTGTAAAATGTGTAAAATGTGAATTCAGTGAGTAAACGTGAGCAGTGCGATTAGAGCAATTGCTTTAAACACTAGTTAACTTTGTAGCAAATGAAACACATGGATTAATGCTGTTGACTTTCTTGGGTCTTCCAGTTTCTTTCCACATTTCCTTTCCACCAATTATTTCATAATCATTCAGTCTCATTAATCACCCGTCTGTTATAAGCTATAAAGTATAATCAATAGATATAAAACTAAAATTTCATTTGATTTCAAATGAAATAGCACATTGATTCAATCCCCGGAGAAGTTAGTTTGTGGTGGACAACATCGTTTCCATGGGTTTTCTCAGAGTACTCCCATTTCCTTCCACATTCTCATTCCACTAATTATTCCATCGTCATTCACTTATCTTAATCACCGCCTCCCTTAACCTAACGGCATAACGTGGGACGTTAAACTGTAAGATTTCATTTCATTTTGAAATGGAATGGCGAGACTAAAGTAGGGTTATATTTGTTTGTTTGTTCGATGAAGGTTAGTGTTTCTTTTCAGCACCGAGGCTGTAATAGACGAAGACTTATAGGTGAAGGTGGAATCAGAACCACTATAATAGTTCATATTTTATTAATGCTACCATGAGACTATGTGACCAAAGAAGGTCATGCTAGCTACAAGACCAGCGGGAGAACAATATTATATGCCTACAAGAAACACGAAACAAGATACATTCTTCATACCAGGTGGGAGACCCGGATTCAATTCCCGGCGGGAGCTCATGTGGTTTGGATTCAATGTTAATGAGTAGGTCAAGTCTCATATAGCCTTGCTGCTGAAAGGGACGTTAAATTCAAAATCAACTCAATTATTCGTACCATCGAATTTAATATTTTTGTTATAACGTGGAAAATGAAGTACTAAACGACAAGAATACTGCAAAACAAGATAGAATATAAAACAATAATAGGCAGTAAGTTTAAAATTGTCAAGGAAAGGATTTTAAAGGGTTAAGACATTATCATGTTACTTGCGTTAACACTTAGCAACAACACACAAATATACTATTATACTATTGAACTAATATACTATTAGTTCATATACTATGACTAATATACTATTGAACGTCGTAATCTTGTATCACTTAAAATTTCTGTTTCTCTAAAATATAATAACATATTTGACTAATCCAATCAATTTATCTATTTTACTGTTTTAGCCGTAGTAACTATGAAACAAACCATAGCTTATACTAATATGCAATGTTGTCAATTTTAATGCGAATGGTTAGTAATAATCTGTGCCTTCACTTTTTCTATAACTTTTTCATCCGTTTGTCTTGACATACTTACAGTACTCTTACAGAATTTTTTCTACTTCGATCTCTCCATAAAATCCATACATTTGCTCCCAAAGGATTCAACTGTTAATTTAATGAGAGAATAGCGGGACGATTTGAATCCAAAATTAGTGACTAACAAAACTTGATCCGTGCCTTCTACGTGTGCACCATTGTTCTCTCGGTTTTCTGTCTTACCGGCATGCTTCAAACAATCACTGACCTTACCAGGTATTGCGGAACTCAAATGCTACACAATGCTTCATATAAGCATTATATAACTACCTATGAAATTTCGTAGTTGACTTTCCCAACTTCAGGGAACAAAACCTAACTGTAACATTCTATTCAATAATAATAATAATAATAATAATGATAATAATAATAATGATAATAATAATAATGTGTAACTCTGTTACTGCTCGACCACTGACATTTGCGCTATGCACTTGATAGACATATACTTTCATTTGAGTTGATTTAGAGTTCAGCAGCGAGGATATATGAGACGGAACCTACTGCTTAACGTGGAATCCGAACCACATGTTCTCCTGCCGGGAATCGGACCCGGATCTCCAACTCCAAAGGCGCGCGCAATAACCGCTTAGCCAAGAAGAAAGTCATAGACATATTTGCTTTCGGTGCAGTTTTCATTTCTCTTTTGCAAAAACGTCAATTCCGTATTATATTGTCGCACTGTACTTGTGTATACATAAATATATTAGCTCAGTCTCTTGAATAATTACAGGAGGAAAAGTACGGCAATGGTGGATCTTGTGGCATGTCAGGACTAATATTTTGCAACAATGGAAGCGAGTTCTATAGAAGGATAAATGTACAGAAAAAGAGGAGGTTGACAATTCTTTGAAGTATAGATAAAAAATTAAATTGGTGTTTTTGATATCCTAATTTAGACCAGTCGCAGAAACAGGCCATTCACGAGTTATTATACAAATATAAAAATATTTTATACACTCCGAACGGCATTGGATATTACAGGGGCTACAATCACAAAATAAGAATTCCTAAATCGGCAGTGTTCCAGAACAAATTTCCATGTTCCAATGCATGTTCGAGATCAGGCAGACAAATTCAAGAACTCATTAATACTAGAATTATACGACCCACAGTTGATAATAACTTCACCTCGCCACAGAATATTTTCAAGAAACTAAATACGAACGCCTTTAGATTTTTTTTGAATTTACAGCAGCGTAAAACATACATATCTATGGGTGCCATGCCAAACTGAATATATGTTAAACACTTTGAAAGGCAAAAACACATAACGACCTTAGATCTCTCCTCGAGCTACCACCAAATCTTGCTCCATCCGAAAAGCCCCTGATACATGACCTTCGAGGTCAATCACACAAGAAAATCTTACAAAATTCTCATATGTGTGATGGGTCATAAAACTAGCACGCAAGTTCTCTTAATTGCAACTAGGATGATTTTACGTTGATTAACGAATAAGATATTGTTGTCGATAACATCGTGCTAAGAGGCTACAGTTTTCAACAATAGCTATCGGAATTTTATTTTAAAAATTAAGAAATATTTGTGCTTCACTTAAGACAGATTTATTTCACTCAGAGCTGAATGCTCTCGGATATTTAGTATCAGGCAATTCTATTAAAATCTCTCCAAGAAACCAAAAAACAGCATTCAAGATTCCACCAAAAGAGAATTTTGCAAAGTTTTACGGGCTTTTGCTCCTACTTACTGGCACATAAGGATTTTGCCATGAAAATAGAATCTTTTTAACAAATGTTTCCATAGCAATATTTGTATTTTTCAAATGATCTTATGGATTCTGTTCCTGGTGTTGGAGCTGTAAGGTTCCGTGCCTCAGGTGTAGGCAACTACCATAAAGCATGCTTCATTAACGAGCACGTGTTTCCTGTTGAAAACATAATCACCAACAGACGGTGGAAAGAGGATACAAGAAATACGCGAAGTTGTTCCGAAGGAAATCGAAGATAGTCAACCCTCTCCTCACGAACTTCCCCTTCAGAGGACAGCCATAAAAGAAGATCTCAAATGGACAGAAGAATAAATTCCAGTGCTTGTCGCTAATCTTCTTAAACTATTCCTGAGATCGTTTTGTGTTACGGAGGTTTCCTCAAATCCAACTTCTGAAGCCGTAATAGGCAAAGGAGTATTTCTTTAACTACCTACCCTAGAGGCTGCAATAAACAAAGAGATACAACTACACTATCTCCTGAAACTACGATGAGTAAGAAAGATATCCTTTAAATCACCACCCTAGGCCGTTGTGGGATAGAAGATTTTATCTTTTAATCTTAAGCTACTTATCACCATCGATTTCGGTACAGGCAAAAACATTACTTTCGTTGCAACCATAGCACTAATCTGAGAATAAGCTAGCAACTATTTATTTCAAACTAATTTACGGCTTTAAACTTGTTTCAGAGGCATATTGAAACGTGGGTCGCATGGACACTGTTCTTAATAGATTTGCGTGCACCGGAATATATTTACTTAACCCTCAGATATTTACAGACACAACTATCTGTCCAGAAACTTGATTCGTGTCGTAAGGTGATACACTAGACCTACCTGTGAACACCCACAATGTTCAACTTCGGTAGGGGTTGAGGAAAAGGGGGGTACTTCTTGTTTATCGTCTGCAGGGAATCTATGTTTTCCACATATGCCCGAGAAATCAGAATCTTATCGTTCATCAACTAGTAAAGTGCTCTCCATTAGTGAACAGTTATAATCATTGCCGGTGAATCGCAAGAGGCATTTAGCGTCACGCACCAGAACTGGGTAGATTTCGATACCATATGAGGCAAATTGAAAGAAAAAGTGACTTCAGCAAACTAAGTAGCAAAGTAACGTAACAAGAAGCTAATAAACCACCACACGGACTACGAGAAAATATTAACAGGAAAGCATCACTGAATTCATAATTTGTGGTGAAACGTTCAATGAAGGCTGGGTGTAGTGTGAATTCTGCGATGGCTGGGTACATGAAACGGCACCTCAATTAAATCAACAGATATCATTACACACGTTACCATTGTTAGCTTCGTGAGTAGGTTTTCTTATTGTTCCTTCTATGTGTAGAATATGATGTTTTTCAATTATCTTACGTGTTCGTTAGTGCTCGCCAATATTCCAAATATGTTAAATTTAGCGATCTGTGTTGTTATTTGTTTATTTCATTATTTTGGCATTTATGTCGATATCTTCAGTTTGTTAACAAAGTTCACATTCCATATTTCAGGGTTATTTCGTGGCAATTTTTTGTATCTTTTTACCAAGAGGCACTTCAATGTGTTAAAATGTCTGGGGCTACCTCCTTTCCCATAAAAATGTAAACTAATACATGTTTATCTTGCCAGGTTTACTTTCAGAAAATGCTTAGCACTCTTGAGTTAGGTACTAATTTGTGCAAAACAAAAAGTTGGATACCAGTCAATTCCCCTCCTGAAATTGGAGGAGGCAGTGCTCCCTTACATCACTCTTCCGTCTTGTTACGCCACTACGAATTTTATGATTCCTGATGCAGGGACGACCATGTTTTCAAAGATTTTGTATCCATTTAACACAAGCTGCTAGTATAGAACAGATAATTAGGCCCAAATGAAGATCAATAATAGAGTGAGAGCAGCTAGATTCATTTTTTCTACTCTTGGATAAAATTCACAAAACAAGGTTACTTCCCTTTCCAGCAATGCTACATGATTTACTATATCTATGCGATGTGCATTGTTAAATCAGTGTACAAAAGCATTTTTTTTCGCTACAACTGAATGCCGCAACAGATCAACGAAAGGTACAAAAATCTACCAAGACAAACTACATAAAATCAATAGGTTTCGTTCTGAAACAATCACAGGAAAATATGGATGTTATCAATATGGTTGACTAGTATGTGGGAAACATTTTGAATATCAATGTTCAGCTAGGAGCGCACAATGTAGAAATTGCAACGAATATAATCATTTTGCACAATATTGTCCAAAAGGTATACAAATAGGTACATAAGAAGAATCAATGAGTTTCCTGATGAAGATATTCAGAAGGAAGACAAGATCTTCATCCTTACTGAATTACAGAAGAATTAGATGACAGAAGCAAATACGAATGTAGAAGATGAACGAAATTTTAGTTCAGTGGAGATTTTATGTTAAGCTCCATTCAGGTAGTCAATACAGAGAAGAAAATATGTTCACTAGTAATTAATCGAATTTAATTGGTAAAACGAAATTCAGAGGTTAAACACGAAAATCTTGAACCAGAAAATCGATAACAGAGGAATCAGGTCTGTAGACACACCGACAAACAGGTAGTAGAAATGGAATACCTTAGTATGAGTCAGGGAATACGTACAAGGTCAACAATAATAGAAGGAAAGAATACAAATAATAGAAGTCCAAAACAAATATGGTAAACAGGTGAGAACAGAAAATAAAGTTACGGAAGAAAGAAACAGAAGAAAACAATACAGAAATGTAGATAGTAAAATAATAAGAATGTGTAAAAATAAAAGAGAAGGCGAAGATATAAAGGGATTAGTCAAGAAAAAAGATGTAGAGGATAAGTATAAAGAAATGATACAAAAAGATGATGGATGGAAGTCTGAAGAATTAAAGCAAACCGTTGGGACACAGGTGAAAAAGAGAGTCAGAGAGAAAAGGAATGCGTACAAGTTTACTTTTGGCGCACCACTAGAAACAATTGTTAAAACTTATAATTCTTTTACTAATTTCTTTCTTATTATCCCCTAAAAGGTTTCCCTTGGCGACATGAAAATGTCTCACTTGGCATAGATAAAATACAGGGATGAATAATTAAATGTTATAGTGCAAAAACTCAAACCAACCTGCCTTAGGTGGCCATTAAAACACGAATGCTATCCACTCAGGTCAGGGAAGAATAAAGCTGGTGGGTCCGTACGCTAGCGCGGGAGTGCGTCCGAAAGGAACAAGTCTGTCAGCAGTCGGGGATATGTGCGCAAGCCAAGATAAAAAGGAATGGGTTTTGTCAATGGTACGAATTTCAATAGCACTTGTAATTTTTTTTCCAGTAACGTTGCACTTGAACATATAAAATAAAGGTTTTTTACATTGTGCAAAAATATGCTGCCAGTGGAAAATAACATCTAATAGTGCCATCTTTTATATACACTCACTTATTATATCCGGCGTAAATCACTTGTGATCATTTTATACTAGAACACTACACTTGTAAACCTATAATACAGAGTATTACTTTGTATTTCATTCTGTCGCCATTTGTTCCTTATAAACATGCCTATCCATACAAAGAATTCAATTTTACATGTAAATAGTTCAAAGTGTCGTGCGCCAAAGCTACACCTGCACATAAGAGTGAGATACAGGTGAAGACGGGGGTTAAGAGGGAAAGAAGCTGCAAAAAGGAGTGAAAAGGGAGAAATTTTTGTATGATGGTTATTAGTAGCGAAAAATACATTAATGAAGTGCCATCTGACAAAGTAGAAGAAGAGAAGAAAACGGAAAAAAAGTTCTGATATAAAACAGTTGAATATTTGTTGTTTGTAGTTGAAAGATAAAGTGTTAAATGTTTGTTGATTTCGGCTCCTATTGCCTATTATTTCGTGTGCTTGTGGGAACTCAAACGATGTTTTCGAATATCGTAGCTTTTGATATGTTAATAGTATTGAGTGAAGTCGGGAGAATTATCGCGAGGCTGCGCGGCTATATGATCAACGGTTTCTCAATCGTGTTGGGCAGTCGAGGAAAGCGTTTCGTCTTGCACTTGGTGTGCAGAGGACTGGGCATGTCCCTTCTCAACACAAAATACGTCAGCAGATCAGGCGCCGTGTTTAGGATAAACGGTCTCCCGGCATCCTTGCTGCAGTCCATGTGGTTCCCCAAATCTCGAAAACACGATTCGCCAGGGATGCTGCGATAAGCAACATGACGGTTTGGAGGATTCTGCTCAACAACGTGCTCCATTTTGACCATGTTCATCTGAATCAGGAACTCCGAGAACAAGATTTACATATCCGTCTAGTTTTGTCAGTGGATGAGTGCCAGGAAACCCATGTTTCCACCGGGACATTCTGTGGGCGGATGTAGCAACCTTAAAGAGTAATGGAGATGTCAGCATATACAACGCACACTACTGGTCCAGTTTGAATCCTTTTTTTTGAAGTGTCTACGTGCACTACGAACAGACAAAAATGCCTGTGTCGGTGGACTGATAGTAGCAATTCAACTTCAAATAACAGACGTAGATCCCAAACCGCAGAATTTAACGATAAGTGTTTCCCGTTAAAGTTGTTTCTATTTCAATAATACTTCCAAAGAAATCGAAATTGATACCAATTTCTATTTGAAATTTTGGAGTTGACCACCGTGGATATATCCCCGCTACGCCAATTGATATAGAAGCATCACCATTGATTCTTCACGTACGATTTGGTCATTCAGTTTTTTGTTGTTTGAAGTGTCTGCGTGTACTACGAACAGAGGAAAATGACTGAGATGGCAATTGGTCTGAAGTGGCAATTCAACAAATAACATAAGTAGATACCAAACCGTAGAATATGACGAAAAGTGTTTCCCGTAAAAGTTGTTTCTTTATCAGTAATACTTTCAAAGAAGTCGAAATTGATACCAGTTTCCATTAAAAATTTTGGAGTTAATCCCTTTGATGCATTCCCGCTACGCCACTGGATATGGGAGTATCACCATTTTATTCTTCAGATACGATTTAGTCATTCATTTTCTGTTTGAAGTGTCTCCGTGCACTATGAACAGAAAAATGAGTTTACCGGATTGTCTGATAGTAGCAATACAACAAATAATAGACGTAGATCCGAAACCGTAGAATTTAACGAAAAGTGTTTCCCGTAAAAGTTAATTCTTTTTCAATATTACTTCTAAAAAATCGAAATTGATACCATTTTCCATTAAAAATTTTGGTGTTGACCCCCTTGGTGTATTCCCGCTACGCCACTGGATATGGAAGTATCACCATTTGATTCTTCATGTACCATTTGGTCATTCATTTTTTGTTTCCAGCGTCTACGTGCACTAGAAGCTGAGAAAAATGTCTAAGACTGGTGGTCTGATACACCCTCTTCCCCTCCCTACATTGGACCGTCAAACTAAACTGATAAAAGTCATCCCAGGTCCAAACTTCATCCATGTTGAAAATTTGAATGAGATCGGTTTGGTGATTCCAAAGTTATGAGGGTTTACTAGTATATACCCGCTTCGCTGGGTGAAATGAAAATTTAAATGCACAATTCCGTGTCTCATGTGTTCTGTACCCGTGAAATATGCTGTTTTCGTTTTTAATGGCATCGAATTAAACGGCATCGGAAAGATTATTGATCACCTCGGCGATCCCGAATACCACGTATTCGACGCTAATATTAATCATTTTCAATCATTTCATTATCTCCCAAGCTACGGGGCTGAGTTTGGTTTCAAACGGGATCGGAAGTGTCATTCTTCATCTCAGCGACCCTAAAAACTACGGATCAGACACTAGTGTCGAATAATTTTGAACATTATATATATATATATATATATATATATATATATATATATATATATATATATATATATATATATATATATCCCCCTCCTCTTCTTTCATGTTGTGCGGCACGGCATTGGATGTGTTACCGGTCATCTCAGTGACCCAGGAAACTATGGATTCGACACTAATATGGGTTATTTTTTTATTTCCCTCTCCCCCTCTCAGAAGACGCGCGGCTGAATTTGGAATTAACACCATACGAAGTGTCATTGTTCATCTCGGCGATCCCAGAAACTATAGATTCAACACTAATTTCGAATCATTATATCCCCCTCCCCCTTGTTGCGGCCTATGTCATCGGAAGTATCACTGTCCATCTGAGCGACCCCAAAAATGTGGATTGAGCACTAATATCTGTCATTTTCGACCATTTTTAAACGTTTTACTCCCCCTCAACCAAGTTGAAGGTTTGAATCTGAATTTAAACGGGATCGAAAGTATCACTGCTCATCTAAGCGACCCAGAAAACTATAAATTCTACTGATAGTGGACATATTCGACCATTTTTAATATCTCTTTCTCCCCCTTCTTCAACTTGTGGAGCTGATTTTGGATTTAAACCGGATCGGAAATGTCTCTGTTCATCATAATGATCCCGAAAACTATGGATTAGACACTAATATTGGTCATTTTCAATCATTATTATATACAACTCCTCCTTCCCTCAACCGTGCTGCGGCACACGGCGTCAAAATTGTCACTGTTAATCTCAGCAAATCCTAAAACTATGGATTCGACACTAATATAAGCCATTTCCGATCATTTTTAATGTTTATTCCCCTCCCCTACGTTGCAACTTCCCCCTCCTCAACTATCAGGGCTGAACTTGGATTGTTACAGCATCAGAAGTGTCACTGTTTCTCTCATCGATCCCGAAAACTATGGATTCAACACTAATATTGGTCATTTTGATCATTTTTAAATTTCTCCTCCTTCCCCCTCCCCTACGTTGCATCGTCAAAGTGAGTATCCTTAATCCCTGCCCGAAAACTCATGTATGTTGAAAATTTGATTGAGATCGGTCGGATGGTTCAAGAGTGATAAAGTCACAAAGGCAGTCATTTTTATTTTTTACATATATCTCCCCCTCCCTCTCCTCTATGGTGGCTCGTCATAGTGAAACGATAAAAAACACCCAAGGTCTGACCCTGATACATGTTGAAAATTTGATCGAGATTGGTTGGGTGGTTCAAAAGTTATTAGTTTTATTAGTTTTTATTCATACGTTCCCCTCCTTTCCCTCTTCCCTAGGATCTACCGTTAAAGTGAAATTACAAAAATGTTTCCACATCCGAACCTTATGCATGTTGAAAATTTGATTTAGATTGGTCGGGTGGTTCAAGAGTGATGAAGTCACAAAGACAGTCATTTTTATTTTTTTTTACATATATCTACCCCTTCCCCTCCTCTATACTTGCTCGTCATAGTGAAACGATAAAAAGCACCCAAGGCCCGACCCTCATACATGTTGAAAATTTGATCGAGATTGGTTGGGTGGTTCAAAAGTTATTAGTTTTTATTCATGTCTCCCTCCCAACCCCCTTCCCTAGGATCTACCGTTAAAGTGAAATTACAAAAATGTTTCCACATCCGAACCTTATGCATGTTGAAAATTTGATTGAGATTGGTCGGGTGATTCAAGAGTGATGAAGTCACAAAGACAGTCATTTTTATTTTTTTACATATATCTCCCCCTCCCCCTCCTCTATACTGGCTCGTCATAGTGAAACGATAAAAAGCACCCAAGGCCCGACCCTCATACATGTTGAAAATTTGATCGAGATTGGTTGTGTGGTTCAAAAGTTATTAGTTTTATTAATTTTTATTCATGTCCCCCTCCCCACCCCCTTCCCTAGAATCTACCGTTAAAGTGAAATTACAAAAATATTTCCAGATCCGAATCTCATGTATGTTGAAACTCTGAATGAGATCGGTCGGATAGCTCAAGATTTATTAAGTTACAAAAATAGTCACTTTCAGTCTTATATAAATTGATTTTTATATACCTCCCCCTCCTTCTCCTCCCATACGTTGCTCAGTCAATTTAAAATTATAGAAAACATCCAAGGCCTAAACCTAATCTATGTTGAAAATTTGATCAAGATCGGTTGAGTGGTTCGGGAGTTATTAAGTTTTATTTATTTTTATACCCATTCCCCCTCCCCCCTCACTTTTACCATCCAAGTGAATAGCCTAAAACCAGCCCGGCCTTGAACCTCATCCATGTTACAAATTTGATCGAGATCGATCAAGCGGTTCAGCAGATTTAAAGTCATAAACATAGTGATTTTCAATTTTATATATATAGATATATTTTTATATACACACGTCTCCCTCCCCTCTCCCTCTCCTCAGCTCTCCTCAGCTCCCCTCTCCCTCTCATTTTAGGCATAGGGTTATTTTTACGTAATATTCATATCCGAGTTGTTACTGTGAAAAATTCCTTGCTATAGTTGCTATTTTTCTTTAACGTTTCAACAAATACTTGATTGGCAACAATGGTGAACGCAGCCGTTGGGAGTTTGAATTGCTCTAGTTCCTGCTTGGAATACACACGTAGATGGCACTGCGTCGGAATACACACCGATCGAGAAACGAAATTTTTCAGTCTGAGCACACACTTTACACACACAAACCGGCTGTATCCGTATAAACGAGCGGAGGCAAAAGAACTCGCGGGGGGGCCCCTATAATGGTCCTGCACGCGTTAAAAGTAAAAAACTTTTCGAGCAACCACTAAAAAATGCTCGCTTTGCAAAAATTGCTCAGAGTGCTGCTCTGTAGCCGATCGACCTACAAAGATTGGCGGGTTCACCAACGCACCCCCACACACACACACACACACACACACACACACACACACACACACACACACACACACACACACACACACACACACACACACACACACACACACACACACACACACACACACACACACACACACACACACACACACACACACACACACACACACACACACACACACACACACACACACAGAGTTGGTGAAGTTTGTTGTGGTATTACATTATTTCTGTGCTTCTGGCAGAGTGGTTTAGGTACAAGATGAGCAAAGTGTATCTCATGACACTCGAGCAGATGCAGGTTATGGTGCGCTATGAGTGGGATCAGTGCAACTAAAAGAACAGAGCGAAATATAATTTTAGCACTACATGATTTGTGTTAGAGTCAACATATAATTGGTGTCGATGTGCTGATACAACGGGTTCTTCATAATAATGCCATGGTTAGCATTAATTTGTAACTGTTTATTATATTTCCATTAATTCGAACACAAATCACAACGCCTATCAGTTCACTCATAGCGCTCCATACCCTCCATCTGTTCGAGTGTCATGAGATACCTTTGTTCATTTTGTACATAAACCACTCTACCAGAAGCACAGAAATAATGTAATCCCACAACAGACTTCACCAACAGGTTTTTGCGTCTATTTACATTCAAATTGTTGCATCGCATGACCCTCTTCTCATTTACAGCAATAGCACCAGTTTCAACATAGCCTCTTTCAAGATGGCAGATATTCTTTTCATCATTTTTAACAGATCATATCTACCATCTCGTATCCATGTATGTTCATTTCGTGTGGTTACAATGACGAGTTTTACAGAAAAACTTGCATTTTCTCGCCATGTCCTTAATGTACTGACGTTCCACATTTGATCTTTCTCGAGCCTTAGTGTCCCAACGTCTTGGACTCTGCAGCTACAATTTTGGCTGTGTGTTTTTCCCGAGGTACTCTATTTATATACAAAGTTTCATGAAAATCGGGCTCTGATAGATACCTAGGGTTCCTTGTTAGTAGGCTACTGTCAAATGTTTTTACTGTATTGGAAGTTTTTTTTTTTTCACAAGTAGATACTGTACATTATTTTATATTAGCGGTGAAGTACAAATATGTGATTTCACAAAGTGACATGACAAGGGTGACACCCTATCCAATCTGAAAAGGTAATTAACTTAACTTCCGGTGTGGTTCCAAAAAGATCGATAGATGTTGAGTCATATGTGTGACGCAATCATGGCCTTTCTTTGTTAGGAAGTGTGACGTACAGGAAGTTGGAAAAATGGACTATTTGTGAGTTTAGCTTCAATAGATCTTATTTCAGTCCAGTCAGATGGAGATAATGATAAATAAAATGACAAGTTTACTGAAAATTGCGAAAGTTAATATTTCAATAAATGAACGGCTGGGGGAAACATAATGGTATATCTCAGTTTCTAACTTTTGAATAAACTGGGAAAGAAGCCAATATTCCCATGCAATTCAATGTAATGGCACATACCAAACATGCTTTCCTTGCCATCTAAAGATACGTTTCCTAAATTAAACTATTTACATATTGTTCTGTAGTTCATTTCCAATTCATTCCACCTAATAACTCACTTTTTAAAGGGGGCCGCGGTGGCTCAGTGGTAGAGCGCTCACCTCTGGTGCATGAGGTCCCTGGTTTTATCCCAGTATGCGCCAAGTGAACTTTGTGGTGGACGAATACCGTATGCGTGGATTTCCTCGGAACTCTCCCGTTTCCTCCCACTTTCTTCATTCCACTATTTCCTTCGTTTCTCATAATCACCATCTCCTTTAGTCTAGCCGACATAAGTGTGAGACGTAAAACTCAGATTTCATTTCAATTTTAACCGGAAATCACGCTCATCATTATGCTCTTCCGAAGCCGCTCAAATATGTATTTTATGAACCTTAAAGTGTTATTATGATGTGCTAATAATAACCATAAAGAACACAATAAAGCTAGAAAATAATTTTATTTTTTTCTGTAATTTTCTCTGGAAACAACATAATTAGAGGCAATTGAAGAAGGTAATGTGCAGCCAAGTAGAACGAAATATTCCATTAAAATACTCTGTTAATTTCTTTCAATTTTAAACACTGGAAACTTTAAGCATCCATGATGTAATTGGTGTTATCTATCCTATAGGTGTCACGGTGGTTCAGTGGTAGAGCGGTATGTAGGTAGGGTCCCTGGTTCGGTCCAAGTGGGCTTTGTGGTACATAAGCATCGTGTGCTTCGGTATTTCCGTTTCCTCCCACTTTCTTCATTCCACCATTTCGCTCATTCCTTTAGTCTAGGAGCATAATCGTGGAACGTTAAACTAATAAAATCTATCCTATATATTTGAAGAGTCGTGTAAAAAAAAAAAAAAAACTGAAGTTTGCACCGCAATTGGTAGATATACTACTAGTATGAATAATTTATACAAACCTGAATGTCCAACGTCAATGCAGCACAAGCACAGAGAAAAAATTATTCAAGCCTGTACGTAGGAATTTGTTTCGGGAGAGATCCAAAGCTTTCAGGGAGTCCAAACTCAAAATAAGAATAAATTATAATAAAATTTGTAAAGAAAAAATAACCCCTAAAATTAGACTAAATTTACAGAAATTTCGGGTTTTGGGGGCATCTGGACCCCAGGATCCACTTCCTGCGTACATCCCTGATATTATGGTTGGTATATTTACTATATTGGTTTGAGATTTAGTTTTGACAAAGATAAGGGTTGTGTGTATGCAAGAGAGTTTCGTTTTATGTTGTGTAGCTACGATAGATTCCTAAACTATAGAGATCCAGTTCTACGGAGAAACAATTTATCAGATCCAATTTCAATCTATATATATTTATTAAGGTTAAATCTATAGATAAGACTGAGTCTTGGGAAATGCTTATCATAAAGAGATGTTGATTTTGTGTGTGTGTGTGTGGGGGGGAGGTGTTCACCAAATCTCTGAATTTATTAAGAGTAAAGCCTTGAAATTTAGTCTAAATTTTTCTTGTACTGTAAGACGGTGTTTTGTGAAATGCGACCCCTAAGGATTCACGTCTTTCCATATGTTCAGCAAAAGGCATACAATCTTGAAACTGTCTGAGTTATTCAACTTGAAGAAATTCAATATCGAAGACAAAGTTGGTCCCAGGGAGAGAAAAGGATAAAAAATATTTTCGGTAGTAACAAGCGTGCATGGCATGCCATGTTGGTACATGGATAATTAAGGGGATAGGTAGAACCTATTTTCGGAACGATGAATATGGATACACAGCAACACTGCTTAAAATTACGTAATTGTGAAAACATATAAAACAAGTCCTAAAAACTATAGCTATAATCTTCTAGAAACAAATGAAAGCAACAATCGTTTCATAAATTTCCCACAGTCATGTCTAACCAGAACTGCCTGAACTGCCTAAAATATCAAATTGTTATTTGATACCAATTGTAAAATACCATTGTTATTGAAAACCTACGTGTTGTGGTGCCGACGAGACGAGAAATAAAGTTGATAGATACAAAATTTACGAGATAAACCAATTCGATTCTCGATTCTCGAAAGCTTTCTTCTCATCTCGTTTTGTAAATTTATGTAAAAATGTACTTGAAGTAGTCTCATGTGCGCCGACTACATGGGTACTCTCATGTGCAGCGCACCCACAAGATTTTTAGCTTGAAAGAAACAAAATAAATATTTCTCACTTGCCATTATCAAAAAATAATAAAGTTAAAACATTGAGATGCAAGTTAAAATTTTAACCTCTAAAGCATAATTGTTTGTTCAAGTGTGTGTGTTCAAAGGCAACCAAACAACACTCCCCCTTTCTCGCCTGTCTCTAGCCTAGTCAAAGGCAGTCCCCACACTAAAGAATGGAACTATATTGTAAATAGAATAGAGCACAGCATTTTATGACAGTGTTCATAAAAGATTTTAACTAAAAGGAAATGAATCAAAAAATATGGAGATTCCTCTGAAAACATAACTTACGGCTTGCCATTAATATGCACCCACATAAATTTTGGAAAGTCGGCGTCGTTGAGTAGTCTTGGTAGTATTATGCACTTAATAATAGGAAATACAGATGCTATACAGGGATAACTGTTGAATAATTATTAATTTAAAACCAGTGAGTATTGTTTCACAGTCTGAAACTAGGACTTCCAAACTATGCGAATTCAATACTCAAACTGGTAGTAGTCCTTGTATAAGCACTGGTTGCAATAAAGTAATAAGATCAAAGATAGAAACTTGTTTCTCAGACCCTAAATCCATATTACAAAGTCTTCATTACTCGCTATATCTTACTGTTTTTTTGTTTTTTTTTTTTTAATCTATGGCGATAAAGATGGAAATAATTTTTTAAAAAAAAGTATTTCAGCTACTTCCTGTTTGAATAAAGGTTTAAGGGAGGAGATAGAACGTACCTTGAAACACTGAATCGATTGCTAAAAGCCGCTTCTTGTTATCTTTTACCGTATTTGTTCTACGGAAATCCGTATTGAAACAAGCAGAAGTAAATTTGAACCACTTTAGGTTTTGCTAGTGTGTTTTGGATTGTCCTATATTGTCGTGAAATACTGAATCGTTTAAAAAAAAAATCCCTATAGTATGTTACCCTTTCCATTCTATGGTGATAAAAGTTGAAAACGGTATTGAAAGCAGAAGTAATAGTGAATTGAAACCACTTCCGGTTTTGGTAGTATTGTGGATAATCATGCTACTTTGTCTTGAGATACGTAAATCGTTTGCAAAAAAAAAAAAAAAAAAAAAACAATTCTCGCTATCTGTTATCGTTTTCGTTCTGTGGCGATAAACGTTGAAACTGAAAATGACTAATTTGAATTACTTCCGGTTTGAATAGAGAGTTAACGAAAGAGACCTAACCTATCCTTGGGACGCTGAATAGATTGCAAAAAAAAAAAAAAAAAAAAAAAATCATCTCGATATATCTTTGTTTTTATTCTTATACTTGTCAATGGACGGAGGGACGGAAAAAGCCGTTCTTTAAGACTTCCAATACTTATGCATAGCATAGTTTGGAAGTCTAAGAAACCTAGAAAACCACTCAAGTTTCTTAGTGTTCATACTGAAATGCAGACCAGGGAGAACGGAACAACTAGTGAAGATTTGAACAAAAGCAATTTTGCTCAGAATGCATGAGTGCAAACATACTGACTAACCTAACCTCTTAGACGTACATATGACATAACAGATATAATAATAATAATAATAATAATAATAATAATAATAATACATAACTTTCCAAATATTAGAAAAAAACCGTTCCATTACAAATTAATTCATGTAGAAAGTAATTAGACTACCTTACTTTTTAACATGGAAATAATTTCTTTAATAAAGAATAACTGAATATCACATAAATAGTTACAGTAGTGTACATCAGGGGTGCCCACAAAGGGGGGTTATGACGCAAACTGCGTCATTGAAATATTTGGGGGGGTTAAAAATCTATATAAATATGTTTGAGGGGGTGTAAAAATTAATCGAAAAGTTTTTTTTTTCATGGAATAACACCTACGGATAGACAATTGAGGGGGGGTGCGTCATGGACATGAGGGAGGGTGGGCACCACTGTGTACATACAGATAAAACCTAAATCATTAACTTCCGAACTATGAATTGATAAAGCGATATTAAAGAGCATTTATCAACGTTTAAAGATCACACACATTATATTATATTGTATGTATATATATATATATATATATATATATATATATATATATATATATATATATATATATATATATATATATATATATATAATCGAAAATGACCAATATTAGTGTTGCATCCACAGTTTTCGGGGTCGCTGAGTTAAACAGTGATACTTCCGATGCCGTTTAAATCCAAATTCAGCCCCACAATTTGTGACAGCAGGAGGGGGGAGGTACATAAAAATCTTCGAAATTTTAAAAATTACAAGAAATGATATATTCTGGATGCACTATGTATTGAGATTATGTATACAAATTCACTTCGGTTATAACATATTGAATCGCAAGATCTACAGTTAAACCATATTTATAACTAGCAGAATATCCATTCTTCTTACGAGGAGAATGCGTTTCATTTTAGACATAAAGGGTTGAATTTGTATTTAAAAGGAAATGTCACTGTTCATCTCAGCGACCCCGAAACCTATGAATTCGACACTAATATCGCTCATTTTCGAAGATTTTTATGTACCTCCCCCCTCCTGCTGTCACAAATTGTGGGGCTGAATTTGGATTTAAACGGCATCGGAAGTATCACTGTTTAATTCAGCGACCCCAAAAACTGTGGATCCAACACTAATATTGGTCATTTTCGATCATATATATATATATATATATACAATATAATATAATGTGTGTGATCTTTAAACGTTGATAAATGCTCTTTAATATCGCTTTATCAATTCATAGTTTATTATGAACAATGCAACACTAAAACAGTAACACTAACACTTGGATGAACCAGTGTTGACTTCGAATTTAAAAAGACACTTCTCGTCTCGTGGACACCATCATCTACCTCATGAAATGTTAAATTTCTAATTCTTTGTAACTTTGTTCCTATATATTCGAATTACATCGTATCATGGTCACAGTACTTTTGAGAATAAAGTACTTTGGATGTGTATTGCCTCATCCATCTCACTTGCGTTATTACTGTTGTAGAGATCTACGAAATTTGAATGTTTCTGATATTATAGCAACCTTAGTTTGTAGCACTGAATAAGAAATATGGTATTGTAAGTATTCGTTTAACATATAGATTTGAAATATAGAACAATCTGACCCAGTACTTTTTTTTTTTTTTTTTTCAAACAAAATACGGTAGAACTTTAACACAGCTAATCTGTTGGCATTGCAGAGCATGTCAATTTCTTCCTGTTGATATTTGCTCTATACAAAATTGAATGTTTTCATGTACTAGTTTAACGTTATAAGCACGTTTCAAAATCCCTCTCTATTTATTTACCTATCTTTATATATATATATATATATATATATATATATATATATATATATATATATATATATATATATATATATATATTATAATATGAGAGAGAGGGGGGGATTTTGAAACACCAAAATAATGTCCCAGTGCAACTCCATTCGAGTTTGGTTTTACAGGAAAGCTTGCTTCCCATTATGGATCAAATTCTGGTTTAGGTTTAATTACGTGTAGTCAAGCGTATTGTCCTCAAACAACAGATAACGAAAGGAGAGTTGAATGTTGAGAAGAACGGTAAAGGAATAAATTCATACAATTTTAACGAATGAGGTACGGAATTAGTTCTATTTCAAAGGGGAGACCGCGTGTTTTCTTACGGAAACGGAACTTAAGTATAAAATACTATCTTCCGAGACCCGTTTCCCTGCAACTACTTGTACAATTTGTTACATGTACAGCACTTTATCTTGTCCCGGCGTGCGTTCTATACATCTACACCAGGGTTGCCAACTTTTTCGCGGCATATTATGCTGGTAGTGACTCAGACTAGGCCAGGGATGATATTTTCTAATAATAATAATAAATATTGAGTGAAATTCACTTCATATCATAATCTAAAGGTACTCAAACAAAATATTTTACTTTCACGTCAATGTAAAACTTTATTGAAATTATAGGTGACACGATGAAATCCTTCCCATTACTAGCAACATAGAAGACTTAAACTACTATTTCATTACATAAACCACTGTTTGAATTTAAGATCGTTTTCCCATTCATTCCGATGTGTGTTTTTGATAAGATTTCCACTTCCGACTTGAAATTCTACGCTTTTATTTTCGTTTCTGAGTACCGTCACACAACTCCTGTTTTTGCACGTCACTTTACTGTTTCACTTATGATTAAATGCAATGTTCGAAGTGCACAAAAAGCAGAGCCGGTATTGTTTTATTACGATTTTGACTCGACATACCGGCTATTTAAGTGTTGAAATACAGTGAGGATATGTTGCCTAAAAAAAAATAATAATAATAAAACCTTATGTTGTATTCTAGAGAATTATACATGAAAATGCTCAAAAATAGAGTTTCCTGTGGGGAAAGCTCCCAGATCCCTATTCGACTAAGGGTTATTCCAAACCCCCGAAGAATCGTTCCCACAGCAGACAACCTCTAAATCTGTTCAGGCTCAAAACACGACATTTATATGAATTAAGACAAGAAGATACACACACATATACGAAAGAAACAAATCAATATGACACATCAAAATATAAACTAGATGCACTTCTTTGTAGACATCTCATTTTAAAAACAAAAGGTAGCATGAAGATGTCGGTGTTGTCAGCTTAGAAATTATTTCTACATAAGAAATAAACTCTTTTTACGTGCAAAGCTATTCGTCAATTACTGTGTATAAAAATGGATTTATTAAAGGTATCTACTCTTCAGTGACGGTATGTCTTGATCACTGAAAAACCAGAGGCGGTATGGCATACCACCGCATATAGTATCACTTCGACCACTGATTAAATGTGAATGTACCGTATGTGTTACAGAATAAAGATTAGGAAAACGACTAAAACTGAAAGATATTCAAATCACAAGCAAAATAACGCGCACACAAATATTTTCTTAGGACTGTACAAACACGAACTTTGAAGTTAATTTACTACCCCGTCTTTTAAAAGAATTAATGAAAAAAGAAAATCAGGGAACTGAAGATGTAAACATCGGTAGTTTCATTAATTCTTGTTGGAAAGGATTTTAAGGACATTACTAATTACAAAATAATAATAATAAGAAGAAGTTGGGGTGGAAAATACATTTACTTCAACCAATAATTTGATGTAATCTGAATATACGGCTCAGAAACACACACACACACAAAACAAAATTAAAAAAAAAAAAAAAGTTTGGATCTCTAAATGTAGATTGCAAAATAAAAGAATAATACAATTATTTTCAAAGCCTACGGTTTGGAAGTGTCAGACTCAGAAGTGACCGAATACCTCAAGGGAGCCGATTTCTCTGTAACGTTAGGTTGCAGACAAGGCTCTGAGAAGGCATAGGCCCTATACAAATATTAGTATTATAAGGAAAACTGAATTAAAATTATGCCAAATATTGTATATTCATAACAAAATACCGTATTCTCGCGTGTATAATAAGCTGCACTCATGTATAAGCCGCACCCTTAAAATTTAACTTTACTTCCGTTAAAAAAAAATCTTTTGTTCGTTTACCGGTAATTGTTGATTCAAATCAACAATAGCGGTATTTGAGTTAACGTGTTTGTTCCTGTATTGAATTGTTGTTTCGTCTGATTATGGCCTTGTGGATTTGTTTTCTATACGTGTTTCTTGTGATGTACGGTAAATACCGTACAACAAACGCAAAAAATAATACCGTAATTATCTTTAAGCCATTTTAAATCATTCGCGTGTATAAGCCGCACCCTACATTTTCGTTCGCTTTTTCGTGAAAAAGTGCGGCTTATACACGCGAGAATACGAAAAAAAATTTAATACATAGGGCCCACATGAGCATTGGGGGCTGGGCTCTCCTCCCCAGGATCAGCGCCCTTGGCTAGTAGGGTAGGGGCATTTTTAGACATCTGTGTGGCTTTAAATTCTAGTTTCTGAACTTTATTCTAAAAACCTTTGACGCTAATTCACATTGGGCCAATCAACTATTTGTGTTTCAACGCATGAAAACAAACATCATAGAAGCAAAAGTTATGCTACTTTGCAATTATTCCAATAGCAAGATGCTGGGTGCTAATGTGCCTGCAAACATGCTATACTAGGAATGACAACGTTGATCTGCACAGAAGAGTGGAAATACGAAGAAAGCCTGTTAGAGGGTACTCGAAGCATTACTGTTGCATGTTTCACTGACATTTTCTGCCATCTGGCGACGGAATTTAAAACTCACTCGTATAATATATATCAGGAGAAACTCTTGCCGGTACGGAACTACTAGTTTATTTATTTATTTTTCTTTTTTAAATTCCAATTTAAATTTTTCTTGAGTTGCTCAGTGAAATTCAAATTTTCAAAATTGAAGAGACTGAAAATATATTTTCAATATTAAGTTATACTTATTTGAAGACCGTATGCTGTAAACGGTAAATGTGAAGAAAGTATATTTGACTTTTCTAGAATCTAAAATAAATGATAATTATTAGAGAAAGACTACTTTTTAAAGAGTATTTTTGGTTATATGTGATTTAATAAAAAAAAAAAAACCGTAAGGCTTCCACCTATACATTTAATTGAAATAACTAGCCACGGCACGTCCGATTCCAACTGCCAATGGAAAAAATAATTCTGATTTTTTTTTTCATACACGAGTCTCCCTTTTTGGTGGTCTTCGATGAGTCTCCAACTTATTTATCCAATTCTTCTAATACCATCATTTAACGTCTTCTTTCCTGCTCTGTTCTTTTAGCATCGATCTATTAGACTATTCTTACTTTTATACAAAAAAAAAAAAGTTTGAACTAGCTAAAATGCCCGTTCGCATGAGAAGGATGTTTAGGGAAATAGTTGAAAAGTATATTTTAACCTTCTGCCGATTAGGACACGTATTTCAAAGTGAAGTGATAAAAACCCAGCTCGACTCAAGTGCTATACGGTATTCAAAAAATCATTTTAAACGGTTTAGTCATTTAATCTCATAAGCATTTAAGTGTAAAATCAGAAATTAAAATAATAGAGAGATTGGCTCTTCCCCTCTTACAATTGAAATTTTCGAAAACACCAGAACACGTGCTTACCTATTTTTCTAGGCCGAAATGAACGTGGAGTTCATGTGCCTTGTTTCATCTCTTTAACTTGAAGCTTCTGAGATTTTATTTTTGGCATACATTTTGAACTTTCCTCCAACTCTTTAGAATACTCATTTTAATCAAAATAATATATATATATATATATATATATATATATATATATATATATATATATATATATATATATATATATATATATATATATATATATATATAATATTTTAACCGTAACGTGTTTGAGGACTGCTCAAAACCAAGTGTTCAAAAATGTTTCAAAAATTAAATTGTTTCCTCGATAAGTGGCGATATACAACGTCCTTTTTCAGTTTTGTATAGGCCTTCCTGGATGTATAATATCAAAATATATGGAATGAAAAGTTAAATAAAATCGAAATTTTGTTCCAATTGATGGACTGCGTTCATGGTTCATACTCGTAGCCAGAAATCTAAGACAGGGGGAATGAATATTTTGGGTGGGTTACTTGTTTACCTTACCTTCTTGACTGCAAATTTTTGGAACATGTATTTTTCTAAACAAGCAACTGCAAGTTTTAATAGCGCTAGACCCCCTGAAGACTCTTTAGATACGTGCGTGAATTGTATCGAAGAGGATAATTCTCTTGAAGTTAAAAGTTAATCAACTAACTGTAGTTAAGAGTAAGGAAACAAATTTCAATTTCCGGCCAGTGATTATAGAAAACTTTTTAAATCACTAAAATTCAGGTTTGTCAATCATAAAACTTACATTAGGCATTTGTATTACCTTTTGTTAGGCATGTACAGAAGTGTAGTAATACTTTTGTCTGATGGCGGACCCGCTTTTGATAATTATGATCTGGAGATGCTATAGGGTTAACAATTTCTTTGTAATATAGTTGTAGTTTGTCAGTTCAAATAAAATTACAATTACAAAAATCTTTTAACTTCACATGAACATACTGATAAGAACATATCATTAATTGTCTTTCTAGAAATTACTCTCACCTTTCTATATATATAATATCAATGTTTTAAAAAGATGTATCGCATTACAGTGTGCTACATAAATTCACAGAATTGCGATGGAAACGAAAAATTGTATCGCAAAATGCGATGCATTATTATCATAATTTATTGCTGAAATGAGCTATTTTTTATTTTATTTTTTAAAAGCATAAATTTTCCTTCCCGATAGAAGGATTTCATCCCATATTTGTGATAAATCTTCCGTCGAATACCTGACGTTTTCCTTTAGATCTTTTTGGTACCAACAATGCATATCCCTCCACTACAGACTAAACATCGTATTGCTGGAGATTTGTCATAGAGTTGACAAAAATACTACGCGTACTTTGGCATTTCATAGCATAACTAACTCACTCTATGGAACCCGGAAGTTCAATGCCGCGTTCACAAAAGCTCACTACTGACTTCTATTCTTAGTTAACTGCATCCAGTTTCTACTTTGTATTCCAATCTCTGCGAGATCCATCTTAATATTGTCCTCCCATCTGCGCCTAGGTCTTCCTAATGGTCGTTTTCCGATTGGTCTTCCAGTCAAGACTTTGAAAGCGTTTCTACTTTCTTCCATTCTAGCTACATGACCCGCCCACCTGAGCCTCCTAGACTTGACGACCCTAACAATGTTGGGTAAACCGTATAAATTATGTAGTTCCTCATTATGAAGTTTCCGCCATTCCCGTTCCTCTTGGGTCCGAATATTCGTCTCAGGATCTTGTTCTCAAATATGTTATCCATGTTCTTCCCTCAGAGTAAGCGACCATGTTTCGCAACCATGCAGAACAACAGGCATGATTATTGTTTTATGTATTTTAAGCTTCAAATTCCTCGACAGAATTCGCAACAACAAGAGATTTTGAACTGAATAGTAACACGAATTCCCTGCTTTTAATCGACATTTAATTTCTTTATGAATATGATTTTCGTTTGTTAATATTGATCCTAGATATTTGAAATTATCCACTTCATCAAAAGTATTATTTAATATTTGAACGCATCCATAATTAGCTGTATTACGGTCCCATTTTATAGCATATGGAAGTAAAATGCCTCAATGGACTTCCGAAATGCAAGACGTCGGCTTACCTTTCGGGAATTAGCGAAGATAAGGGACTTCAGCACCCACTTTTTTCTCCCGTCGTTTCAAGCTCTGTGGTAAGGAGTTCATAATTGGTACATCTTCATAGTTATTTCATAGCATGCCTTTATTATTATTATTATTATTATTATTATTATTATTATTATTATTATTATTATTATTATTATTATTATTATTATTATTATTACATCTTCGTTGTTTATCATTGAAATGGCGAAACAAAAGTACTGTTAGGTTTACACTTAAGAAAAAAAATGGAAAATAAACTTGATCTGAGCAACACTTAGTTACAATATGAGTTAGAAAATTTGCGCTTTTGTGAAATTAAGATGTATTCATTTTGTGGGCTATGTAATGTCAATCTCCCGTTTGACAGCACTCAAATTCCATGTGGATATATTCAAAACCAGGTACAATCTTAGGTAATCTGTAGAATGCCAATTAATACTAAAATAAATCGGCGGTGGCTCAGTGGTAGAGCGTTCACCTCTGGTGCTTGGGGTCCCGGGTTCGATCCCAGCCTCCGCCAAGTGAACCTTGTGGTGGACAAACACCGTGTGCGTAGGTTTTCTCGGGGTTCTCCCGTTTCCTTCCACTTTCTTCATTCCACCATTTCACTCATTACTCATCATCACCGTCTCCTTTAGCCTAACCGGCATAACCGTGGGACGTAAAACTCAGACTTCCTGTGGTCAGATAAAGAAGTTGGGGATTTGCTGACCGGCACAATTGATATTATTGGGCAGGAGAGGATCTGAGAACGGTTGTTGAAAAAGCGCCACCATTACTCAAAGGTCAGTATCAGTGGCGTATTTACGATTTTGTTTCGGGAGGGGCTTTGCTAACTTTCGGGGGGGGGGTGCTTTGCCTGAAAATGTGAAAATTCTGCAAGATATTTCATATACCGGTACTTTACTATAGTAAGATTTCGGGGGGGGGCTTAAGCCCGGAAGCCCCCCTAAATACGCCACTGGTCAGTGTAGTGTGGACTGACTTCCACGAAAGTTGATGGTCCATACGTCATTCGGGACACAATGAATGCAGTACGGTACTTTGCTATACTTGAAGCTTATGTTCACGACATTGTATCCACTTGGGACAATTACAACCTAATCTTTATGCAAGATTGGACTCCGACTCATTTCGCACGCCCTGTTAGTGCACAGCTCGACACCCATTCTCCAGGACGTTGGATGGATCGTAGTGGCTCCCTTAAGTTGCCAGTAAGGAGTAATAACTCAACGCCCTGCGACTTCTTCCTCTGGCGGTGAGAAATTTATCGCATAAACCAAAAACTTTTGATGAATTGGAGGAGTAAATTCGCCAAGTTCTTGCAAAGGTACCGCAAAATAGGTCTATTAAACAGGTGCAGAATTGTTTAGAGATCAATTTAAATGAAATACATCCGATATGAAACTAATGAGAACTGCATATTGAAATACCAGAAAATGCAACAAAATCTGCATATTGAAATACAATTAAAATAGAAAACCAATGAAATACCTGAGCATGCTAAGATTTCACTAGTAATGTCCGGTTCAATCTTCGTGACGCACATTATCAAGTCATTTAAAATACTCAATAACTTTTTTGACTAGTTTCCAAGTTTCTTTAAGCAAAATTAGAAATCACCTATTTTTTTTTTTTTAATCATATGACCCAAAATTAAGGGAGTTACGAAGTTTTAAAATTTCCTTACTGCCTCCATTTTGAAACAGTATGACGGCTCAGATTCTATATTTGTAATGTGAATAAACTGACCAAATTTAGTTTTAATCCATTCGCTTTTAGGGAAGTACTGTATCCACTATATACAAGAAATGGATTCTACTATTATAGAAATAGATGGAAATCGTGAGATCTCCGCAATAGGTATATTAAAAATCCAACTCAAGCTTATTACAAACCAGAAATTATAAGGGGGTCGCTTGCAAGAGGATGTGATAAAATGGGGGTCGTGATAGGAATTAGGTTGACAACCACTCCCGTAAACTAATGTCTTTATGCGTTATTCTATTTATTTTTATTAGGGATGCGCTCGAGTCGAGACATGTCTCGAATCTCGACTCGACTCGACTCGAATTCGAGTCGAGATTCGAGTCGAGACATACTTTGTAAAATTCGAGACGAGTCGAGACAAACGTATTTCTCGACTCGAATTTTCGAGTCGAGACACGAGTCGAGTCGAGACGGCTCTTAAAAATCTCGACTCGACTCGAATGTCTCGAAAATCTTTCTATAATTTTTAATATTATTTTGAAGAAAGTATTCACTCAGAAACAGCCTTGAAACCAATTCCAGCTTTTATTCCTTCAGAAAGGTACAGAACGCATAAAATTAATAGTTAATCTTTAAAGATCAAGATTTAATTTTCAGCTCAATTCAGTTAATTAGAACTAATAGTTAATGTCGTTGTATTTGGTTGTACTGCAAATATAATAATAATAATAATAATAATAATAATAATAATAATAATAATTGATTATCTAGTTTGTATAAAATTATTATCCGTAGTCTAAATCTAGTTTGTATAAAACTATTGCGATAAAGTGAACTTCATAAATTCTCTCAATGAGCAGTTGGTAGTCTATAGTAATTTAGCATAGTTATAATTATTGTGTTTTCGTTCCCATGAACGCAATAGGGTTACGTAACTTCTGGATTATTCGCTTGCCCAACTATTCTCAGGCTTTAATATGTTGCAGCATATCACGAGCTACGGATAATATATAATGTAACATTTGTTGTAAATCACATATTATGATACGAGACTATTTTACATAGTATATCCTATCTAATATAAATAAAATAAAGAGTTTGTTTGTATGTTTGTCTGTCTGTCTGTGTGCGACCTGGGGACCAGACGAGTGGACCGAGAGTTCCCAAAATTTGGTCACGGGTACCTTAGTCCAGGCCCCAGATCAAGACGAAGCGTTTTTTTAAATTTCGAACCAGGGGGGTCTCGGGGGGGAAGTTTACTAGGACCGACCTGGGGACCAGACAAGTTGACCGAGAGTTACCAAATTTTGGTCACGGATACCTTGGTCCAAATCCCAGTCTAAGGCGAAGCGTTTTTGTCAAAATTGGAACCAGGGGGTCTCAGGGGGGCGTTTAGCGAGACATGTAGTAAAAGTAATCCAAATTGATCGACATTAGTGTCAAATCCATAGTTTTCACGGTCGCTGAGATCAATGGTGACACTTCCATCAGCGATGACTTGCAAATTCAGCTACTACTGTATGCGGGCCGGGTGTCAGCGGGTGAGGAATACCGAGACATGTATAAATAGCCCATATTGATTGATACTAGTGTCAAATCCATAGTTTTCGCGGTCACTGAAATGAATGGTGATACTTCCACAGGTGTTGACTTCCAAATACAGCCCCCATGCGAAGAATGGGTATATTAAGCTAGTATTACAATAAATGGACTGCTTGGATGCCAAGAACTAGTACAGATAAGTATCATTCACTTCTATGAATAGGTATTTTTTAAAAGGATTTTTGTAAACACTACGTTATAAAACAATGAACTACATACAGTAGTTATGGTTTCGGTTCCCAACATAAAAGAAATATGGATTGTTCATGAGATATTGAACTTCAACTTTCACTCCTGGAAAATTTCAATTTTGGAGTTAGGCCACTTGGCATCAAAGCAGTTCACTGTAAGATAAATACATTCCGCACATTAGTAACATAGTTGTTCAGGGGCCTTCGATTTCCATCCTCTCAAATGAAAGCTGAACGATTGCTTGATACATGCTGACTATATAGGAAAAATAGTGTATTAAGTTTTCGAGCTTTGGTGCGTATCCGTATTTACACTCTGATATAACTTTAAGTTCACACTCAAATCGAGCTAATTGTTTAATGCATTTCGAAAGCTTTTGTTTTTGTGCAGCTCATTAAGGAAAATCTATTTCATAATCGTAACATTTATGTACTAAGAAACTATGAACGTAAAGTGGACTCGACCTAGCCCCGTGGCCGCTGTGACTCAGTGGCACAGCTCTCACCCTTGGTGTATGAGGACTCTGATTCTGTGTGTGTGTGTGAACTCCGCGGCTAGTTTACGCGTCTTTGCCGTGGAAGACTCGGGCTCAATTCCCGGCGCAAGCTCATGTAGTTCGGATTCCACGTTAATCAGTAGGTCTACATTTCATATATCCTCGCTGCTGAAAGGGACGGTAAAGTCAAAATCAACTCAACAATATAAATGTGTGTGTGCTTATGTGAATTTCCTCGTGGCTGTATGGTTAACACATACGCCTTGATCGCGGGAGACTCTGGTTCGATTTACGGTGGAAGCTCATGAAGTTGTTACCGGTATCCCACTTTAAACTGTAGATCCATGCCTCATATAACCATAGATATAATATGGTACAGAGTAAAACAGGCATAGAAATTTAAGCTTTTTAGGCTAACTTAATCTTACATATAATGCAACTAGCTTGGCCAAGTTATAATGGAGGAAATGCTATCATTGCAACACTCTGAGAATAGAAAATGTTCGTCAGGTATTACTATCCCCCCCTCTCCTGCAGAATGAAAACCCTGACTAAAACTCAATATATATATATATATATATATATATATATATATATATATATATATATATATAACTATTTTGTGTAATGTAACAAACAGTGGCGGATAGTATTCATGTTTCCTTGCAGAGGTCCTTACAAGGGTTCGCTTCCATCTTCCTCTCCCCAAGAACTAAAATACATTAAAAAATTGCTATTACTTGTTAATCTTGTACAAAGGACGCAATTAAAGTCCCAGTGTAACACCCCTTCACATTTAGATTTTTTCCCCTGGAAGAAAACCAGTTATTATTATTTTTTGATTTCTCAGTCTCACCTACATAAACATACGAATAGAATTACAGGATAGGAGTGCTTGCACGTGACATCGAACTATATTTCTCATCAAATGTGTCACAGATGAAAATTTTCGTTTGTACTGCCTCTATTTTCTGGTACATACGTTTCATTTATGTTATGTTGCTAAAATTCGTTAGGAAACAAGTACAGACTGCGCCTGTGTGCCTGACAAAACGTAAATGTACTGGATAATTATTTCTTCACTTTCTTCCAGAAAAAAAAGTAATCCATCTCATGTCGGCTAACAAAAGGAGGTAGAGGACCAAAGATAGCCGTTGTTTACCTAAGGCCGTTACACAGCAGGGGTTTCATTCAGTCAGAAGGAAAAGAAAAAATAATTTAAGGTTTCTACATTTGTTTTGAACTGCAATATACTTCTTCCTTTTATTTTAAGAACCATTTCCTTCTCATTTGTCTGCATCAGAAAAAAAATGCAAAAAAAATCATTAGAATGTGCCTATTTACCCAAAGTACGTACTAGATCACTAGTTCAATAGTAAAATCACTAAATCTAGTACGAAATCATAAATGTGGCATCCCTGGGTTGGAGCGAAAGTAATAGTTGGAGTAAAAACTAGTCCGTATTTCTACTGCGTTCTGTTGTTGAATTCACAGAAATGTTCAAAAATAAATTCAAGAAGTAAAACACGATCCTACAAAAGACTGTTTACTTGCTCACTGGTTTTCGTATTGTGAACTGAAACTCAAGTGCGCAGTCATGTTGAATACTTCTGTCCCTTTCTACTTTACAACTTGAGGTGGGATGAGGGTCAGAATAGATCTAGTGATATACCCACTGCCTTCTACATCCGTCCGCGAGGAGGCGGTGGATATACCGCTAAAGGAAGTGCTTCAGTCGGAAATGGTGTGTATTGTTTATACTACTTACAATGTTATCCCCCCGCATAAAATATAAATTCACCCTTTCTCCCTTCCCTTTTTCGAATACAATGAACCGACTCTTTTGCTGAAGAAAGATACTAAAAGAAAATTGAAACATCTGTGTCTAAACTTTCTTTGAAGCGCAGTCTTTTATATTTGTAAGGTTTTGCGAGTGTTTTCGAGATAGCCAAATCTTTTACCATGGACTCCTGCTGCGAACTGACCGTGAGTAAACACCCGATCTCGCTGTGCTCAATTTCTCTCGCACACGTGAAATGGGTTTGTTGTTTCCAAAACAAATAGGAAGTTACCTTGTGCTTTTGCATTTCTGCACGCACACAGGTACCATTGTTGTTTTAATGATAAGAAGAAATATCAAAACCATCCGATATATATGATACGAAACAGCTAACAGAGGGAGGCAAAGATAAAAGTAGGCCTATACCAAGTTTTCCGCGTGGTACCATTATGGAGAATAAATATTTGATAAAGTCACGTAGATGCGCTTAAACCTATTCCATCTGTCCTTATAACTTTTCTGGTCTCATCAATTTCTCAGGAGAATACGTACAACATATGTCCAAATTCCATATATACTCTTTCTAAACTAATGAGTAAACTCATTAAGAACACCAACTGATATCAATAAACAGTAAAGAAAACAATACTTTATACTTCCATCATTTGGTACACATCTCTATGAAGCATAGCTTGTTTCTTTTCGAAATAGCTCCTTCGTGTCACAGCTGTGGTTAGTTTTGTTTTGTGTTAGGATGAAAGAGAGAAATGCAATATTTGCTTCGCGGTGAAGTTATATATATTATTAAGATGAGCGGTGATAAGCGAGGTTTAACAAAGAGTGCCTTTCGGATGCACAATTTAACGGGTAGTTGCAGTCCGTGTTGAGAATCGAACCAAAGCTATGTAAGACATATTATGATAAATCCAAAAGGTGTGTTGTATCGGTGCAGTACCAGTTTTTCACGTTTTTCAGAATGTTCCAAAACCTAAAGAATAATCTTTAATTTCTGATATTTTAGTCGTCACAAATTACAATTTTATAATGTAGTCAATGTTTATAATTACTGGGCAGTTGGGCGTTTAAACTAATGACATCATAATAAAGTCAAAACCATAATTTTGAGTTGAATTGATTCTGAGTTTAACGTCCCGTTCAGCAGCGAGGCTATGTGAGACGTGGACCTACTGATTAACATGGAATCCGAACCACATGAACTCCCACCGGGAATCAAGCCCAGGTTTCCCACGCCAAAGGCAAGTATGCTAACCGTTAGCCACGAAGGAGCTCCACCATAATTTTAGTGGGCGATAAGAAATATCTCGCCAGTGATTTTACAATAAATAAAATTTTATAAGTATTAAAGAATAGTGGTAAGAGATTTTATAATAGCTCTTTTCTTTATGAGATATGAGTATTTTGAAAAAAAAAAAAAAACTAAAGAATAGGTTGGCGGAACCACAAAAGACTCGTAAAATAAACTTTCTTATAAATACATACGCACCTTACTCACCTTTTATAATTGCCATACTTACGTTCTCCATAAAAACAGAAATTCTCTTTTAGTGATACTTTACACAAGATCATGAAGTGGGTTCAAATTTAATTAAAGGGAAAATACAATACAATAATCCACAAATATTGCCTCAAGTGAGTTTAAAGATTTCTAAACACTAGTGCGAAACCGGGCTCTGCCGTTGCGATCGATTTACAGGTCTTGAGACGAAAGTAAGAAGGGACTTACGCACACAGTAAGTAAAAACAATTAATATGCCTGTAACTTTCCCCCAAATGGGTGTATCTTAAAACTAACCTCACCATTATTTTTCTAATTAAATTCTAGCCCGAAATTATGTATCATATTACCCTATTCCCATTTTGAAAACTTGACCTTAATTCAAAATGGCGGATTTCAAGATGGCTGCCATCAAGGTCATATCTACCATACGACTTCTCCCCAGGACTTATATGTATCCACATGGTTTTTCTTCACTTTTCTTCATTAACGCTCCGTTTACAAAGGGTAGTAAGGGACTTCTGTAGTAATTCCTAATAACCACATCACAATTCTTAAAAGTTATTAAAAAAAATAGAAAACATGCACCATGGCAAAAATTTGTCATCACAAGTAATGATGCATACAAGCCTTCTATCAGCAAAAAAAGTTTCATTGAAATTGGAGCCGGACATTTGAGTGATGTCCCTTGTGGGATGTGATTGAACGTGACGTCAGAACACATCGCCCCCCTTCCCGGAATTTACGGGAATTAGGTGACCTGAGTGAGCACATGTGGTGCCAGCTCTCTCCAGCGACCTATCAAGGATCATTGCGTGTATGCCAAGACGTGTCGCCGTTTTTAACCATGCCAAAAGTCGACATACTCACAATTAGGTAGGTAGTCATGATGGTCTGGCTGATGTGTGCGTATATTTTAACTCGTACATTTTGTCTCGACTCGAATTTCGAGACGTCTCGACTCGAATTCGAGTCGAGTCGAGACAGAGACTGTCGAGTCGAGACACGAGTCGAGACAGAAACATATTTTCGAGTCGAGACACGAGTCGAGACAACATTTTCTCGAGACGAGTCGAGACAGGCTTAAATCTCGACTCGACTCGACTCGAATGCATCGCTAATTTTTATTAATAAACTTATGAAATGATGCGATAGCTACAATAAGAAAATTATGGGGCAAATAGAAAAATATAAAAGAATAAAACTATAGATCACGAATGTTTCACCAACGATACCTTCGGAAGACTGATTCCTAAATCGCTAGTCACTGAAAGTAATCTCGTATATGCTTATCGTTTACGGCAGAAGCGGATTTCCATATGACAGTATTCCGAATCAGTCAGCTGCCATGCAAGATAGTAATCAAATATGGCTTTGACCTAATCTATCAGCTGTTTCCAAGGTTTGTAAACGGTTGCCCTTTTTATTTTGTAGATAATGAGTTCATAAACAGTTCTCATTCAGAAAGAAAAGACATATTTGAATAGCTATTTTCAGACTATGAGCTAACGGTCTAATTGACCTTTGTTGGCATGTGCATACAACTGCTACTAGCTGCCTATATACAGGGTTATTAAAAAGAATTATGCAAAACTAAAACGTACTTATTTTGCACTGAAACTACATAGAAAAGCAAAATTGGCCTGAAAAAAGAAAGGAAGGTTGCAAATTTGTCTAGTTTTTTTTTATTTTGCTTCAAAGCCGCCAGAGTCGCTAGTTTTATTATTATTATTATTATTATTATTATTATTATTATTATTATTATTATTATTATAGTAGTTTAACATCTTATGATTGTACACAGAGACTAAAGAAAGCTGTGTTATTAGGATGGATGATAATGGTGGTAAAACGAAAGTGAGAGG
Organism: Thermobia domestica; assembly: GCF_964235325.1. Lineage (NCBI taxonomy): Eukaryota > Metazoa > Arthropoda > Insecta > Zygentoma > Lepismatidae > Thermobia > Thermobia domestica. The sequence goes on along the minus strand of NC_137454.1, from coordinate 168,553,850 downwards.
AAATGGGAGAACCACGAGAAAATCTGCGCACATAGTATTCTTCCCATAAAGGCTACTTGGTGGAGCTGGGCCTTACATGCACAAGATGAGCGCTCTACTACTGAGCCATTATGAAAATTCCAGTGTATTCCATCTGTTAGTTTAAAAGCTACAAGGCATTTTAAAGATAAATGATTTACCTATTCATCATAATTTTATAGGAATTAATTACATATTCGCAATGTGCTTATTTCGATATTACTGGAGTACTGTAACTTCAAGTTGTCCGCGTTGGTCTCCTATGAACAGGAATTATATTTTCTATTAGAAAGTATGGATATATTTCAATGCCGATAATTGATTTTGTGACCTTGAGCAAGACTAGTTTTTTTTAGGAGAAAAACCATGATGATTCTTCTTGAGAGGGGAGAGGAAGTCACGAAATTACTAGTAAGGAATCATCACGACGGGACATAACCACGATCCCTGACACACTTCTTAACACAAGTAAGGGATTTAGTGGTCTAAAAAATGTTTGGATCTTCGTCAACCACGAATACAGAAGCAGTTTTTTTTTTTTTGTATAACCGTAACATGTGCAAAAAACAAAACTGAAAAGGATCTTTCAAAACAGCCTATATATTGATTATAATTTTATATAAATAATTGTCATCTCGGTCGTGTCGGCGCACGTGGGATCTGGTCCTTGGGGTCCGGACCCCCCGAAATTCCAATTCCTCTGTAAATTTAGCCTAATTTTAGGAGCGATTTTTACAAATTTTAATACAATTTATCCTCATATTGAATTTGGGTTCCCCCAAAAGCTTCGGGACCCTCCCGAAATAAATTTTTGATTATATGCCTGGTATCGGAAATTGTTGACCTACTGATCTAGATTTTGCACGATTTGCTGCTCACTCACCTAAATTGTCATTCATGATGCATGCAATTGCATTTATATGCATTTTTATATGTAATCATTCTCTGCATTTGTACCGTACTAAATTTAGTATAAAGTGTCAGGCTCCGATTCCATGTTTAACTAGCTAACTCACTCACTCTATGGCCTATGGAACCCGGAGGTTCAATGCCGCGTTCATAAAAGCTCTCCACTGACTTCTATCCTTAGCCAGCTGGATCCAGTTTCTACTTTGTATTTCTATCTTTGCGAGATCCATCTTAATATTGTCCTCCCATCTGCGCCTAGGTCTTCCTAATGGTCGTTTTTCGATTGGTCTTCCAGTCAAGACTTTGAAAACGTTTCTACTTTCTTCCATCCTAGCTACATGACCTGCCTACCTAAGCCTCCTAGATTTGACGACCCTAACAGTGTTTGGGAAACCGTATAAATTATGTAGTTCCTCTCCATTCCCATCCTCTTGGGTCTGAATATTCGTCTCAGGATCTTTGTCTCAAATACTTTGTCTATGTTCTTCCCTCAGAGTAAGCGACCATGTTTCGCAGCCATATAGAACAACGGACATAATTATCGTTTTATATATCTTAAGCTTCAAATTCCTCGACAGAATTTGCGACAACAAGAAATTTTGAATGGAATAATAACACGAACTCCCTGTTTTTAGTCGACATTTAATTTCTTCGTGAATACGGTTTTCTTCTGTTAATATTGATCCTAAATATTTGAAGGTATCCACTTTATCAAAAGTATTTTTCGATATTTTAACGCATCCATAATTTGCCGTATTACGATCCCGACGAACTTCCATGTACAGGGTGCGGCACAACCAACTAAGCAGTTTTAAGGAGCAATAAAAAGTAAATCTGGATATATATAGAGAAATGTTTTTATTTTCTAAATTAGTACAATATACCATTTTACATTCATTTAGTTTTGAAAATAATGTCCTCAACATGGCGGCCGTTAGCATCAATGCATTGTTGTAGACGATCCCTGAAGTTTCGAGCAGCTCTTGCACACATATCGCGGGGTATGGCATTCACTTCGTCAATAATCTGCTGTTTTAACTCTAGTAGGGTGTGAGGGCAGCTTTTGAAAACAGTTTCCTTTAGATATCCCCAAAGAAAGTAGTCACAAATTCAAATCTGGTGACCGCGCAGGCCATTCGACATCACCCCTCAAAGAGACGAGGCGTCTCGGAAACATTTCTCTTAAAATATCAAGTGAAATTCGAACTGTGTGAGCAGTAGCCCCATTCTATTGGAATCACAAGTCCCCTAGTCCATATTCAACAATCTCGTCCATTCTGGGTTGCAGAAAATTATTCAACATTGAAACATAACGTGTGGAACTCAGTGTCACGTACACTCCTTCCTCCTCAAAAAAGTAAGGACGATCTGTTGTTTGCATAATAAGCGCGAACGGCAAAACCACGATGTGGACCGGTCCAGACCATATTATAGTACTCGCGCCGAGTCGTGAAGCTTGACCTAGATCTACCGATTTCACCACCCAATAGAACGCGAGGGTGTGTTCCAGTCGTCAACCCCCACCCATCAAATTTTGTCAGTGTCTTCTCTCGCGCTACACGGAAAACATCTCCCGAGAGTACAGTGTTGTCGGATTGGCGTCAAATTCCGTTTTGTTAATTCTTTTTTGTTGCGTTATATCTTCGTTGTTACTATTTGTGCTATTGTTTTCATTTTAGAATAGTTGTTACAATAATTATTATTGTGCAGTGTTATTATTGGTAATTTTTAAATGCCTTTTTATATACTCGTTTCCTATGTCTTCAAAGTTTGGCAACATAGTTGGTGAATTCAGCTGTTCGACGTTTCCCCCAAGTGTGCGCTCGGGAAGTGGCTCCACGAATTGTACCGAAGTTTTCCGATGTGTTGGAGCTCAAGCAAATTATTTCTATGATTGGTTTAGGCTCAAGCTTCACGACTGGGCGCGAGTACTATAGCTACTGAAATGGGGTCAACGACTGAACAAAGGCAGACCACGTGCAACTGCCTACCCCCTCCACAACTCTCGCGATAGTCGATAGAAACTGCTTAGTCGGTTCTGCCGCACCCTGTATTTAGTTTTCTCTGCGTTGACTTCTAAACCCATGTCCCTGCAAGCGTTTAATAAGACCGCAGCATTTCTTTCTATTGTTCTCCTATCATACTCGTATATTAAATTTACATAATCAACATACGCCATAATCTGGTGAATACCATTCAACTTTAGGCCCTGGTTGCTATCTTTGATTTTCCTTATAGCGTATTCCAGAACAAAGTTGAATAATAATGGCGACTACGCATCTCCTTGTTTCATTCCATTCTCGACGTGAAAGCTCGTGGACAAAAATTTTCCTACCCGGTTTTTACTTGGGGTTCATTTAAACATATCTTAATTAATCTAATTAGCTTTCTCGGTATTCCAAATTCTTTAAGAATGTTGTATAATGCTTCTCTCCTAACCGAATAGTAAGCCTTTCTAAAATCAATAGTTGATGTACGGGATATTGTATTCCCACTTTTTTTCGACTATTTTTCGAATAGTAAGTATTTGGTCGATGGTTGATCGATTTCGTCTCAATCCGCACTGATAATCTCCAATAATTTCATCTGCGTATGGGGTCAATCTTGCTAATAGAATGTTCGAGAGGATTTTATAGGACGTTGACAAAAGAGAAATACTTCGATAATAGCCGGTTTTGTCGCCTTTCTTGTGAATCGGAACAATGATTGATTCTTTCCACTCCTGTAGCAATTCTTTCTTGTTCCAGATAAGGAGAATGAGCTTGTGTATATTGTTCCACAATTTTTCTCCTCCAGCTAAAATTAACTGAGCTGGAATTTCGTCAGCATTCGGAGATCTGTGTTTCTTTAATTTCTTTATAGCGATTTCTACTTCTATTCTGTTAGGTTCTGGGATACAAGGTTCTGCGGTGTGTATTTCCTTTTCTCCACGCATATTAGTTTTCGGCTGCATGTTAAGCAATTCGTCAAAGAAATCTTTCCATCTATTTAAGATGCTATCTGTGTCAGTGAGAACTGTTCCGTCAGCTTTCTTTAATATATAGGCACGAGCATATCCCGAATGTTTTTTTTTATTTTTACTATTATCTTCAAGTTCCTTAATTTTAGTTTTCAGAAAATCGCGTTTCTGTGTTCTAAAAGTTTTGGAAGTTTCCCGCCTGATATCCGCGAAATTTTGTGTAGTTATTTCATTCGGATTTTGTAGCCAACGTAATTTTGCCTGTTTTCTCTTCTCCGGTAGTTGAATGCATTCCTGGTCGAACCATGGTTTATTTCTACGTATTTCCGCGTGTCCTAATTTTTCTTTTGCTGAAATTTTAATGTTATCTCTAATTTCAATCCACGTATTCCCAGCACTAGTGCACTCCGAATTTCTAAAAGCGAGGATCTATTCGAAACTTCAATTTGGTATTCCTTTCTTACCTGGCTCTCTCTCCATGTTTTACTCTCAATATTAATTGAAAAAAAAAAACGCATCGATATCTCCTACCGTTTTTCCTCTATGGAAACCTGTATTGAAATCGGAAGTAGTGATAAATTTCAATCACTTCCGGTTTTGGTATAGTGTTGTAGATTGTGATCATATGCTTTCTTGAAACACTGAATTGATTGCAGGAAACCGAATGGCGCTATTTATTACTATTTTTTATTCTATAGCAATAAGTGTTGAAACTGGAAATGATTAATTTGAACCACTTCCGGTTTAAGTTACGGAGGGGATGGAACTATTCTTTGAACGCTAAATCAATTGCAAAAACTGCATATCGATATCTCGTTCCGTTTTGCTTTTACCTGGCAACAGATGGACGGACGGACAAAGCCGTTCTGTAAGACTTGCGCCACTTATGCATAGCATAGTTTGGAAGGGAAACTGCTAAAACAAGGAGAAAAGGAGCAAGAAATGAACCATTTCACTCAAGTATTTTGGCCACATTTTTATCTACAATAATTGTAAATAATATGCATATCTCTAATATTTACTTAAGAACACTAAACATCTCTAAGTTGTTAAATATAAGCGTGCGTCTATTTGGAAACATCGTCTTTGTAAACGCTCAAGTTTATTTCCACATCCACAGAGTCCAGTAGTGCAAAGTTCGTATTCACTCGGAATGACTAGTCTTTAGATGTAGATGTTTGTGGAAATTCTACAACATCCGAATCCTTCTGAAGACTTACGCTATATGGCAAAACCATGTAACTGTTACCTCACAGAAGTAAATACCCCCCCCCTTTTTCCCTAAGAATTGTTGTTCCAAGTTTTTAATGACAACCGCCACATATTTGTAACCGTAGATAAGAGACGGTAATATGACTGAAGTTGGTGAAATTGGAAATTGCACCTGCGTCATTTGACTCCAGAGAAAGTATGATATAAACTGCTTGATCTTGTCAGAATTATCGCACAAAAAACAGTATGTTTAATCCATGATGATCGGGAAATTGGGAATAAAATTTGAAAAATTACAGTAAAAGAAGAGAAAATTGGAAAAAAGTTACTGGAATATTACCTTTATTCCCAACTGAAAGCAATATTTGACACATCCCGGTACTTTCGAAGGGTTGTTTTTGCTCTAGAAACAAAAGTGCATACCTAAAAACCCCAATCCTAGTAATTGGTATATAGAAATGTAGGGGGAACTTCTTTCTACTTGTGGTGCCATCACGGCAAAGGTAAGAACTACGTGCTTTCACGCGTTTCCCCGGAGCCCATAGCAATATGCTAGCTCTAAGCCGATGGAGGTTCAGCCTGTACGAGGGACGGAAAACTGGAAGGGAAATTAAAATTCCCCTACAAGTAAATCCCTGCTATGGACTAGGTTCTCCATAACGATATACCGTACCTTTTATTTTATCTTTTAAAAATGTTTTTCTTTTTGATGTTATTACGTCATAAGGCCGGCTTGGTATTGGAATGCTATGGGTCATGCTAGGTTGCACAGATAAAAAGACGTCAGTCCAAGGTTAGTCATGGGAGAGAGGAGAAGAGAAAAAAAAATAAATGATTCCTTTCTTAAAACGAGTAGATGGGCGACTTTTATATAAAACGATGACGTCATTCTGAAAAAGGTAAAATAAGTTACAGTTTTCATTTTCCGATTTAAAAGCCGCAGTGCGTGTGTGTTTATACAGCTGAAGTTTCCGTACAGTCTTGACACAAAAATCATACCTGTTATTTGAATGTTCTTTTGCTCCCACAGCGTACGTGTACCCATCGCTATTCGTGACTAATATAAAAGCAAGATATACCGGTAATTGAAGATTTAAATTAAGGAGTTCGATAAAATGCTTAATAATTTTCGACGTTAAGAGATCAGCAGGGACCTTGTTGGATATACTCGGATAGTAGCTGACTAATGGCTCCAAGGAAACTGAAATAATTTTATTGCAAGTCAATTCGTTGTAGCGTTACCGTATTCTGAAATCCAAAATACGGACACATTTCCATCTGGCTAACTCTATTCACAATATACTGTGTTCTGATATTCTGAAACCATATAAGCACCACCAGTGGCGTAGGCAAGAGTGGTTTCGGAGTTTAACCCCTCCTTAAACGACATCATGAAAAACATTTAGTAGTCCTATATTAAGATGTATGCAAAAATCACGTTTGTTCTGAAAGTATGAGATAGATTGTTTGAATCTTCCCTTGCAATTGTGTGCGCACCACTGATAAGCACAATAATAAGAAATGTAATCACATTTAGCTAGATTTAACCATTTAAATATAACAATATGTTTACAAAACAATGTGACACTATGTTCGAAAAATGTGTGAAGATATAAATCTTTAGCCTCAAAATGAGGACATGCCTGTATAAATGCTAAGGTAGGATAACCGTAAGTCATTGACCATTCACTTCAGACTTTTTCCGAGGATTTTTAAATGAACTCCGAGGCAAGGGTGGCCTATGTCATATGCCTAATCAATGATGCATCATAGCCTAGCCAGGAGCCCAGAGTTGGGTATTTGTTTTGAAAATAGATCTCGATCTCCTATCAAGATATTTAATGGGACAAACCTATCTCTCAAATTAGTTGTTGATTCTGAGGACAAAGCATTGAGAAAATACCTAATCTTACGATTCTTACACAACGCAGGAATATTTTGCTGATAATTATTCATTCATACTCATAGAGTATATTAACTCAATAATCATTACAAGTGGACATTAGTAAGTTCATTGGGTGTGTATAAAAGTGAGTTTTTTTTTTTTTTTAATATATAAATTGTGTATGCTAAAGTCCCTTTAATCTAATTTGATTTGACTTACGATGTTTCGATTCAACGAAAATTCGGTTAAACCGAAGTAAAGGTTTTTTCGATATACAGTTTTGTATATTTGATCTATTTTCAAACGTGTCAAGTTTTTTTTTTTTTTTCCAACATATCCCTTCAAAACTCAACATTGCTAAACTAGAGCCGTACAACTTAAACAACGAAGTTTAATTCAGCTTGTTATTACAAATTCCATATCTTTTTACCTAAGATTAGATGAACGCTTCATAGTATTATATATAGCGCATAAATAATGTTTAATATTTTAGCGATTCGGAAGTTTGGTTAATCGGGATTCTGTTAAATGGGACTGTAATATTATTTTGCCACTGGTTAGTCGACTTAAAACTTGGTTAAAGGGTGGTAATAGTAGTATTAAGTCTTTTCTAGGCAAGGCCTTTGCTATTTGAAATTTGAAATATTAATATTTCTCCAAAAATGACAGACACCAACCGGTTTTTCCGCTTCCTGAAAAATGAAGGTTTTTGAAATACCCAGTTATTAATATCAATCTTGGACAGGGGTGTAGCCAAGGGGGGGCCCATCGGGGCCGGGCCCCCCCCAAATGGTTTCCTGGCCCCTCCCAAATGACCAGCTTTTAAAACATCATAGTAAAATTATCTCGCTTCATTCATTTAAAAGTAACAAATTTTATTGACAATTAATAATTTAAGGTAAAATAGTAAGGAGAAATATTGTTTTTTTTTATACCGATCGAAAAATAGTATACTTTTTTTTGACAGCAGATTACACAATTTACTGAGATTTATATGCTTTAACAAGTATATTTTTATATGCTTTAACAAGTGTTTTAAAAGACATAGAGGATGGAAAATTTAGTGAGAAACAATGCTTTTATTCAATTTGGATTTCATTCGCCCTCTTTTATTTCTACTTAGTGTAATAAAATAATTGTTTTTTTTTTTTTTTTTTAAAGTCACGAATAATAGATATTTTTGTCAGGAAACCGTAAAGAAATTAAGTGAAATTTCAAAGAAAATCAATCTTGTGTAGATAGGTTCGGTATACAAGGTCTTAAATTTAAAGGTAACCAAGAAAAGTTTTGTTGCTTTTCCACCCACCACCTTCGAACATTGATATGTCACCTAACCTGGAAGATCAAAAATAGTCCCCATCAGCATCGACGACCTTCTGAAAACGTTCTGGAAGGCCATGGAATCCATCGCGGTAGAACTTGGTGGGCCGCGAAACGAAGAAAGAATCAGGTGCATTTTGGACTTTTACTAGGGATTTGAACTGGCGTCCTCTAAGGTGATTGTTCAAAGAATGGAACAGGTGCAATACCCGGGGGATATAGTGGTTGCAATATTGTTTCCCATCCAAGGTGGAAAATGGTGTCCTGAGTCATCTTAACCACGTGGGACTTAGCGTTGTCCCGTAAACGAGGACCCATTTGCAATTCAGAAGCGATGGCTCCAGAGTTTTGAGTTTTTGTTGAACACAGCTCAACTGCTGACACTACACAGTTGCATTGATACTCTGACTAGCTGGTAGCAGTTCACGATGCACCAAACACACAGAAGGACCTTATTCTGGTACAGTGCTGGTTTCGGCTGTTTTGAAATCGGTTCATGGGATGCTAACCAATGATGACGGCGCCGTGGAGCTTCGTATAGGACACACTTTTTATCACATGTCAACGCCCTGTTCAGAAATGGCTCCGAAACAGTAAATAAACACAGGCGACTGCTGCGTTTCCTTCTGGCCTGGAGTCAAAATATGTGAGACCCATTGACCCAACTTGTAGTGCTTCACAAGTTGATGGATGTGCTACCGAATGGTTTCTCCACACACTGAATTGTAGTCCCAGTTCCTCTTTGTACATGTGTTGGTCTTCCGGCACGTGATTTTTTCGGGTATTTCGTCATCGTCCTTAAACTTGTTAAACCATCGCTGCAATGTCCGCGTCGTCACGACATCCTCACCAAAGGCCTGGAATATCTTCTGTCCCGCTACAGCGGCGTTTGACCTCCATTTGAACTCGTTCAGCATACATGCTCTTATGACGCTCTGTGGATGTCCCATGTTCCCTCTGTCTTTACGCAAGTTCACGGTGTGTCTCAATTGCCACAACCAGGTAGTATGTTGGATATACCCACACCAACAACTGACGTTCGCCTTATCTCCACTGGCATTCAACTCACGGTGTGAGGTCCAATTGAACACAGACTTCCACGAAAAGGGACAGAACTTTCTTGGTTACCTTTATAGTTATGCACAAAAGTATAGCGTTTGGTCCCGGGCAGTAGTTCTTGATTAAGCATAATAAAAACTATCTTGAATATAATTTATGGATAATAATAATAATAATAATAATAATAATAAGCTAAAATAGTGTTTTTAGTTTTCCAGGAGAAAACCAAAATTTTCCTTTCAGGCCTCAAAAACACTAGCAGCAACACTTTTTTTTTTTGTTTTGTACATTGTAGCTGCCCCCCCCTCAAAAACGACGGGCCCCCCTACACAAACCTGCTGGCTACACCCCTGATCTTGGAGCTAATTACTTGAAACATATCTACGTACGTATATAATCATTTTTGTTAAAATTCAAAAAGAGATCTACACTCTTCTTTTCTACAATAAATGGCAATTTTAAATATCTATTATAATTATAGAACACTTTTTTGCAAAACGGAATGTTGGAGACACCCTAATAGCAGGAGGTATAGGAAAAACTAATTCAGTTGAAAATGCTGCCCATACATGTCATGAGCTGCGGCGTTACAGTTTACGATACAGAGATAAACTTAGGAAACTTTCTTGCTGGTCGATGTGTTAGTTAACTTGAAATTGTGTGTTACACCACAAAGGAAATTCAATGTATTACTTTTTGTTATAAAATAGTTTTTGTTTCCTTGTTACAAAATATATCCGTTAATATTAATCAAACGCAGATAAGTAATTTTATTTTCCTTGTGTTTTTCGGGAAATCTGATTTTTTAAAAAATCAAATGTCTGGCACAGGAAGGAGCAGTGACTCAGTGGTAGAACACTCAACTCTGGTGCGGAGCGTTTCTCCTTCGATCCCGGGCCATGAGAATTTGTGGTGGATAACATGGTGACAGTGGGTTTCTAGAGTTTTCTCGTTTCCTCGTACATTCTCATTCCACCAGTTCTTTCATAATAAGCCTTCACTTTCATTAATAATCCATTATCTTTAACAGGGCATAACCATGGTACATAAAATTATGAAGTAATACAATTATCCTCTGTAGGTTGAAGAAACAGGTGATAAACTCTAATAAATGGTAATAAAAGTTGGTCAAATGAAGATAGGAGGAGAAAATGAAAGAAATTCGAGAAAGCACATGGATACTATATCTATCACATATTCATACGTATGTCCTCGGATCGAACTACAACCTTTGCTCTACTACTGAGTCATCAACTAATCTACCAGAGATACGCAACTTTATGAAGTAATCCCGCAACATCTATATTTGCCTTCATATCATCATCATCATCATCATCATCATAGGTATTCTGCCTTAATCAAATAAGAATTAAATATTGCAGAATCGAAGGCTGGATCTCGAATTTAACATAGAAATAATATTAGTTCGAGACCTATTCTGAACCCTATTTGTCTTAAATCCATGATAGGTTAAAGGGTCACAAGTGAATTTTTCATTTCGAACTAACTTTGGATCAACTAGTGAAAATAGTTAAATCAATCGTCACTGATGTTACATATTTATAGTGGTTACTCACAGAGCGTCATATAACAGTAAAAGTCTGAGAGAGGCAACTTTGAGGTAAAAATACTCATGTATGAGGGCTATAGGAATTTTGCTTCACAATTTCCATAAAATGGAGTGAATTTACTGTTATGTGTAAGAAAAGAAGTTTAGCTACTGTATATAGGTCCTAAGGTTTTAATGAGGTCCTAAGATTAGTACTTTCTTGTTATGTATGGTCTGTGACAAAAGTTCCTTCCTATTGATGAAATTATTTTCGTCAATAGCTTCAGAATGGAAGAATAATTTGAGTACAGTTTTCAGTAAATCAAAAAGTATGTAATTTTCAGTACTTTCCAGTCATGCCATCGTTATTCCCGAAATAAATTTTACCAAAGAGAAAGAATTTTTGTCGCTGAGTGTACAATGGCAAGTAAGTGATTTAGCTAGGTCTGATCTTCGAGGAAAGATATTTATGGGTAACTCTGTAGGAAAAAGTTCTGAAAAGCAAGTTTTGACTAAGTTTGCATCGCAAAGAGATAGCTATCTAGTCCATGTGATTAATTATTGGTACAGTGAATCTCATGGAGTTTAAATTAAGTTTCTACTCTCATCCATACGCTCATTTAGCTTGGATTGCTTAAGACAAAGTTATCAAGTTGAATTATCTTCCATTTTACAGTGATGTTGTTAACAATACATGGATATTCTATTTCAACTATACAGTTCATGGATATTTATTCAATCCCCTCCCAGGTCATTAAATAAAATAAAACCAATTTTTAAGTTTTACGCCCCTCACTTATGCTCTTTAATTAAAGGTTACGGGTGATTGATGAAAGTGAATGATTATGAAATAATTGGTGGAATGAAAATGTGGGAGGAAACGGGAGAGCTCCGAGAAAACCCATAGACACTATATTGACCACAACAAGCTGGCGTGGCCGAGAATCCTTTGCACTGAGCCATCGACCCTGCCCTACCTCTCCCTCCACGGTCAGTACAGCATCTTGGCCATAAGGATGAGAGTGAATGCCAGAAAAAAAATATATATATATATATATATACTTACAATATATAGGTAGAAAGAGTACATACCGTCATACCGTAGTTCACTTTTCCTACCAGTTCCTCCCACTACAATTACAATACAGGGCGGAAATAGTTTTTTTTTTTATTCCAAGTGATGTATCATCATTCAGGGTTGATTCAGACGGAATTTACTTGAATGAATGTCGTCCTTTATCGTCTCATATAGACCCTACCAGGAGACAATACATCTTTTTAACATGAATGCATATAATATCCATATTTTCACTCTACATACATAGTTCTTACTCTCACGGCCTTGAGTAGCTGTGAAAGCCCAATGCGAGGAGTAGCCGCTCTGTGGTAAGCTTGCCTTTGCTGTGAGATCATCAGTCAATCCCCCTCGCTCTTTGAAGAAGCAGAGGTCTGCATTAATTGTTTGTGCTTGCATTTAATTTTAATTGTGTTTGTGTATGTGTATAAAAGTATAACAGAAGATTTTCTCTTTTCGTTCCAAATATTCAGTATTGTATGAGAACGGATGAAGTGAAATTGTGTCGAGTGTTATCATAACGTGAATGAACCTTCTTTCTTCGTGTGTGTTGCGACTTTTTGTTTACTCGAGAAACGCAAACCATGTCGTTGCGATGGAAGAATTTGTACCAAAAGGTTCAAGAACAAGAGTTATCTCAGAATAAGAGGTGAGTTAGTAGATGTATGATTGACAACCTCTCTGGAACCTTTTACTACAAAAGTTGGCACTTGTTTTGATAGGTTAGTAGTATGTGAAATGAAGTGTATTATTTTTAGAAATTTTCTTGAAAGCGGAACCACACGAAATGAAGTGTTATAAATAGTCGATCCGGCTTCATTTCTGACACCATTTCGCAGTCACAAAGTTCTGAAATACGTTTTCTGGAAGGATACCTAGTGTTATTTAATTTTTTTTCAAAACCTCGTTACGTAAACTTCTGTGTATGATGTGTACTAAATTTAACAATTGTTTTTTAAGTACGTATTTCATGCGTTATTGTCCTGGGATAATATCTTAACAGTAGATAATTTTGTGTATATGAAATCGTGAAGATTGATTAAATCAATGTTTGTGTTCAAAAGTTTAATTTAGCTTCGTGACCTCCTAGGTAAATAATATTTGTATCCTCAGAGTGAGTGGAAAGGGGGTCGTGACACCACGCAAGTACTTCATTGGAAGTGCCGAAAAAACTTTTAAATTAGTTAGTAAATGTATATAGAAACTTCACACAAAATAAATGAATAGAGCCGTATTCGGTGAAGAGGGTATTGGACAGAAATATTGAAGCTTAGGCTAAAGTGATTTTATATATATATATATATATATATATATATATATATATATATATATATATATATATATATATATATATATATATATATAATATAGTAGTAAGAGAATTTAGGGGTCACAAGAAAGATGAGTTGCGCCTGATAACGACGCCAACTTTTTATCCAGGTTCGTTTTTTATGAATCATACGTTTCAAATATTCGAAATTTGAAGGTTCTGTTTCAACTTTGAGAGAATGAAACAGAGAAATACAGTTTGGTGCTGTGTCCGAAGAACCTAAGCTCTCATGGACATAGGTCGCAATGTTCTTTGGAACTACCTTAATTACTTAACGTAAATAGTTTTGATAGATCTATCTATTTAATTTTACATTTTTCCAAAATAATATAGATTGTTCTGTTCATTGACATTAATAAAACATACTCGGTTTGTGTCAATCTTAAAATATATGCAGCATAAAAATAAGTGTTGCATGTCACTTTCTACTGATGCTTGGAAGTAGAAACACAGTGACAAGGAAGGGAGGCAGAAATTGACACATCTCGTAACTAGCAAATTAACACAAGGTTTACACGCAAATAACATGAACAGTGCTGATTTCAGATTTCTCTCGATGAAGGGAGACTCAGTAATTGGATGGAAGTGAAAAACAAATGTTTTTTGAACATTACCCAATTAATATAAAACATGTTATTATATACTCAATTGCTTAAAAAAAAAAAAAAAACTAAAAAAACTTTTTTTTAGCTAGTCTTTATTATTCTGAACAAAAGTCTCAACACGTTGTTTCCGAAAAACATTTTTTCTTGTGGTTACTAGTGTTACCGGCTACTACTGTTTTTATGTAGCACTTCTTCCTCATTTACAGTATGACTCCAGAGAGGGGATATAGTTTGGATTGAATATCCAACCGGGCCACCCTCTGAAATCATTACTAAACGTGAATGTGACTGTATAGGTAAACTAACCTTGTGCACCACTCCCACTGTTTATAAAGTGGCATTTTCAACTTATCTTTAGCAGATTTGCCGTTTTTTTTTCTTTATATGGGCGTTTTTTTCTTTATATGCCGTTTATTTTGTGGGTGTTTTTCTGTTATTGAAAATTAAAATTGCGCACTAATGTAAAATATCTTGGACACGACAAAAAAGCTGATTTTCGTAATGTGAGTATGGAGAAGAATGGGGAGAGGTGTGTGGAGTGCAGGACTAATGAGAAAAGCTTAGGAATAGTAGAGGAGAAAAGAATGTCAGGCAAAATTAGAAAAAGGAAGGTAAACTAGCTGACAGGGAACAATATCTGGAGGAATATGATGATAGAAAAAAAGAGGGAGGGAGAAAGACTACAATCAGTGGGCGGAACTAAACCGATGATAGCTCCAACTAGGTAAAAGATATCTGAGGTCGGAGCTCGGAGGACCGTAATTCATGGAAGCTTCTCAGTTTGTGACAAATGACTTCCAGTAATTGATACAACGAGAGTTTCTCTTTAGCACCAAGGTTATACAAGATGCAGAGCTATAGATTAGTATAGAACATTAATTAGAAGTACTCCCACTCACTGATATCGAACCTATCGCTGTAAAAATGGGTATGTTAACTTTATGGGGGGGGGGGGGTCGTCTAAGATTATTTCTTGCAGAGGGAAGAGAACTATTGTATTCTGGTTATTTATGTACTAACCTTCGGCTACCTGGAGACTTTGCCTCCAGACTCCTGTATTTGCTTGGCGTACGGTCTCGCACGTCATATTTCAGCCTTAGCTTCGGTTCTTCGCACGTAAGAATATGTTTATGGCTCTATTCTTTGCAATAAATAAATAAATAACCAACCCTTTCTCCCTTTGAATGCGCGCTTCAAAGTGAAATAACCCATGATGGCCCAAGTGCTAACTGTGTTTTAAAAAATTCATTTCAAATGGTTCACCCGTTTTCCCCTGATGACGAGACAGACAATCTCGAAGTCATTTTTGTATATTAAGAAAAAAGTCAAGAAATTGCCCCTCCCGCTAAAAGCGGAATTTCCGGACCGGAAGCGCTATGGCGGAAACGCATTCCTAATTGTTTTGAAGGAGTTTATATATCAAATTTCACGTCCCTAACTTGTCTCTAATCTTAAGAGATTTCGAGATACTGCCATCTTATTTTAACAATTGCAACTTCCACAGTTTTCTTCTCTTCTAGGGGAAATATAAAAAACAGCGAAACGTGTGTCTATTTTAAATGGAAAGTCTATGAACCAAATTTCATGTCTCTACATTTTACTATAATAATTGACACACTTATTCCACCCCATCCGCTTTTTCGACTAATTTCCAAAAAAATCCTTTCCTAGTGCTACCTTCCTATGAACTGTCAAAATTTCGAGTTTCTAGCTTAAGCGGTTTGGTCTGGATGTTGATTGGTGAGCCATTTACTCTCGTAACTTCTTGTATATAGAGAGATTTATATATTTTTCTAATGTTCATCTGCATTTTGCTTTTTAAAAATTGCGAAACTGAAACTTGGGTTATGTATTAAAGAGCTGGGGATAGCTTAGAGAGAATTGCATCTACAAAGATAACTTTTTCTTTCTTTAATGTCAAAGAAAAATCTATTGTCACAAGTCTGAGAAGGAAAGTGATTAAAAAAAAAAAACAACTTACGGTCCGAATTATAGCCAGTCTTGGGCCACGAGACGAGAAATTTCTCGTCTCGAAATGCGACTAAAAACATGGGTAAAAGTGGATTTCAAAAGGTAGGGGAATGCATGACGTCACACTGTTCCCTGTGCCTATCTTTGCAAATTCTGTTTTTTAGGGGGTGGAGGGACGCCATAGATTTTTGGAAGTAGAGAAACGGCAACCCTCCCAAGTTCCCCCTCACAGTGATTTAACTTCACCCCCCAGCACCCCCTAAAATTTTCGAACACTCCCCGGAAATAAATTCCTTACACATCCCCCCAACAATTAGGGTACAATGTTAAAAAGATTCATTCTCGTTCTGCCTAAAGCCCCCCAGGATTTTGTAGAAAATATTTTAAATGATCTTATCTTTAGGCAGAACGGGAATTCTTGTTCTGCTTAATCTTTGGAGACATGGAATTCTATGCGAGGAGGAAATTTTTAGGAAAATGCAGCACCGAAAAGTTTGACTTCTAGTGTGTTTGAATGCACATCGGAACTTACGTATAAAATGGCTTTTAGTAACGAGGGCGGGAACTAAATCCAAGAGGTCAAAATGCAAGGAAAATTCTAACTAGGACAAAATCCAAGATACAAAATCACAGGAGTATATGTTGGATGTAGCAGTGCACTCCCTATATGATTTTTCCCTTCAATTGTTATATTCTAAAATGTTATCTGTATTTTTTCAACTGAAATTACTTTTTCTTTCTTTTAAAATACTGAAAACTCAATAAAACGTAAAAATGTTATAATAAAAGGACAGATTAACTTTAATTATTTTCACACATACCCATATGAAAAGTTCTGGGTATTCCTATTTATTATACCTTTAATACATTTGAAATACGTTTATCATATTACAGTAAGACCATTTATTTTAATTACGAAAAGTAACTGTGATTTTATTTGATTTTTAAAAAGTCGTTCTTGTGTTGTAGCATATAGCAGTCTTTTATTTTGAGTAATGTATAAATATTTATTTTAATTCTGAAATACTGATCAAGATTTTTTTTTAGGAAAGATCAAAATGTGAAATTATACTTAACTATAACAGTCTTACGTCTTTTATTGGGTTTTTAAAAATGTTAGTTCCATAACGTGAAGAATTTCAGATAACATTTTAGATGCAGTTAAAGAAAAAAATTCATTCATTTATTAATCTGCGCCTATGATTCTGTCGCTTCAATTTAGTTAGTTTTGTCTGAATTTTCCTTGGGGTTTCTGTTCTTTTGAATTTTGTCCTGTACTCGTAATAATCTAGAGGCTGTAAGAATAACTATTTCTTCAAGTTTCATCATAAATTTTAGATGTTATTCTTGTTGTTTTCCTCGGAAAAATGGCGAGGATATAGTTCTTTATCAGCAGTGTTATTCACATCTACTTTGGTAAAGATAAATGTGATTTAAAAAAAAATCTGCAGGCAAATAGAAAATTGATTGACTCAGTTGGAAGAAAGCCGTTTGACATTGTAACTGAAACGAACATAAAATAAACTTAATTCGATATAATATCAAATTATTTCACTAACTTTTTCAGTAGTTCATCTCTAACATGCTAAGAGTCGCAGTACGTAAAAGATGCCACAGTTCACTTCCTCAAGACACGTTTGGCCATATATTAAGCAAACAATGCAAGAGGATGCATAAGGCGACTCTTAAGAAAGTGTGTTATTCTACATTACAACTTCTTTTTCGGCATCACCTTATCAGCTGATTTCTTTATATACATAATTCTATACTATATGAAATAGTATCATGTATACTTCTATTTTCATGTTGTCAATGTAAATAGCAGCAATACAGAATATCAATATCAATATTGAAATACTTTTTGATTTTTGTAGTTTCCATCAAATCAAAAAGTCAGATAATCGAGGATAAGGGCCGTCTTACGCATCCTTTTGCATTTTTTGCTTAATATATGGCCAAGCATGTCTTGGGGGTGTGAATTGTGGCACTTTTTACGTACTGCGAGCAGTGGCGTTTTAGCGAGTAAGCCGGGTAGGCACGGGTCTACTCAAAATTTTGAAAAATATATAAACACTCAAAAATACAATAAAGAGTAAATATATTTTCCGCTTTTTATATTAATGGTAAGTAATTAATTATTTAATAAACATCAACCACTACTTTAAAAGTAATTTCCTGTTGTCATTAATCAATCAAATGTGCATATGTATCCATACGCGAACGAGCGGGGCTACCCAAAATTAAAATCCTAAAGCCGCCCCTGACAGCGAGCCTTAGCATGTTGAAGGTGAACTACTGGAAAACTGAATAAAATTTTGTTGTGAAATGACTTGATACTAGACCGAAGTAAGTTTATCTTCGTTTCAGTTACAATGTCAAACGATTTTCTTGCAACTCAATCAATTTTCCATTTCTCTGCAGGTAGCTTTTTTTTTTTTTCTAATCCCATTCCTTTTTACTAAAATAGATGTGAATAACGCTGTTAATAACAGAACTGTATGTAGTCATTTTCCCGAGAAGAACAGGTAGAATAACATCTAAAATTTATGATAAAACTTAAAGAAATAGTCATTCTTTTTACAGAACCTGTTACAATTACTAAAGAAAAATCCTCTTGAAGAAATCCCTCCCTGGACAGAATTCCTCGTCTAGAAAGATTAGACAAAACAGGAATTCCCGTTACCTAAAGATAAGAGTATTTAAAATATTTTCTACAAAGTCTTGGAGAGCCTTTAGGCAGAATGGGAAGACCCTATTCTATTCTATTCTATTCTAAAAATCTTGCTACTTTTTATTATTTTTTTTTAATTGAATTCTTGTTCTTAAGTGTCAATAGAATAAAACAACTTACTTTTGACAAGATAAATTTTCAAGCAAAGCACGCAACGGAAGATTGAATGGAAATCAATCTTTACGCGGCTGTGATCGTCACAACGTTTAATCAATCGATTGCCAACGATTTCATCTCGACGTCACACCAAGCATGAGAAAGTCGACGCTAATTGGCTCTGGCTGAGGAAGGAAATCCAATGCAATCGTTCGCTGCATCAACGAATTTTAAGGTTTGAAAAAAAAAAGCTAATTAAAAAGACTAATAGTATACGACCTTAATGCAAGATTGCACCCCACCCCCCAGATTTTTTGAACACATCCATAAGTTCAAAATTCTGGATAAATCACTGCTTCCTCATTTTTACGCCTGACTAAAAGTACCTCTTTATGATTCTGTTCAAACCTATACTCCGATAGTGTATGTTAGGTCCCATTTGGAAAATAAGGGTTAATTATATCCTTATTGTTGCATTGTTACAAAAAAAAAAAAAAAAAAAAAAAAAAGTAGCGGGTTAGGAAAATTGTATTTACTTTTCCGTTAGACCGACAGTTTAAAATGGAAATATTTTCCTGTTGAAAATTTACAGTTTCAACTGATGACAAATCGAACTTGATAACTTAAAGCTGTTTCACAATTTTATTTAACTGGAAATTACGTTTGCTTTTGGTCAGAGAGAGGAATAAAATTGTGTGTACGATAATAGCTTAAATCTGAGAAACGATACTTTTAAGAAAATATATTTGCAACTTCCGTTTATGATTTCTAGAGAAGTTAGTGGTATTTAAACATCAAATAGTTAAACATGATAATCTGTCCTGTGGTTTTCCCAGTCTTTGAACTTTGACACATTGTTGAAGGAAATTGGTTGAGAGAACAGTTCAACACTACAGATAGCATAGTTCGAATGTAAACAAGTGTGTTGGGAGATGAGATTTTGGAAGTAAGTGTGGTAACTTAATTACTTTTAGTTTCAATACTAGTCAATAGGTCTATCTCCACATAGAATACTCGAACATTAAGGGCTCCCTGTATCCTTACGTGCTTATTTTATGCACCATATTCACAGAGTCGAACGATTTTCAAAGAACAGCGCCCTGCATACAAATCCTAGAAATTTGAATCACACTTTAATAGTAGGCATAGACTTTTATAATCTCTTTGTTATATAAGGTGTAAAATATCCCAAATATATTAGAATTAAGATCTGAAGCAAAGTGGATGTATTTTTATAATATATGGCGCATTTTAAATTTTAGAACTGATATTTTTATTCGGCATACAGACTCGAAATCACAAAATATACACCGAAATTGCTTAAAGTAAGTGTAAAGGCTCAATTAGAGTGTAGAGGGTAGAACATACCCTGTTATCTTTCGAGTGTATTTTATTGAGAGTGAAAATATTAAAAATAGTACATTCAAATATTCAAAGTTTGTCCAAACGAGGTTAAGAAATCAGATAATAATCTGTGCAGTTACCTAATATTGTTTCTTTCAGTGTTGAGAGTATATAATTTTATCCTTCAGAAATGTGCTCCCAATAACAAAATATCATTTCCTTTTTGAATTTATCGTCTGTTTCCAGTACTGGGGCTATATGAGACGTGGAACTAGATTTTTCAAGTATCCATGACTCCAAACTATTTTGAGAAAGTACTGAATAGGAAATAGGAATGCGGAAATAGGAAAAATACAATTGCACTGGAATGGTTTGAATCTGTCTGCCCTTGTAATGAATCGGTCAATCACCTGTTTCATCTGAGTTATGAATATGTAGTGCAGACAGCTATGTGCTTTCAATCTTCTCTACATGCGAGTTGATATAAAATGCATTGAGATCAGAGGTGACTTTTTCATTTAGTACGACGTATTTCATTAGCAGTGCTCTTGTGTAACGAATAACTGTGATAACAACTTATGTTTCACCGTTAGAAATAGGCACTGAGTTGTTATCAAAAACTTGGTTGTGTGCAGTACCATGATAACCACACAATGCTTGATCGTATCAACAGTATTTGTTCCATGCAAATCAGCTAGTTCGTTGCGGCTAATTGTTTATATTCCCGAAGCATGTATCGCCAAAACATTTCTTTTCTTAAATTACTTTCACGACCAGAGTACAATATGCTATTTCTTACATGACTCGGAAATATGTATAGCTAAAAAGAATGAGTATTCATTAACTACCATTTCTATTTCATTGCACATTTTATACGGTGTTTAGTGAATTATAATTTTAAAAATCTTGGTGGAAACTATTTTTCCCTCACAATTATCAAAATTACTGACAAACAACGGTTATGAAAATTAGTGTTCTGTAACTGTCAAGTGCATCCGAAATACTATGAAACAATTTGGACAGTTACCTTTAAATGTTTATTCCAGCACAGTCTGTCTGTCTGCTGACGTAATTAGTAACTGGCTGTCAGATTAATATTCAGAGATGAGCAATATCGGAAACATGCTTCATTTGCTCCCTTTACTCTGTCTTATTTTTACATAAGCTTTACTCATTCACCATTGGTTGTCCAATAAACTTGCTAATCACCATCGGTTGTCTAGTAAACTTAGTAATCACCATGGGTTGTCTAGTAAACTCACTAAACTATTTTTTTTACACAAAATGGAAGCGTTATGCTGTAAACTTCTGAACTCACTATGTATTGTCAATGGAATTATGATGATTGCTTATGTTATAACATTCGTTACTAATAAAAATTACCGTTTTTCATATGGAAAGAGTAAGGTTTAATCCATACTACAGTTATATCCTTCTTCATATGTCTAAATTTAACGGATTCCAAAGTATGGATATCTTTCTATGATGATCGTAACTCCCATTTCACCCTCTTCTAAATTGAGTTTCCAATTTGGAGTTTTGATTTTTTTCTTTTAAAATAATTAAGCACATGTTTTAGTGTTCTCGATACATGCCTACGTAAGTGAAATGAAATGTCAAAATTCTGAATTTCATGTCTCTAACCTTAAGGAATTCCTAAATATGGGCATCTTATTTCAATAATTGCAAACCCCATTGATTTTTCAAAAATCCTTCCTTAGTGGTAGACTTACCTTACGTTACAAATCCTACATACTATCAGTGGCGGATCTAGAAAGTAAAATCTGGAGGGGGGGCATTCAGTACCCGGACAATAATAAATATATCATGAGTTTACTGTAAACTTTCAAAAATACATAAATAGTAGCTCAAATTATTTTTGTCACTCAAAAAAACTAGGAGGCTAGCCCCCGAGCTACTGTCCAAATTTCAAGTTTCTAGTTTAGGGAGTTTGACCTAGACACGTTAGTCAGTTAGGGTTACTTCTTTTATATATAGATTGTTGTCTCAACTGAATGAATTGATCTTCAAGACTCATAAGCATGTGTCGTTCTTCCCGCAAGTATAATTTATAATCTTAAATGAGATTAGCTGAAATCTTTTTTTTTTTTTTTTTTGTTATATAAAGGTTAAGTTTTCTGTTGTAATAATTTTAGAGATTTGTGTGAATTGTAAATGAAATGCTTATTTCAGTTTGATGTAATTAACGGCTACAGAACTCTACTACATACTACCTTAATGTATTTCTTAAAAAGGACAATCTTAATTAATAGTGATATATTGTTAGTCGTGAGTATAGTTTTTTTTTTTTTTTTTTTTGTCTATTTGAAAAATGAAATATTAAGTTTTATGCTATCCTGCAAGTACGTATATCTATTAGGGTGGATACAAATGATTAATGATAGTAATGATGCAATAATTGGTGGAATGAGAATGTTCATGAAAATGGGAAGGAGAAACTCCGAGGAACTGCACGAACACAATGATGATCACTACAGGCTCACATGTCTTGGAATTGAACTAAGAATCCTGCACACCGCAGATGAGCGCGCTATCTCTAAACCACCGTGCTTTCTATGCACTAGTATTGCAGCAGCAGCAATTATTGCTTGGTGAATCTGCAGAGCCATTATTTGCGCCTCTGGTTATGAAAATATATATATTTTAAGACCAGCAATATTAATATTCATTCTCTTTTAAATTAAAAATATACATTATTTTGTAGTAATTTTCTATGAACAAAAAACGATTATATCAACAGGTAAGGTCAATACCAATTTTGCTTCCTTGAAAACTTGTTCCAAATTAAACCAACTAAAACTAATAAACAGACCACAGAATATTTATGTTCAGGTTCGGAGATTAGGTGGACCGAGGAGGTATAAAACTTCATCCCGATGTTTCTCAAACCATGCCGCTATAGCTCTGTGTGAATAGGCGCATTATCATTCTGGAATATGGCATCTACTCGGAAATGTTTGTACTGTAGAATGCACATGGTCCTCTAAAATGGCAACATAATCACGGGCAGTGACGCGACCAGTAAGCGTCAGTACATGACCCCTTGAAACCAGGATATTGGGGTCCACAGCATGTTTCACGGTTGAGCGGAAGCACTACAGTTCATACGCTTTTCTGAGTATCACCACACACAAAGACGGCCCGTGGTTTGTGGTTTGGAATTAGATAGATGATGGCTCATCCGACCATATTAACACACGTTTTCAGTCATTAGCGGTCCATGTTGCATGTTCACGGCGCCATTGTCATCGTGCTAAATCGTTGTAGTTCCTTATCACTGGTTTCGCCCGAGCAACCGATTTCGTATATTTGTCATGAAAGCTGCGGCGGACTGTGATTGTCGATACAGGTGTGAGAGGTGATTCTTAAGTTTCTCTGTCACTTGTATCGAAGTTACACAACGGTTCTAAGTGAAAACACACGTTAATGCTCGGTGGGTCCTGCCACTAAAGGTTTTCTTCCCACCACAGTTCCTCTTCGTCGACATTGTTTTGCCGTGAGTTTTGTGGGCTTCGTCACCTCTCACGACACACACAACACCTGCAACTTTCATCACGCTCGCACCACATAACCGAGCACCAACAATTTGTCCTGTTTGTAAAATAGACATAGCACAAAATAGTATAATATTTTGTGCTATCTCCGTTTGCTCAGTTCACTGCGTATTTCCGTTTTACTGCCCCTCACGCTCATATTACGGAGTTTGCCCTAAAGCACTATTACTAACAGGCTGGCGCTGCGATCGCTGCCTGACCATTACCTATCCAGACGTCTAACCTGTTTCCACCTACTGGGACCTATTTCTCAAAACTAATTAGACTTGCAATATGTTTTCTGCAAGTCGTAAAATATCATGAAGCAAAAACGCTAGAATAATAGTAAAAACTATTTCAAAATACTAATGCTAATAATATACGTGTAATTTGTCATGATTTCATGATATATGCAGTGGTAAAATGTTTTTGAGTTTACACAAATATTAATGCTCAAATCAAAATATAGTTACGGTCCTTCCTTGCCTTAATAATAAATAGTAAATCATTTCATATTTAGTGTAATTATTATCCATTAAAAAAATACAGTTGAAATTACAATTAAATCGTCAGATTATATTATTGTAAAAATACGCAATATTAAGTTCAAATCTTAAATACTGTTACGATCCTTGTACTTGGAAATAGTGAAATTGAAACAATACAGTTTTTAAGTTGCCGTTAAGTCACAATAATTTTAAGTCTGAAAGTTGCTTGCATGCAATTGCTTTCGTTATATTTATCCTTTTGTTAATAATTATACCCTTCTTCCATACTAGAAAGATACAGATACGAGAACATCTATTAGTCACAGGAAGGCAAGCAAGAAACGTCTATTAGCACGACTGTTTACTAGGAATTATCTATTAGCATGACTGTTTATTATTAGGAATTATCTATGAGCATAACTGTTCATTATTAAAAAATATCGTGACGCGTTGAGACGTATCTGTTAAACTGATACAATTTTGTGTACTGGTTCTTGGGATATTTCCCACAAAAGTTTACCTACTCTCTCATATCTATCAGTCGTAATAAAATTAACTAATATTCGTATTGTTTGCTTGCTATTAATTTAAGAGGCCAATACGTGAAATTATATTTTATTTCTTTTTTAGCACTTCAATTTCAACTATTCAAGCCAACTAGTCATTAGCAAAATTTAATACCAGCCTATAAAATATATTTTCTCAAATTTCGGATTACTTTAATTGATTTGAATATAGCATATTATAACTTGTGAACTATCCTTTTACATTGCAAAAATAAATACAGAACTCATATTACTCATTCCGAAGTCATATTAGAAAAATACATTAAATATAGCCAGTGTCCATTTTTGTTGATGACTGTATACGCGTAAACACAACAAACAATAGTATTTATGCAAGTTGTACAGTATTCGTGTAACAAAGTGCTATTCTAAATAAGTATTAACTTACGAAAATATTTCTCACGAAACTGGTATCCAAAACAGACAAATGAATCAAAAGCTGTTCTACGTAGTTTTTGAATGCATCTTTCCGGGCAAGGTAGAGAAGATTGCTTTAAATACTAAAACTTCATAAGAAACTTAGAGCGTATAAAATATTCGAAGTGTCCGTAGGTAATGCTGTTATTTACTTCAACTCATACTATTGCGAATTCATTGCGTTATTCTAAAAGATATCAGGATATAATCCATGTTACAACAACATGTCAAGCTTGGAAATCTTTTTTTCACAGTGACGGAATCCTTTCACAGGCAATGAGTGTTCCATTTCTTTCTGCGGCCTTGGCACACTTCAGGAAGGTTTCGTTATTGAAGGGAAAGGATGAAAATTCATTTGGAAATTAAGAGAACAAGCTTTTTATGTATAATTGAATACGAAATAAGGACATAGTCTTTATTTACTTGTAACAATGATGATGCTATATTTCCGGAACGTTTCTCAAGTAATTCTTTTATGTATTTAATATCGTGGCTTATGATGCATAATTTTGGAATAACCAGGAAGGTAGGAAATATAAATGAAACTGACAAAAGTAATTCCTAGGGAGATAAAAAAAAAAAAAAAAAAAAGGTACGCAGTACTCTGAATTGAGAAACCATGCATAACAGCAGCTGAAGTTAAATTCATTGTGACTGTTCTCTACCAGTGAGTGCTTTTAATCCTGTGAATTAAGAAGAAAACAGTACCACCCAATTTTCCTGTCTAATACGTTTATGGAATTAAAATTATTTTTTATATAATTTTGTGTATGTCAACAGAAGAGATACATATGTTTTCCAGTTATGTAACTAATCTGAAAAAGTATTCAAAGATGTCCTTTATACGTAGTAGGATACTGGTATGCGACTATAGAAAATATTCATATAGGCCTACATAATATTTTTATTTCAATTCTCTCTTCAATCTATAGGCTAGGGACATGTCCTATAGGAAATTAACCTTATACTTTGTTTTGTGGAACAGAACCCTAACATCGACTTCTTTTACACTTCCAAACCATAGGGTCTACTATGGATAAATGTCGGAACCGTTGTAGAACGGCTATGTCCGTCCGTTTATCGGGAGGTATCAGAATATAAATGGTAGAAAATAGAGAAGTGGATCTTTTTTTTTGCAATCTCTTCAGCGTCCCAACAATCGCTTTACTGGTACGAAAATTTTGTTTCCTCTGTGTAAGCGCTTCATTAAATGGGACGTCAAACACGGTAAAAACATTTCTGGTCCCATCTTGTATTTTATGTTTGTACGGTTTTTAGCGCCATTTGGTTACAACAGTCGTAATATCTATTAAAATGCTACAATAGCAATAAAACCGTCTCGGCTCCAACCTTTTAGATTCTGATTTCAAACCTTTAATTTACGGTTATTTGTAACTTCACGTTTAGCAAAGACAAATATTTTAAAGTGTGTGTACTTTAAATAAATCATTTATATATATACTTTTTTTCATAAAATTTCTCTTAAAATTATTGTTCAAAGCCTTTGTATTTTAATAAGTCTTCTCAAATCATTGCAAAAAGAATTGTGCTGCCATCTTTGGAGTTCTTTTAAACTATACGTTTGTGAACGTTTATATGTTTGTGGCCAATATTTGGACAATGAGATCTCGGAAACTACAGGCTCTAGAAAGATGACGTTTTCACTGATCGATTGCAAATTTTGCGTAGATTGTCCAGTTCTACTTGACTACTTAAACCATTGTTTCTTTATTACATTTTTACGGGTACACTGGAACTGTTGAAATTAAAAAAAAAAAAAAACTAGCTGAGCCTGCGCTCTGTACACAGCGCATCATTCATATATGAGCATGAATCTCCTTGTTATTCCTCACATCTGTACATGTCCCTTTCCAGACACAAGTGAAAAACGTCTTGATAAATATCGGCAACAGATACCGTAAAGGGGACACGTTTTTCGATTACTTTTTCAATATCTCGTACCGTTTGCAAGATTTGAGCCTACTTCCGGTTGGAGTTTTTAATTCATGTATGATCTGTTTTCTTTCTTCTTGCATGTAGTATGTAATAAGCAAATACCTAAGTTAAGTAACTCTAGGCCTATGGAACCCGGAGGTTCAATGCCGCGTTCACAAAAGCTCTCCACTGATTTCTATCCTTAGCCAATTGGATCCAGTTTCTACTTTGTATTCCTATATCTGCGAGATCCATCTTAATATTGTCCTCCCATCTGCGCCAAGGTCTTCCTAATGGTCATTTTCCGGCTGGTCTTCCAGTTAAGATTTTGAAAGCGTTCCTACTTTCTTCCATCCTGGCTACATGACCTGCCCACGTGAGCCTCCTAGATTTGATGACCCTAACAATGTTGGGTAAACCGTATAAAATATGTAGTTCCTTGTTACGAAGTTTCCACCATTCCCTATTCCCGTTTCTCTTGGGTCCGAATACTCGTCTCAGGATCTTGTTTTCAAATAATTTCAATCTATGTTCTTCCTTCCGAGTAAGCGACCATGTTTCGCAACCATACAGAACACAGGCATGATTATCGTTTTATATATTTTAAAATAAGCTAATACATTACACATACAATCAATTATAATATCAGTGATATATGGTGTTTATTGGGCAAAACACTCCAAACAATAAAGATTCAACTTGGTCTGGAGAAATGGTTATCCTTAGTCTTTCATTGTTTGGCCAACCTGAGAGATATGCAACCCCTATATACAATTATATGGTGTTGGCATGTATAATAGGCAGGATATGATGCTTTAGTTTTTTTTTTTTTTAATTTCAACACTTCCAGTGTACCCATAAAATGTAATAAAGAAATAATGACCATGTTTTTTAAATATTGAGTTAGAACTGGACAATCTACGCAAAATTTGCAATCGATCAGTGAAAACGTCATCTTTCTAGAGCCTGTAGTTTCCGAGATCTCACTGTCGAAAGGATTTGCCACCAACATATAAACGTCCACAACAAATAGTTTAAAAGAACTCGGAAGATGGAAGCACAATTCACGTGCATTTATTTTAGAGAACGTTTATTAAAATACAAATGCTTTGAACAATAATTTTATATCATAAACTTTAAGAAAAATATCTAGTTAACTAATTTATTTAAAGTACACATACTTAAAATGTTTGTCTCTGTTAAACGTGAAATCACACATAACCGTAAATGAAAGATTTGAAAGCCAAAGTTATAGGTTGGAGCTCAGGAGCTTTTAATTGTTATTGTAGCATTTTAATAGATAGACTAGCTGAACCTGCGCTCTCTACACAGCGCATCATTCGCATATGAACATAAATCTCCTTCTCATTCCTCACAACATATGTACATGTCCTTTTACAGACACAAGTGAAAGACGTCTTGATTTTAAAAAAAAATCGGCAAGGGGTATCATAAAGGGGAGATTTTTTCGATTATTTTTTTCTCAATATCTCGCACCGTTTGCAAGATTTGAACCTATTTCCGGTTGGTGTTTCTAATTCATGTATGACCAGTGTTTTCTTTCTTCTTGCATGCAGCATGTAATAAGCAAATACATTACATATACAATTAATTATAATGTAGGTTATATATGGTGTTCATTGGGCAAAACACTCAAAAAATAAAGATTTATCTTAGACTCGAGGAATGGTTATCCTTCCTTTTTCACTATTATTTGGCCATGGAACAAACGCCTGAGACATACACAACCCCAATATACAACGTTGTGGTGTTGGAATGTATAACGCATAGGATATGATGCTTTAGCTTTTTTTTTTATTTCAACGCTTCCAGTGTACTTTAAAAAAAATGTAATAAAGAAATAATGTCTTTTTTTTTAAATATTCAATTAGAACTGGACAATCCACGCAAAATTTCCAATCGATCAGTGAAAACGTCATCTTTCTAGAGCCTGTAGTTTCTGAGATCTCATTGTCGAAAGGATTGACCACAAACATATAACGTTCTCAACATATAGTTTAAAAGAACTCGGAAGATGGAAGCACAATTCACATGCATTGATTTTAGAGAAGGCTTATTAAAATACAAAGGCTTTGAACAATAATTTTATATCATAAACTTTATGAAAAAAATATAGTTAACTAATTTAGACTATTTAAAGTACAAATACTCAATATGTTTGTCTCTGTTAAACGTGAAATCACACATAACCGTAAATGAAAGATTTGAAAGATTTGAGAGGTTGGAGCTCAGGCGCTTTTAATTGCTATTGTAGCATTTTAATAGATAGATAAAGCATCATATCCTACGCATTATACATTTGAACATCACATAATTGTAAACAGAGGTTGCATATCCATCAGGCGTTTGTTTCATTGCCAAATGATAGTGAAAAACGAAGGATAACCATTTCTTCAGTCTAAGTTGAATCTTTATTGTTTGGAGTGTTTTGCCCAATGAACACCATATATCACCGACATTATAATTAATTGTGTGTGTGTAATGTATTTGCTTATTACATACTGTATGCAAGAAGAAAGAAAATACTGATCATACATGAATTAAAAACTCTAACCGGAAGTAAGCTCAAATCTTGCAAACGGTGCGAGATATTGAAAAAGGAATCGAAAAAAATCTCCCCTTTACGGTATCTCTTGCCGATTTTTACCAAGACTTCTTTCACTTGTGTCTGCAAAAGGACATGTACCAAATTTCACAAAACTAAATCCCCACGTTAAGCGGGTTTGCATATCCAGGCTCCTAACTATGAAAACATTTACGCTCACTCCAACCTCAATCATTTCACGAATTCAACCTGTTTTACGTATGTTATTAGGACATAATATCGATTGTGATTTATTCTAAACACACTTTTATACATTGCAAGAGCTGTAACGTCCAAATATTTACTGAGAACTCATAGTCGTATCGGAATAAACAAAAGCGAGTATGAAACAGTAAACTGCTTTCACAAGAGGCAAAAGAAAATGTGCAAAGGCATACAAAACAGTCGAGTGGTTTGGGTCGATATACTATCAATCACGTGTTTGTGTGTTCAAATCCGATAGCAAGTTGTTTCTCTTTTAAGTGTCTTTATTTTCATCCGGAAGCTGAAAATATTTCTTTGAGTAACTCATTGAAAACTTCTTTTGTTTCAAATTCGATTAGAACGGAACATTATATGAATTGCGAATCTTAAATCCATAGCTAAAAAAAAGAAAAAAAAGAAGTATACTCACTACTCCATTATGCTCTAATTTGTAACGAAAAACTATTTGTAAACAGTGGTGACTTCAGAAAATTATCCTCGGGGGGGAATTTCAATATGCGGGTGGAGGGCAAACATTGGTAGTCCACATTGAGCACGATCGAATATATGGTCCTGAAGGCGGACATTTGTTAGCTCGAGAGGGGTCTCAAATTCTCCCTCAGATCACGTCCTGAAAGCATCATTGCTTAAAAGCTTTTCGTAAGAAATATAATATTACACTTGTTTCTCGTTCTACATTTAGAATTGGTAAAATCATAACTTATAGAGGATTATAATAAAAACATAAAAATTACGATACCAATCATGTATAAATTATCCTGTAAGTTACCAACTTTGGGTCAGATTAAAACTCAAGTATTTGTTTTCGGATTGCACTTAGAAGTAAGTCCTCTCTATATAATCCTGATTGGAAAGCCATGTATAACTCTAATTAATTAATCAATATTTATACAAATATTATTTTTTATTTTACAATTTTTACTATTCAATATTATATACACTTCATTTCCAAAATCAAAATCTCGAAAATGTATATTGTACGAGTGCAGATTCGCAAATAAATGATTATTTATCATATATATTGGTCTCTATTCGAAATTCTATTTAATCGAATCCGACAAGAACACAGACAGAAACATCGAGAACAGGGAAAAAAAAGAGAGGAAAAAAGTGCTAAACCCGGCGGGGACTCGAACTTAGTTCGAATGGTGCTTTATAAGGCAAACGCCTTAGACCACTCGGCTATGGTAACAACTAGTGATTGCTGCAAAGGCTTCGAGTAGTAGTTCTTATTACAGAATAACATTTTCTATTGCCTAAAATTTAAACCTAATTTACTTTGATATAATATATCTATTAATTTGTTTTATGAGCACGTTTTCGTTAGTTTGATGAATGATGTATGTTGTTGATATAGATTCTATTACACGTTCTTTCGTAAATATTATAGAAAGTATCAGGGTTATTTATGATCTTTCATGGGAATTGACTGGCGCATGCACAGTACACGGACAGTTCAATTGGAAGGCGAGGAAGGAAACGCTAACACACTGTTAGAATGTTTCCCTCGCAAGCAGTAGTTCCCGACCGAGGGACGGCGGGACGCACTTCCTCCTCCTGAGGTGGCGTGAAGGGTTTACGAAGTCCCTTCGTTGTGTTATATTTCTTGAATGATTATGCACAATATCCAGTCACATCTTCTACACATTTGGAAGTGATAAATCGTAGTATAAATGAACCGTTCTCCACACATAGTGATTGTTGCTTTTCCAAGATTATAAACTGGAACACTTTTATTTCAGTAGAATATAAAAGTTTCAATGGGAGGGGTTACAACCCCCTCAACCCCCTGGGTCTTTGATATGTCACCGCCTAAACTGTAACTTTCAAGTTAGAATCGAAAAATGGAGACATGTGACCTACTAAATATATTTTTAGTTCATTATACATTTTCATAAATAAAATATCCACAATTACAATAATGCAAAGTAATTATTATAAATCTTTGTACTTTCATTTCCCCCCTTTCTTCTCAACTGAGCTTGAAAATTGTAAAAATGGGAGGTTAAGAATTTCAAATATTACGTATATTTTAGCGTATTACGAAATTATATTTAACAGAATCCGGCAGGATCACAAACAGAAACGTCAAGAAGAGGTAAAACGAAATTGTACTGTGGTGGGATTCGAAGTACTCTTGAATGGTGCCTTAGAATATCTAGCCGAATGCTTTAGTCCACTCGGCTAATGTAACAAGTTGAAAATATAGTAAGCGTGTTTCGTGTTCAATCTTTTGTTCCAGTAAGAAATTTATTTTGTGTTCTCTGAAGTTTAAGCCTATTTTGGCCTGATGTAATAGTTTGTTGAAATTGTTTTATGTTTACGGTAATCTTTACTTTGACGAATGATGTTATTAATATAGGTTCTATTACGTATTCGTTCATAAATATTACAACAATTGTCAGGATTATTTATGATCTTTCATGTAAAATGACTGGTGCATGCGCAGTAGAAACACAAAGATGCACTTTACCGACATTTGTCATACACGCCAGAACGCAAATTTCTAACCGGTTCTGAAAATGCCTCGCTCTAAAGGTTGTGGAGAACTGTCTGTTGCTCTGAGAGGAGAAATCATAAGCCGAGCAAAAATGGGACAAATTGTGCCTCAGATTGCTAGAGATCTGGGATGTGACAAGAAAACGGTCAAAAAATGGGTTCAGTGACATGAAGAAGGTGGTGAATGGTTCAGGTCTCGGTCAAGAAGTAGAATGCCAAAAGTGACAACTGCAGATCAAGATCAAGCTTTAGTTACAGAAGTAATCAACAGACCTCTAGCCACACGTCAATCCTCTTGGACAAAGCCAGAGAATATAATTATTCTCACGAAACAATAAGAAGATTATTGGGGGCTGGTCTACACTGTTCAAGACCCGGTAGGAAGACTCTCCTGACTGAAACTCACAAGGCCAGATGAATGGAATGAGCACAGAATAACATAACCCAACCTCAGTCATATTGGGACTTAGTCATCTGGACCGACGAGAAGGTTTTCAAGTCTAACCAACAAGGCAGAGTTATATTGTATAGACCGCGCGGAACCAGATATGCTGAACAAAATATTATCAGAACTTCTTGTTCAGGATGAATATCAGCACATTTTTGGGGATACATGACGGCTGCTGGTCCTGGAGATTTGGTTGCGGTGCCTGAGAGAATGAACAGCAGTGTTTACATTAATATCCTCTAAAATACGTTGTTACCGTCCTTAGAAAGAAACTTCCCCGAACAGGAAGAATATATATTTATGCATGACAACAGTGCTGTTCACATTTCCCGGCAAACACGAGAGTGGCTAAGTGAACATCCAGAGTTAATTTGTATTGAGTGGCCCCCTCTATCCCCAGATTTGAACCCAATTGAACATCTCTGGGTCTACATGGTGCAAGAATGAGAAGAGAGACGTGAAGACAGAGACCAAACGTTTCTTCAAAATCATGTTATGGAACTGTGGCAACATTTTCGTGACACACCGTCGTATTGCTCGAGACTTGTATCTAGTATCCCCTCCAGACTTCAAGAAGTTATTGACTCTGGAGGTGATTGCACGAAGTACTAGTGTGTTATTTTTTGTGTAAACATTTATTTAAGTTTCATTTATTTATTATATTTTTTCAAGAGCAATACTTTCGTTCTTCATTCTTTTCCTTTGCTTGTTTACTTATTAGTTCGTTAAAATGTTAAGGAAGAGTAGTATATCTTCAAAAAGTATTTGTGAATTTACTTTGAACGTTTCTAAGAATACATTTACTTTTTTCTTACTTTATATCATGCCCAATATTACTTTCATTTCAGTTAATTAATAACTTTATTTCACATCTAGGATAAAAGTATTATTGTCTTTTTAACGACGTTTTTCCTATTGATTGTGTAATTTCTAGTTGGATTGAATTATCTCAATTCGAATGAATAAATCACATTTTGTTTCTTGTCCTTTCCTTAGCTAGGTTCGAATTCGAGAACAATGTGGTGTAATTTACGTTCTTTATTCTTCATATTGTACAGTAATGACAATATTAATTATTTTTCATGAGTCCAGTTGATCAGTGAGAACTTGGACAAACATTAACCTGGTGATTCTTTACGCAATGACAAGCGTAAAATACATTTTAGCTGTTCTTTATACTTCACAGCGATGAAACATTCTAACAGTGTGTTAGCGTTTCCTTCCTCGCCTTCCAGTTGAACTGTCTGTGTATTGCGCATGCGCCAGTCAATTTCCATGAAAGATCATAAATAACCCTGATATTTTCTATAATATTTACGAAAGAACATGTAATAGAATCTATATCAACGACATACATCATTCATCAAAGTAACGAAAACGTGTTCATGAAACAAATTAATAGATATATTATATCAAAGTAAATTAGGTTTAAATTTTAGGCAATAGAAAATGTTATTCTGTAATAAGAACTACTACTCGAAGTGTTTCCTAAAATCACTAGTTGTTACCCTAGCCGAGTGGTCTAAGGCGTTTGCCTTATAAAGCACCATTCGATTTAAGTTCGAGTCCCCGCCGGGTTTGGCACTTTTTTCTCTCTTCTTTCACCTGTTCTCGATGTTTCTGTCTGTGTTCTTGTCGGATTCGATTAAATAGAATTTCGAATAGAGACCAATATATATGATAAATAATCATTTATTTGCGAATCTGCACTCGTACAATATACATTTTTGAGATTTTGATTTTGGAAATGAAGTGTACGGTATATAATATTGAATAGTAAAAATTGTAAAATAAAAAATATTTGTATAAATATTGATTAATTAGAGTTATACATGGCTTTCCAATCAGGATTATATAGAGAGGACTTACTTCTAAGTGCAATCCGAAAACAAATACTTGAGTTTTAATCTGACCCAAAGTTTGTAACTTACAGGATAATTTATACATGATTAGTATTGTCATTTTTATGCTTTTATTATAATCCTCTATAAGTTATGATTTTACCAATTCTAAATGTAGAACGAGAAACAAGTGTAATATTATATTTCTTACGAAAAGCTTTTAAGCAATGATGCTTTCAGGACGTGATCTGAGGGAGAATTTGAGACCCCTCTCGACCTAAGAAATTTCCTCCTTCAGGACCATATATTCGATCGTGCTCAATGTGGCTACCAGTGTTTGCCCTCCACCCGCATATTGAAATTCCCCCCCGAGGATAATTTTCTGAAGTCACCACTGTTTACAAATAGTTTTTCGTTACAAATCAGAGCATAATGGAGTAGTGAGTATACTTCATTTTTTTTTTTTTTTTTTTTTTTTTTAGCTGTGGATTTAAGATTTGCAATTCATATAATGTTCCGTTCTAATCGAATTCGAAACAAAAGAAGTTTTCAATGAGTTACTCAAAGAAATAGTTTCAGCTTCCGGATGAAAACAGGAAGACACTTAAAAGAGAAATAACTTGCTACCGGATTTGAACACACAAACACGTGATTGATAGTATATCGACCCAAACCACTCGACTGTTTTGTACGCCTTTGCACATCTTCTTTTGCCTCTTGTGAAAGCAGTTTACTGTTCCATACTCGCTTTTGTTTATTCCGATACGACTATGAGTTCTCAGTAAATATTTGGACGTTACAGCTCTTGCAATGTATAAAAGTGTGTTTAGAATAAATCACAATCGATATTATGTCCTAATAACATACGTAAAACAGGTTGAATTCGTGAAATGATTGAGGTTGGAGTGAGCGTAAATGTTTTCATAGTTAGGAGCCTGGATATGCAAACCCGCTTAACGTGGGGATTTAATTTTGTGAAATTTGGTACAGATGTGAGGAATAACAAGGAGATTCATACTCGTATGTGAATGATGCGCTGTGTAGAAAGCACAAGTTCAGCTAGTCTATATATTAAAATGCTAGGTTTGTATGTTTGTCTCCAAAGAAAAGTTTATATGTTTGTCTCCCATTTGTTCGACAATGCTACCTCAAAAACCACAAGTACTAAAAACGTGCCATTTTCGCTGGTGTAGTCCAAATTTTGTATAGATTGTTCAGTTCTAATTGAATATTTTTTTAAAAAAAGTGGCAGTTATTTCTGTATTATATTTTTTAGGGGTACACTGGAAGTGTTGAAATTTTAAAGCATCATATCCTATGAGTTATTCCAACACCACATAGTTGTATACAAGGGTTGTATATCTCAGGCTTTTCTCATAGCCAAATTATAATGAAAAACGAAGGATAACCTTTTCTCCAGCCTAAGATGAATTTTTATTGTTTGGAGTGTTTTGCCCAATGAACACCATATACAGTATCACTGACATTATAATTAACTGTATATGTAATGTATTTGTATATCACATACTGCATGCAAGAAGAAAGAAAACACTGATTATACATGAATTAGAATCTCCATCCGGAAGTAACCGTCTCCTTTAGCCTAACCGGCATAACCGTGGGACGTAAAACTCAAAGATTTAATTTCATTTTTCCAACCGGAAGTAGGCTCAATCTTGCAAACGGTATGAGACGCTGAAAAAATAATCGAAAAAATCTCTCCTTTATGGTACCCCTAACCGATTTTCATCAAGACGTCTTTCACTGGTGTCTGTAAAGGGACATGTACAGATGTTGTGAGGAATGACAAGGAGATTCGTGCTCACATGTGAATGATGCGCTGTGCAGAGATCATGGTTCAGCTAGTTTGTATGTTAAATAACCATAAGAAACAGCAGAATTAAATATGTGTATATTCTTAGCTCCTTGCAAATCTAATCTGTTTTAAATGTATCTTATACTTTTTCAATACTTACAACAAAACCGACAACCCCTCCCACAATAATAATAAAAGTTAATTCCATTGTTAACAAGAATAAAAGGCTTTAAATCGAAGAGTTACAGTAATGTAGAAAGGAAGCAGTATTTAGCATTGAAACGTGTAGCATCTATTAAGTTTGCTAAACCTATATAAATTACACAACATTACGTAACTTTACTCATAATTTCACATTTTATTTCTGTTAGTAGCTCGTGCCCTCTTTTCTGCTCTTCACGCCCCCTAGGTTGGAAACCACTGGTCTTTTGTAACCAAAAGTTATAGATGCGCTACTTCAAGTTTGAGTATTGAATCATACAGTTTCGAACTTGACTGTAGTTTCACACTGTGAAACGAAACTAACTTGTTACTACTACAGCTACTATCGAAATATTTAAATTATTCCATCAAAACCAAATAATTCTTTACTGTAACAAGCAACTGTCAATATAAGATAATAGTGAATTTGATGTGTTAATAGTTACTCGTTAGAACAGATAATTTATTCTTTTTCTCAAATTTATAGTGGTGGTTCAGCTAATCATAAGTAAAGCAAACGACTAATGTGAACGCTAAATACTAATCGCTCAATATGTATGTATTCAGCCGCAAACCGGTTTGTCTTCTTTACTGGTTTCTTCCTCTTCTTGCATTTTTTAAATATCCTTTTATACACGTGTAGGACCTTTTACCTTTGTCTACAGTTTCCTCGAAGATCAGCTAAAATTCTTACATGTAGTTTATTGCTTTTTGTCACATTTGTGATCTTACGTTTGTGCTAGGTGTAACTTCTTGATGATTTTGAAGATTCTATCTGCTTATCTATTACATGTGCTAATTTTTTTGGATTTATGATAATCGATAAATAAATATGTTACAACAACAGGGTTTTTGATGGTAAATTATTTTGGAAGAGCGTAAATAACATACGACGTGTTATGAATATTTCATTGAATAAAATGCCCAACAGAGAGTTGTCAACTTGTGTTGAAAGAAAAAAAATCCAGGTGGTGATGGAGCATTTATAAAATAAATTACACGTGTTGAAAATCTCATTTAAGAAAGAAAAAAACAGATAATACATCAATTTAAGCAGTCTTTTTAAGTGAAAAGGAAGAATT
Organism: Thermobia domestica; assembly: GCF_964235325.1. Taxonomy (NCBI): domain Eukaryota; kingdom Metazoa; phylum Arthropoda; class Insecta; order Zygentoma; family Lepismatidae; genus Thermobia; species Thermobia domestica. The sequence goes on along the minus strand of NC_137454.1, from coordinate 168,516,110 downwards.
AATAATTGCACATGCAGAAAAAGATAAGAAATCATTTGAAACACATTTGGTTCAGTTAGTATAAAGCAGAAAGTCATATGCAAGTGTCTTTCTACATTTTACCTGACAGCAAAAGAGCTGAAAGTCCTGTTTATCAAAACCATATCGGTATATTGATTTCAATTGAGATTATGCCCTTAATTGTGTATTATTTCCTACAAATAGTAAGTTTTCTATTTGTTCAAATGAAATGTACGATTGACTTCGTTATATAAGTTACTTTGTTCTGTGTAAATTTGCACATTTATATCTTTAACATCAGTAACAAGGCTAATTTTATAATATTTACCTCTACTGCGAGGGGTAACTAGTTCGATCCCAAGCTGTGTGTCTTTGTGGTGGACGCGTCTGAGGATTTATTGAAGCTCTCCCGTTTTGTTACACATTCTCATTCCAGTAATTCTTGTATCATTCACTTTCATTATTCATTCGTCTAAAAATTAGAAACTGTAAAATTAGAAATTTCATTTTATTTAGCTAGTGATAACAAAACTAAGGAATAGCGCACGTAGAAGTTTTATACATATCAGTGAAATACATGAATACATTAATCAAAAGTGTCTGATCTTACATAAAATAGGCCTACTATATACACTTAAAAATTGTGTAAAACATGTCATTTGACGTTAAATTTTCATGTCAATATTTCATTAGAATACCACAAGTGAATTTATTAAGGAAAATAATCACAGTGTAAACATTTATAATCCTTCTTTATGTTAGACGGAATGAGAACATGAGGAAAGCAGAGAGAGAGAGAGAGATGAATCTGATAGTAAGATAATAGTAATATTTAAATAATTTATGATATTTCAGTATTTGTTACAAACAATTATATACTTTAGTAGGTAAGGTATGTATCTACTATACGGATAATACTAATCTGATTTTTACCTTGCGGGCTGATACTTACGGATACCATGCGCAACCTTGGAACTGTTTATTAGCACCGTAGGCTATCACGCGCAAACAATAGTTTAATTAAACAAGAGCTGTTGCAAGTTGTAAGAATTGGTAAATGTTAGTGTGGCGTATCACTACAGTACTTATACAGCCACGATATTCAGTCCTTAATCATGTATTGAATTAATATGTACAGTATATCTGGAATTCGTCAATTAATCGGGTTATCTTGTAACAACACCCTATGGCTATATAATTTCCAATATATTCATGATGAGCATGGTGGCTCGACCTCTGATGAGAAGAGTAACAGATTCGATCTCAGTTCGCATAAGAACGTAGTAACCAAATGTGTTAATTGATTTCCTCGATGTTTTCACAATTCTTACCATTATCTTTAGTCCACTTCATCATTTATCTTGCACTTATCTTTTTCTTTCTTTCTTTCTTTTTTTTGTTATAAATTGATAATAGGGAGAGAGACCCGAGACGTTAAAACTAAAAATTTCGTTTTCAGTATATTTGTTTCAAACCCATTCCAACGTACATTTAGAGCACAAAATGGAACAGATAGATGGCCGTTATTAGAGTATCTGTGAATATGCTGAAACAATTTCATTGATTGAGTTTATGACGTTGTTCACGCAGAAAGTCTTTCAGTTATTGTCCCGTATTTGCGTCCTTTAGGCTAAAGGAGACTGATGATAAGTGGAAGTGAATGATTATAAAAATAAGAATATGAAGTAAAATATGGGAATCTCGAGAAAAAGTAAGGAGAACTGTTTTCCAAAACAACTCACATAGTCGGGGATTCAACTCCAATCCCTTTGTCCCAGAGGTTAAAACATCCACTGAGCTGCCGTGTCACCATATTGTTGTTTATGATGGAAGTTAACAAGATTTATGTATATTCGTGTCGGAAAAGTGATGTCGAAAATCCATACATATTCAGCTCCATTAATAAGTCCTATGGTTTTCCGATGATCTCATGGACATGTTACCCATTAGATGTGTTGTAATCATATTATTTTAGAGTTTTTAGTAGTAGTTTATCTTAGCTATCAGAGGAAGACACTGGAATTTTGATATATTTATTAATTATAAAATATATAACTTTTTGTAATTTTGAATATTTACTATTCTAATTTTCCATTTATTATTTCGTTTAGGTCAAGTTATTAGTACATACGCTTTCGCGTAAGTGGTTCTGGATTCGATTCCTCACCGTAGCACGAATTTAGAATTTTCGACGTTTACTTAGTAGCCTAAGGCGAATTACTTTAACTAAGAGATAGTGAATGCTCATATAAATTATAGTATAAAGAAATGCTCAGAAAATAAACCTGGATAAGTTAAATTTGCTGTATGATGTCATTACAAGGGACGAAACGTGGATATATTCATCCGAACCTGAAACTAAACAGCAATTCAATGTTTGAGTGTTTCAAAGTGAGCCGACCAATAAAAGCTGTTCGTTCGAGAAGTGCTACCGAGCTTGTTTTTTAGGTTTTATCGGACAAGTGGTAACCACAGCTTTAGAAGATCGAAGGACTGTAAGTGCTGAGTGGTATACGTCAATTTGTTTGTTAGAGGTCACTAATCAATGGCATAAAACAAACTCAAATCGTCGCAATATTCCCCATCACACCACCAGATTCCACTCAGCACATCAAAGTGTTGATTTTTTTCTTTGTTTGTTTTTGTCCAGTAAAGATGTTGAATTAATGACTCATTGTGTATACTCACCTAACTTATTACCTAATGACTACTTCTTGTTCCCACATATAGAAAACAAGATGCGTAGTGAGCGATTTGTGTCACTCAAAACAGCTGTTGACTCATTCCGAATAGCGGTTTCTGAAGTAGTAGCCTCAAAGTGGAAAGAAATACTTTCAAAATAGGTTCGAGCGTATGCAAAAGTGTGTCGATCTTAAACGTGAATAGTTTGAAAATCAATAAAGCCTTTTTTCGGGAATTTTACATGCCCTTTTCCATACTGATTGCAGAAACTTTTCCAGCAGCCCTCGTAAGTGTTAAAATATGAAATTCCTTGCTTTTGGTTTAGAAAAACAAATTTAAATTCCGAAAGTATTAAAGTAAAATTTTTGCGTATCTTCGACAGTTTAACATTTTGAACAGCAGTAATTAAAAATTTAGTTAATTCCATTATCATAACATACTATTCATTCAAACTAGAACTTAAAATATGCTAAACACTTTAGTTTGTTTACATTAAGTTTCAGTTCACTTTCCCTCGATTCAAAAAAACTGAGTTTTTAATATGATAAATTCAGACTAATGTCTCGTTGCTCAAAGAAATAAAATCAATACAGAAATTTAGGTATTGTAAATAGCTTATAACCTTAATGGAAAATTTAGCTAGTTCCAGTTTTATTGCAGGAAATTGCCAAAAGGAAAACTTGATTGTTTTGCGTGTTTCGGTCTCGTTAATTTTTCTACTTTCACTTAACAAAAGTAATGCTAGTGTTAAGATTTTTGGTTGTAACGTATAATTATTTTATGTTGAGTATGTTACGACGAATACATACAGCAAGTTCTCGTCTTCAGAATATTTTAAAGCTATTATTCGATAGATAAGAAGAAACTTGCGGTGTGAGAGAGAAGTTCACTCAGCACTTAATTTGAATGTATTCTTAAACTACTGTAAAGTGTTTCAGTATCATATTGATATGAAAGGATTTAATTGTGAGTATCTTGTCAAAAGGTGAGTTAATTAGCTTTTGAAATAGAATATTTTAAATAGAATTTTGGATTGATTTGATGTTTAATGGAAAATCGAAATAGAATAAGCGGAAGTAGTTGTTGTACTATGAGAAAGGTAGTGGTTATTATCTTTTATAAAATAAGATCGAAATGAAAACCAGTAATCTTAAGTTAATTTTCGTTGAAGAGTAAGAAGCAATATTATTTCACAATATTTTCTAAGTTTTCTCTGACTGAAGTTTTTCCCACGTAAGCACCAATCACACTACGTCCCTATACGGCAGTGGTTTCATCATGACTACCACTTCAGCGTGTTGTTTCAACACCAAGGGTCTGTTATTACAGTTAACACAGGCCTGGTGTTAACGATTTGACTTTGTTCAGTGGTGCTACGGAACTAGGTGATTGATTAAAGGAACGCAAAAATAAAAACAACGCGACAGTTAAGTTTTAAATATATAGTGTCATGTGTTATAACATCTAGCTGAAGTGAGATACTAATATTAACAAGTGTATTATTCGCCAGTGGTATGCGAAACCTCTTTTGCTAAGAACAAGGATTTAGCAAAGGTAGCACATACACATCAAAATCCTGTATATGACATAGATGCACCTGTAATTTTGAGCGTGCACATTGCCTTCCAAGAATATTATAAAAATCTAGTAACTGTTTTTGAGTATTTTTACAATAAGCAAAGATTTACGTGATATGTTTAGCATTTATAACAAGTAACGAAAAACGTATTAGATCTCCTATAATCTTTCACGAAAATGGTTTTATGAGCGTATGAATTTCCTGACATTTACATGATTAGAAGTGCTACCATCTGTTGTTCCTGAATGTTCAATATGTTTCTTTTAGTCGCCGACTATATTTCGTTCCTTATGACCATTTATAAAAGCTTTATATCACACTTAGCTATCCCTCAGAATAGTCACGCCCTTTAAAAAGAAAAAAATATTTCTGTAACAGGAATAGTATTAGGGTAAGATCTAATCATTATTTGAAAGAGGGTCTGAAATTCTTTTTAAGAATTGTAACATGCAAGTTAGAGAGTGGGCCAAGCAGTTAGTTGATTGTTAATTAATCTGTGGGTTGTAAAAATGATGAAATAAATGTCATGCTGCAAAGTTAAGAATCAAAATTAGGATTCATAGTCTGTAAGTCTTAGAGCTCGGAGATATAAATATTATCCATGGATGAGTGGTACTTTGATTCATTAAACGTGCTATTTAGAGGTACTAAAGAAATAGTGGGGTAGGGTAACCGAAGAATCTTGCAAATCGTGATACAAACATGCCATTTGGTGATGTGGTAGACCAATACCTAAGGATAAAATTTAGATGTAGACCCCAAATATCAAACCCTTTTTTTGCCCCTGTGACGTCATCATACAACATGGCCGCCCGGACATTACAGAAACACCGTTTCTCACAGTAAAGATTCAGGCTTCACATCAAGTTTTGAATTCTTATTACTCATATTTGCTAATAAAAGGTACATTTTTTGTCACTGAATGCTGTAATCAGTATTATACAGGGTGAAACAAAAGTCCGTTTAAGTCGGCCAACTCCGTTATTATTGCAGAAATAAAGAAATGTAAAGAGAGCAAAATTGTTCGAAATATGTCTTCAATACTCAGAGAGTGCATCGCCTGAATGTCCCCAAAGAATTGAAGAGTGGGTTAAAATTAGACAGAATGAATCCGTTCAGTTTAATTACTGGTACACAGTATTGGAACTTGAAATGCTTCTCTTTAGGCTCTTGTACAGCTTGCGTTCTGCAGATTTTAAACTATACATCAGTTCCCTATCAGAGTTGTGTCCTTGGATGTTCCCCTTTACCACACGCACTACACACGTTGGATGCCAATATTTGTTAAGTCATTACAGGAGCTCAGTTGCAGACATCCTACCAGTTATGAAGAGTTTGTGCGAGGAGGTTTCGTTGGTACTAAGGCAAGTCGTCCTCATTCTTGTATGAGTCATTATCAAATGCATGAACAATGCAACAAAGTCGTCAAGTCTGAAGGCGGAGCAGTTGGAATAATTGACAATCCTTCAGCGCTCTTGAAGTGGATGATGTCTGGTCCAGCTATTGCCAATCTAATTTCCAATTTTGAAGAAGAATATAGATTGTTACTTGATGAAGGTGATTGTCAGACTCATCACGAAGACACTATGGTTGTCAATAAACGATTTGTAAAAGACGTCTCAAGACTGGTGTGTACATTTTCAGAAGACGACAGAAATCCTTTCACGAAAGACGGCACTGACCTTGTAAGCATAGTGTCTGACGTCATTATGAGTGAGGATGCAGTTGCATCAGTGTAGAATGCTGAAAAGCTCGGCAGAGACCAGTACGACAGCTTCAAAAAAGAACGCTTAATGCAGTGCAGTAAATCAATTTTGGAACCAATTCATCGAAATAATCTAGTCCTTCACCGCAAACAAATCACAAAGACCACTGCCGCACACCGCAAGGTTATTATCATGAAAAATGATCGTTCTCTTTTCAACCGAATGTTTATTGCTTGCAGAGCCGACAAGGCGATCTTTCTTACTTTTTCGCTCATGAAAACTTGGAGTTTTTTCCATCACTTTCTGACGATGGTTTAATTCGCAAGGGAACTAAGTCAGATGTTGTTACGTCTCTGGAAAGTTCGGAGATTTAGGCCACATGTGTGATACTTGATGGTTCTGCTGTCATACACATGTTGAAACCATATCCTACAGAAACCTTTCGAGATTACTTTCATACGAAAGTGAAACCGAATGTATTATCAATCCTCACAGACAAAACTAGAGTGGACTTTGTTTTTGACCGCTATTTACCAGGCAGCCTGATGAAAAGTGAAAACGAGGGATTTCGCCACTAGTACGATTTGGGGACTCTACGCGGATTCCTAAATATTGGACCATGTTTCTGCATAATGAAAACAACAAACAAGGGTTATTTCAACTCATTGCAGACTTCTTGTCAAATATTGACACACCAGAAGGCAAGACTGTGGTCTGCACTAAAGACACTGGCATATGGAGCACGCCCAATGTTGATGTTTCCAAACTCGCACCCTGTACACATGAAGAAGCCGATACGCGACTACTTCTGCATGCCAAACAGGCCAGTGACTCTGGTCACAAATCGATTATAATCAGAACAGTTGATTCTGATGTGGTGGTGCTAGTTTCACATGCCTTTGCCAACCTAACCTTGTCTCATCTATGGATTGATTACGGAGTTGGAAGGAACCTAAGATACCTTCCTGTCCATGAGTATGCAAAAAAAAAAAAAAAAAAAGCTGGAACCAAGATTTGCAAAGCAATGCCATTCTGACACGCATTCACTGGCTGCGATACGGTATCAGCCTTTGCAGGACGTGGTAAGAAAACAGCCTGGGAAGCTTGGCAAGTAAACTCGCATGTAACTGATGAATTTATGGATCTTTCACAGTGTCCTTCGGAAATTGCAGACACTTCTTTCAGGGAAGTGCAGCGCTTTACTGTGTACTTGTATGATCGCAGCAGCAACGCAGAGAATGTTAACGAATGTCGGAAAATGCTCGTCACCAAGAAAGGTCGTTCACTGGAAAGTGTGCCTCCAACTGAGGGAGTACTTCTTCAGCATGTGAAATGAGCAGTGTTTTAAGGTGGACATATTTGGTCTCAGTGACATAAGTTAAAACCTAATATACCCGATCCTCAGCAATGGGACTGGAAGAAAGCTGGTGCTTCATACTCAGCTTTATGATCTTTAATGAAACAAATGTCTGAACACTGCCAAGAGCTTGTTCACTGTGGGTGTAAATCACTGTATTCGCGTGCATGTAAATGTGCTAAATTTTCTCTTCCCTGCACCCTTTGTGTGTGTGCGATGGTCAGTGTAAAACAAATACTTCCAATGGAAATTAGTGATCTGTGAGTGATGGAGGTACGCTAATGTTAGGAAAGAAATATCGTGTAATCTGCACACTCTTGATAATCTTGATACGAGAAGCGGCTTGTGAGGGAAGTTGCACCGGTAAAAATTAATATTTTTTCTCTTCAAATTAAGTAAAAAAAAAAGTTAATTAATATAATCATTGTTATATATAACAATCAGTAAATTAGGAAAGATTCCATCTTTTAGTTTTAATAGAAAAAATCCAAATCTTACCTGTGTGACTTCCCTCGCGAGCCGCCTTTGCTTAATACTCGTTATATAGTGATACTTTTTTTCTATTATGACAATTTGGAAGACTTTAATCAAGACATAATTCAGTTCATCACATCAAAATATAGAATGTTTAGTTTGTAATCAACGATTTATGTGCCTTTACTGTGTTTCTGTAATGCCCATGTCGGCCATGTTGTATGATGACGTCACAGAGGCAAATAAAGGGTTTGATTTTTGGGGTCTACATCTAAATTTCATTGCTAGGTATATATCTACTACATTACCAAGTGGCATGTTTGTATCATGATTTGCAAGATTCCCCTATCTCGTGACGTTACCCTACTCCACTAAAAGCACATTCGTTACAGTATTAGAAGAATATCTAAATACGGATAGTAGGAATATCTTACGCAATGTGTTGACGTTTGTAACCTGCACATTAATCTAAAAGTAGTTTGCCAATTGTATAAAACACCACCAATGGTGTGTTATTAAAATTGACTTAAGTGGTTGATTTAACGACTGCCATTTTACCGTTGGATTCCATAGTGCGATGTGGTTGAAGTAGCACCAGGGGTGTGTAAAAAAAAAAAAAAAAAAAAAAAAAAAAAAAAAAAAAAAAAACTAGGATGACACAGAGCATTGAGTTGAATCAACACAGCCATTTTTTTTTTACTATGTAGAGGAAAACTCCTCTGTAAAAAAGCGCGAAGAAAGTTGACCGCGAATTTTAGAGCCTGGAATAGTATAAATTGGTTAGACTTTATGAAATAAATGTAAACAATTTTGTTAAAAGTATATATATCGAGAAATGATTGACATGATATTGATCAGCAGTAGTTTGTTACTGTTTTAAATGTCCAGATAGTAACATATTTGATGTACGAGTATTTTATTAGTGCAAAGTTGTTTCTTTTGTAGAAGGCTTTTTGTCATTGTTTCTTGAGATAAAGACAATGCTGAAAGTAATGTAATGATGGCTAAGGTATTTTGTCGTAAATTACGTAATGCTCCACTTTGTCTGTTCAACGTATAAAGTTAAACCTTGTATTGCTATCTCTCTTCAAAGTAATAAGACCTGAGGGAAGATAATAACCCCATTACAGCAGATTTTTATGAGAGTTCTCTGCTCATAATGCTTCAAGTTAATCTCGTTCTATTATGTAGGCTAGTTAGCGTGATGTCTCACGTCTTTGTGACGTTTATATCAATGCTGCTAATTGGTTCAAAGAAACGTCCGAGTTATGCAAAACCGCGTTGTTTGAGGTTTGTTTACAATTGATTGATTTATTTTTATCAGAATAATATGTTCATCACAAAAAGTTAGAGTAATAAAGTTTTATATATATATATATATATATAAATGATAAATAGGCTTACCGAACATGTCCCTTTTTTTTTCTTGACCCCAAAATGGTCCGGCCAGGTTCTTAGGAAAATGAGAAAATGTCTTCTTTTTTTTTAGGGGCTACAGACAACGGCTTCAACTTTAAGATTCGTAATTTATCTATGTAAATAATGGTTAATATTGTTGTTATGTCGAATTTTCAACACATCTACTTGTAAATATGAAGAAAAGAAACTTCCGTAGTAGGTAATGTAGAATTAATCCCAGAAACGAGTCCTATTAGCGACAGGAACTGTTATCTGTCCTATGAGCGACCGTTTCATTTACATTGAGATGATGGAAGATGATATGATTCCATCTTGTAAAATATGTTTGCCTCTGGCGTTATTAGCGCCCGAACAACCTTGGTATGAAATATGTACGTGCCAGTGATACTGTTCGTCAAATATATTTTTCCTCTACTATGAGTGCAAATAAAACATTTTAATTTTGAGTTAGATTTGACATAAAACATATCAAGTAACTTAACGAGACAATAGGGATATTTCCATGAAAAGTATATTCCTATGTAATTATTGAAAATCCAGTTGTAATATCTCCTTTCTTCAAAAACTCTGCTTTCTGTACTTAATTTGATTCAAATCTAATTACTCACTAAGCACAGTAATATATTTTATTTTGAAAAACTTAAACGTGTAACAGTTTCGCCAACGATCTACTTTTTAGACTTCCTAAGACATTGTGAATAAAATGGAAAAAAAATGTCAATAATAAGAGCTTTTGAGATCCGATTGGCTATTCTGATTGGCTATTCTCAACCCATCCCACCAATTACAATGCAGTTCACTCTAAACAATCCAAAAGATAAACAAACTCTTTAAACTACCTTCCCCCTATTGTAAGCTACTAAAACGTAAACTAATTGATTAATTTGCCTTCCTCCCTTGCTTTGACTTATACATAAAAGCTTGTCGTATAGCAATCTGAAATAATCCCTTATAACTAGACGAACTGTTAAGTCCTGCGAGAGGTTTGTAACTTGTGTAATAATTTCTTCGAATACACCGTGTTTTCCGATTTTTTTGATATCCTCAAGTAGTGAGCACCTTCTTTCCATAGGCGCCCGACGAGAATGCAGGGATCGTCCCCCCCCCCTGGCTCACGAAAATGTATACGTAATATAGCAAACCACGTATATTAAATAGGTACCGGATATACCAGACGTGATACAGCAACCATGAAGGTGCCCCTTCCTAGAAAATTTTCTTCGGGCGCCCCTACCTTTTTCTGATTTCTTTGTTATGCCATAAACACATTCAATCTAAACTTATGCTCCGTTAGCATGAAATTTTTAATTATATTAGAATCATAGACAAAGGAGAAATTTTTTAATTATATTAGAATCATACACAAAGGAGGAGCTACTCTAAATATTTAGTTTTCCCCTTGATATAGTCAGTGTATTCATAGAAATTAATTCAAAAATATAATATTAGGAAAAAAGGATAATCACATTAGCATGAAACAAGTTACAGAAGAAAGAACCTTATCTTCTTCCATTACCTTAGTATGAACGAATCGGTGACTCATAGGGCAATTAACAGATCGAATCGGTCGCTCATTGGACAATTAACAGTTCCTGTCGCTAATAGGACTGTCGCAAGTGGGACGACACCGGTAATGTAAAAGTAAGTTGTATAAATTATATTATCTCGCAATGATTTTAAGAGAGATGTTGAGTAATATAAATGTGCGAAATCCAAAAATATCTTTTTTTTCTTTTTCTTTTCATATCATATGTAGTAACCCTAATTACAAATGAAACATGAAATCTCTGTTTCAGTCCCCATATGTCCTTAGGATCAACGATATGGATGATTACTGAAACTGTGATTATGAAATCGAAACGGGACCCCTGAACTACCGTATACTCCCATTCTTCAGTTGTAGTTTATATCGTCATATCACGAGCCAATGCTTGAATCAACTGATATACAGAGTGGCCCAAAAGTAGGTGTGTGCATTGTGAGGTGCACGTAGCAATAGAAATAATCTATGCATACAAATGAAAACACCAACACATAATGATAAATTACAAGCTGGTGGAGTGGCGAGGGATATTTAAATTTATGTAAATTACACAAAAATGTAAATGTAATGCTTTTGCATACGTAAATCCCTTTCGGAGTGATAAGGATGATCTCCTGTTGGAGCCGCCACTGCCACAATTGATAGTCGGTAGAGCATTAGTAAAAACAAAAAAAAATCTCAGGGTTTTAAATTTACAAAGTATGATCTCAGGGATTTCTGACGACAGCTGTGGTCTCTGCAGCTACTTGTAAAGAGTTTCAAAAATGTAATAAAAGGTTAAAAAATATATGATTTCAGAACAACAGGTAGCAGCCTGTTACGTACTCTTTACACTCATAACTGTGTCTTATTTGTTCTCTGGGCGTATTCCTTCCTGGGCCCCATTAAGGAAGGTGGTCAGATGTACTAGAGTAAGGAGAAATGTTTCCTTGACTCTCACTCCTGAAATAAAAACATATGGATTAGCGCTCGAGTACTCACCAATCAGGAAAACAGACACCCTCACTATACTGTTGGAAGATGGATATTTATTTCTCCACATAAATCGTTAGATGAATGAAGTCAACACTCACTGCTATCATGTTACCAAAATACTTATTAGATACTTTCTTTCACTGGTGCACCAATCACACTAATTTATATAGATACACATTACTCACTGCATAGATACAGAAGATTAAATTATTTTACACTAGAGATCTGTCTGACCTCTTAAAAGTGAACTGCAAAGCAGATAAAAAAAACAAAATAAAACATTCTCCTCATTTATATGAGTTCATAGTCTCTGACTGTTCTTGTACAGAGAGGAGGATAAAAAAAAATTATATTGTTAAATTCAACTTTAAGATATATGACGCAGTTTCATGGTGTTTAGATGTTGACCTAATGTCCACTTCACGGATAGTCTCTGCTAAAAGGGAGGGACTGGAAAGTGTCTACGATGAAATCACACGTCAATTGTGCTCGCCCACATTTCCATTCCACTGGAATAAAACTGTTCCTCGAGGGTGAAAACTAGTGACGTTCAACTATGTGTTACAACTGACCCAAGGTATGTCAGTTAAAAGTTAGCAATACTTCATGTTTTGCTGGTCTCCTTGTTTAAGAGTTCAGGAGGGCACTGTTGTATAGCTTGACAGGCCTTGCAATCTCACTTGAGATTTGTACTAACGATTTTTAATATTCCATAACCGGAATGTATAATAGTGCCACTGCACTATAAATAAGTTTTGTCCACAGAATGACTGTTACTTAAAAATGCACTGGAACAGGCATGGCCAAAATAGCCACTGTTCAGAAGTAGTGGTCGAAATTGGATAATTTGAAACATTTGAACATGAAGTGCTTTATAATTTTATGAAGTTTCACTGTTCTGCAGCACTTCGTAGTATCTACCACTATAAATTTTATATCAATAAACACTGTCCACTGTCACAACCGTGGCACGATACATGGGTGTCCATGTATATAATTTCACAGGACTCCACGGGAAGAAACGATCTTCACACTGTCCTGGGTTATAACTTCTCGACTCTCGAAAAGTTCGAAGCAACTTCACACTCTCGAGATTAGGAATCAACTCATCTCGCGTTTCAGCAACAACTAACTGCCACAATGACCACGAAAGGGTATTAACCTCTCCACTTCCAGGGAAAAGCAGCGGACTCGCTCTTCCTAGAATCACTGACAAAAGGTTTTGATGCCCGAGACGATAAGTCTGTGTGGTCTTGTCACCAAGCAGCACTCCGAAAACCAGCTTGCGCTTGCAAACAAGCATACACTGCGTGACAGGTGGTGCCACCACCGTTGAAAGCGGCAGTTTCGAAAGCTTCTGCCCAAACAGAAGTCCATAACAACAAATAGATAAAACATTACTATTTTCACTGAAATAAACAATACAAAGAATAGTTACACTTGATTAAACACACACAAATTTAGTAAAATATATACAGAATGCAATAGTATCATTATATACAGTTGTCATCTCTCCGAGTAGGTGTAGGAAGTCTCTTTTCCACTGGCTTCCCTCAAAACAGTCTGCTACCATACAGAAGCCATTACTCCAAGAGAGAGAGAGATAGAAACATTTTTGTTACGATTAATTTTGACAATAATACAAGATCTAAATGTCCTGAACGTTGGGAAACACGATGACAAATAACGTCATGAATTTTAAACGGTCTTTCCAAGAACTTGTGAGCGTAATACGGTAATATTAATAATTTACACATAAAATAAGTCAAAATAAAATACAAGTTTTCAAAAGTGCAGTGCATCATGGGAGAAAATCATAGGCCAGTTCGTTGACGGTAACGAACTTGGGTTGAACCCACGCTATGAGCTTGGGACTTGTGAGATTCTTTTCAAAGGTGTGAATTCGACACCTTTAGAAATAGGAAATCTATCGTGTTGACGCTAAAAATTTTATGACTTTTGCAACAAAGCCAGGAGAGCGTCTGTAAGCAATGTTTCCACCTAGTCGTTGCTATACAAGAGGAAGTTACCAGTATACTTCCTATACACAATGTTTCATCCTTCCTTGTTTATTCAGGGATTTCTCCACCCATTAGTTGTCATAGACCTCACACAAACTTTGCAGCTCAGACTGCTGTCGCCGAGAAAAAAAGAAAATCTCTGTCCAAGCTATCTCTGTAGCAACGAAGTTCAAACTTCTATACATGAAGTAAATGTAATATGATTTCTTCTTTATTTTATCATATGTAGAATAGGTATGCTGGATATGTAAATCCAAATACGCATGTACCATATACATGTTAAATTCCCATTAATGAGATGCACGCAAACTTTAATGATGTTAATAGCCTATAAAGGATTAAAATACATACATGAAATACAATATACATTAAAAGTGTATTAATACTCTCGTATTACGCTCGGTGTTTACCCAATAATATTCATAAAAGTTACATAAATAGTTAAAGTGAATGCTAATTAATAAGCAATTAATTTGATCACAAATTATCATATATTTACATATTGATAGGGAAATGTGCACTCATCTGCATTTTGATATGCAGATGAAGAAGGCACTCGGCCGTCTACAGCATGTATAAACCAACATCGATCAAATATGACATTTTAATTGTATAAGATAATGAATTTATTTGCCTTGGTTTGTTCCGAGCTTAAGATATAAATGAAAATAAATTAAGAACAGATAAGGAAGAAACTAAGTCAATACCTGTATGGATAACAATAAGTAAATGATATAAAATGTCATGACCGATCAGTACGGGACTGTATACCTACTTTTGGGCTACTATGTGTAGTATTTCCATCTATATGTGCATAAGTGTTATGCACTGCTTTTATTTAGTTATTTTTTTAATTCAATATGTCTATTCAAAAATAAAATCTGTAATATTTTTAAAAAAATGTTCGAGTAAAACCAGCATTGTCCAAAACCATGTTATGCAATTCCTTGATATTGCTAACAGAATTCTCGACATTTACTTCTTGTATTTAATATTTTAAGTCTACTTTTTAAGTTTGCTTTCAATATATTGGTGCTTTCTATCAAGCATACAACTACATTCCATGGCGTTAGTTGTAAGTTTGAAGTATCTGTGATAGATGCTAAATTTACATTCTGGTTTAACGTTTCTGTACTAACTTATATACATTCATGATTTATCCAAACTGAAAAAAATGAATAGCTATCGTATGCGGAATATACCGACTCTTGTGAGATCACTGAAGTTAAATTTCATCAGGTCTGGCAATATTTATGTAAGTGATCGCCTAGGAATAGCAGGTATTGTTGGAATCCTTTTACAGATAAAATAACCTGGTGGGTAGACTTTTCTTCCTGTGGAAAGAATACTCGTAAAACTTACGTTTCTCGAATCGACCGATTCGATTGGCATACCGGCAAATTAAACTAACACGTAAGTTTCTAAATGTATTTTGTGTGTATCGTTTAATCAATTCTTTCCTAATTCCACGTCTCAAACTATTCTTCAGCAAAGGTATTAAAATATATAGAACAATATCGAACATGTGAAGTATTCAGAGAAAAGGGGTGTTTTCTGTGTATTTCCAGTAAAAATCGCCATTTTGCTAGTAGCAAAAACAAGGCCGTAACTTGTGGGGGGGAGCAGGAGGGGCAACTGTCCCCCCCAGGGAAGCTCCTCACTTTTCGAGGGGTGGTCCATTTTAAGACAAAATTTTCTTACTTCATATACAATACGAACATGAATAAATGAAGCATCAAACAGGTTCACTAAATTACATAAACAAAACAGCACACAAAAGGTAAAAAAAGGAGTCTTGGGCCCATTTCAGTAAAAAAAATATCTACTATTAGGGGCCCTAGAAATAATAATTATTCGTATGGCTTTGAGATGTGTCAATACTGTCCCCTTAATTAATTTGTCATGTATGGAACGGGCCCAGGAGCATAACTAACGGCCCTGTAGACCTTGCCGTGCGGGAGGGCCCACAGGCTTCGGAGGGCCCATAAAGAGTAAGAGAAAGATGGAGAGATGGGCCCAAGAACTAGAAAAAACTTTTTCTATGGGGCCCAAATACACGTATTAATGCTCCCCCTCCAGAAAAAAATCTGAGTTACGGTGCCGACCAGAAATATAAATTTCTCCTTTATCCTGTTGTTTTAAGCAGAATAGGTGAACAGTTAGTGTCCTTGCTTCGTAGTAGCCAAATTGTTACGAGTTCGAATCAGGAGCGTCATTTCAGATTTTTGCTTGTGGGAAGCATACACATTGATATAAGTAAAATTTCGGGTTTTTTCATCGATTTACTACTATTCTATTGATAAAATTTATAAGTCTCAAACTGAGGGGGGACAATCGCCCTCCTTCCCCCTAAATGACGCCCCTGGTTCGAATCAAAAGCTTTGTTGTTTTCTGATAATTTTCATCGAGCGAATAATAGGATGGTATTTATAAATGTAAATATTCTTCTCCAAACCTATTTCCTCCTCCTAAAATCCCTTCCCTTGTTTTTTGTACGTCCATTACTTCCAGTGTAACATACTGTAGCTTAACAGTCGTATCTGGACCATGTGTGTTTTTATGCTCTCTTTTTGAGACAGACTAACTATACAAGGTTTCTAGTTTCATTTTACACATGCCCGGTAAAGAAATAACATGGTCGTCACGCATTAGACTTTATGTAGATATGTATACACTATTTGCATGTATTATAAATGTATTCATGAATATATAAATAATTCATGAAAACAATATTCTGAGAAAAATTGTCTATTCTTTTAGGTAGGCATAATGTGAAATGGGTTTCTGGTTTCGTGGAAATGACCTTTTTATACATAGAGGACGCAAATTTAAAAAAATCACTAATTAAACCTACTATATAGAAATTTCATGTTCTACTTTAGAATGTTTGTTTCAAACAGTGTAAAGTTAGCATTTCTGGTGTACATTCTATCTAAGCTTCTCACTATTATAATATGTCCCTTATTTTCTTTCATCCGTTGACCATCGTACCAATCCGGCGGAGCAACCCTCTAATTTGCACTGTATTGGATATTAGGTGTTTGTCATTCCAATGACGTAACGCGTAACGTCATCCATAAATGTAGGCACTAGTTAATATAGACAAGTTTCTTTCTGTTGCTTGTACTGTCCTGGTTGTGCTTGAAGTCATGCGTGGTGACTTCAGGCAATGAACTTCGAATGACGTCATTTGCTTCCAAAGAAATTCTTTGGGTTAGGGACGCATGATTTGTGCACACTGTAAGCATAATACTATTCATAAATGAATAAATAAAAACAACTAAATCTTTTATATATAATGCATTTTTATTCGTCTTTTAGAATTAGAATACTTTATATTTGTTTATTAAAATCAGAAATCAATTATCATATGATATAGGCCTAGAAATTTTCATAAATGCAAATTCCGGTCAGTTCACTCACTGTTGGTATCACTAACATAGTTAATACTGACTATCTATTATTAATTTCAATTTAACATCTTGATAAGACATTTGATCGTTTCACCAGCGCCTCTTCCCACTGATTATAACAGAATAACTTAATTTAGATTATATTAGAATATCTCTAAACTTTTAGAACACTGTTATTTAAACAAATTTTAGTAATTTTAGTAACATACAAGTTGACATTCCAGTTTTGACTGGAAAAGTTCGATCTTTTATTTGAAGCAATTAAATCACCTAATTGAATCATTAAGAAATCCCATATGTTACCACAAATCTTTTGAGGTGCAGAAGTAAAGACGGGCTTTTTTGCGAGGAGAGGGCGTAAACGCAGCAAGTTTCTGTGATTTTTTTTTTTTTAATGCATAGGATACGAATATGACATCGCCTTCCATAAATTTAGAAAATAAACTATTGACGTTCTGACGATTAACCTAAAACCACATCTAATTCACTTGGACACTCTCTAGAAAATTCTCTTCGAAAAAAGTGAAGGAAGGGGAAATATTTGGAAACATTAAGTAATATTTCTTCTTAAGCGCTGGTCATAAATGTATGAAGTTCGTAACATAAGAAACATCACATATATGTCATTCACTTGCACGTAATTTAAATATTCTATTTCAAAGAGCCGTGGAAGGCAAGGGGGGATTAGTGGTTATTACATGTTTCTTCTAAATAGTTAGACATAAAAATAGAATGTTAGGCATTTGCTCCAAAACTGTACAGTAACACGCAGGATATTAATAGAGTAATAATATAGTTTAATTTTATTTAGCAATGTTTATTTATGTATCATAAAATTATTATCCTTTGGTTCTGATTACAAACATAAGTAAAGTGTAGTGCCATTATGTTATATATTTCTTCACCCGAAAGTCTATAATAACTACGTTGAGGGCACAAGTGTTGTGAATTATCATAATATGTTTTTAGTTTGTAACTATCGGAGCACGTTGTCTACAGAAATCTTGTTGCATGGGAATTGAAAACTTTTTCACATAGTACAGCCGTTTAGGTTCCGCTTCAGGATTCATGTAATTTACATCAGTGTGTTTGCATGCGTGTACGAAGTTAATTAAAAGAAAAAAGTGCAAGTAGATATATGCTAGAAAAGCAGTTTAAAAGATGACTGAATAGTAATGTGTATGTACAGTATGTAGGCATAAGTTAATTAGAAAATATCTCCGTTTAATATTTATTTTGTCAAAATTATTAAAATTCCTAGAGTAAATTAAACGGGGAAAGTAGCAAGTGTTACCTAGTGAGGGAAAACAGCAATTCTCGCACACAGTTGTAAAATATGCCTTTATTTGTTTCCATGAGTAGTAGCAGGATTTGTAGGGCGTGTGGTGCAGTTGAACATTATATATATATATATATATATATATATATATATATATATATATATATATATATATATATATATATATATATATATATATATATATATATATATATATATATATATATATATACCTCACATTTGAGAGATCCCGCGTTATAGTGGCCAGGCAAACTAGTTTTTTATTAATGGAACTAGTTCGGAAAAAGTTTAAAAAAAATGTTCAATCCAGGCTTAAAAATAAAACTGAGAAACTCCCTCTACTCTATGAAGAAAAATCAGTGGTAGAGCGTTCACCTCTGGTGCATGGGTCCTTGGTTCGATCGCACCTCGCGCAAAGTGAGCCTTGTGGTGGACAAATACCGTGTGCGTTGGTTTTCTCGGGGTTCTCCCGTTTCCTCCCACTCGCTTCATTCCACCATTTCATTCATTTCTCATCATCATAGTCTCCTTTAATCTAGCCAGCATAACCGTGGGATATAAAACTAGATTTCGTTTTTCTATGAAGAAAATGTAACGGAATCTAAGAAGATAGAGACAAGACACTTTTGACGAGAACTGCTTTGAATACTCCTGCAAGATCACCTTAAGGCTGATCTCGAGACTAATTTTAGAGTAAATAAATTAATACAAAAGTTTCATGATTTGTTTCATCAAAGAGAAAAGCAAAGTCTTAATTTGATTTCAAGGTCCTTTTTATTATTATTTTGATTGCTTTTTGTTCAAGAAGTTAGCATTGCGTCAGAAATGCGGATGAATTAAATCACAAACAGTCGTACCACCTGATGTGACTTGAATGCTACGTGTTTTGAGTTGCCTTTGAACTGTGTGATGTCACATGTCTTGAATTTCAAGGTCAGTATTTTCTGCCATCCTTTGGCTATTTTCCCTTTTTAATCCTGTGAAGAGACAATGAAAACATTCCTACAATTATGATCATACTATTACGTGCTTTGCATTTCTACAGAAAATTTGTGCTGTGTCCAAAGGGGATTACAGAAAGAGAATACAAAAATAATTCAGAAATTATAATTCATTTTTACTTTAAGATAAGTAAATACTGTATTCATCTTCTATATTGAATGTAAGTTAATACCATCCACCAAGGGCGTCGATTTCTCTGTAAATTTGGAAGGGGGCCATTCAGATTCATAAGGTGTGTATATATATATATATATATATATATATATATATATATATATATATATATATATATATATATATATATATATATATATATATGAGGATTTTAAGACAAATTGCATTCAAATTATGCCAAATATTGTATATTCATAAATACAATAGGGGGTCCCATATGAGCTTTGGGGGGGGGGCAGGATCGGCGCCCTTCCCATCCACCTTGCTTTAAAAAAAATATTTGTACAGTTCGTTTCTATGATCCTTTCCAAACAAACAAACAAACAAACAAAAGCACACGAGTATTTAAAGGAATTCTGTGGACATCATCATACCTGTGTTTTCTCGAGGTTCTCACTTTCCTCCCACATCGATCAATTTATTATTTCATAGTATTTATTTTCATTTGTTACCGGTCTTCTTTAACCTAAAGGTCCTAATTGTGCGACGTAACACTAAAAATTTCATTTCATATGAAAATGAATTCTGTCTAAAGCGCCAACATGTATTCAAGCGTTAAATGTATTTTCCGTCAGTGAGATGTTGGTCGATCCTAGGTAGCTACTCGGTAATCTTGCTTTCGCCAGAGTTATAAATCATACTGTGAACTAGTCAGGGTTTCCACGCCTTACTGCCACATCCTTATTCTCATTCATGTGAATCAAAATAACCCTATTGTGTTACATAGATTTTTCTGTGATTAGCTAATTTTTCGGAATTTCCATGTACTTTTGTGAATTTTCTTTTGTTATACACGCACATACTTTGTAATAGCAGAGTTCCAATACTTTACACAAACATCTTCAAACCTGTTCCTTGCTAAAATCCCCTTGCCTGGCAATACATCTTAACTTTTTCCCCCTTCCTTTAGATATTTTTTACTGATTCCGAAACAGGTGATCTATTGTTGCGAAACGCACCAAATACGCTCGAGCCGAGGTATTCTGCTCGTTTTTATTGGTTTCGTGTTTGCAGTGTGATTAGCCATCCACATTTAAATACATGTTCAGCGTATTTCAAGCGTAAGCATGAGCCATAAAAACGCGTTGCGTACGCATCAAATAGCCATGCACATAAGAGAGAAACCCATAGGAAAATTACTAGCTTTTTTTCTTTTTTAAATTTTCAGGAAGTAAAATAGGAGGATGAAAAATTTCCATGTTACTATAGTAGTACTATATATTAAATCTCATGTTTTATGCAGTTGAAATAAAAACTTGAAATTTGGCATGGTCGTAGGGTTTTAAAACTGAGAAACCAGAAAATAGTTATATAATAAAATATAAAATATTGTTTCTAGGAGGGTCTACAGTGTATAAATATTCGACCCCATATATTTTAAGTGTTGCTCACGAGACGAGGACTGACACACTGAGGCGTTTTATGTTTATAATTAAAGATTAAGAATATCTAAATATTTTCGCCTAGATGCTTATGCTACCCGCAAGGTTGGCAAAAACCATGGTTTTTATTGACAAAACCAAAAAAAACAAACAGTTTTTTGTTCAAACCCGGTTTTTTGGTTTAAACCAGTTTTTTTTTTTTTTTTTTTTTTTGTTTAAATAATTTACTGTATGTATTTATATTAGATATGGACAGAAATTAGTTTGTTTCGTCTTGGTGTTATAATGCAACAACAAGGTTATGCTGGAAGGGGTCACATAAGCTTAAAGCAGAATCGAAACCGTTTCTCGGCTTACATCCAAGAGAAATTGTCCATTTCGACACGAAACTGGCACTAATAGGTCACAAATGCAATTGCCGACTCACTCACAAAGAACTCCTGATAAAAATACGTTGTACTGATCTTTACATAGGCCTAGTTGTTAATATAATTGTCAAGAGTCATTTCAGAAGGATAAAATGATAAACAGTTACACAAGTAAAAACATAATATTGAATTATATATAAATCGGGAAACTCCCGCCTTAGTCATTGGGAAAATCCTGTTATTACATTAAATGTACCTATCTATTAAAATGCTACAGTACCAATGAAGAGCGACCGAGCTCTAACTTATAACCTTAGCTTTCAAACCTTTGATATACAGTTATTTGTGATTTCACGTTTATAACAGACAAATATTTTTAAAAGAGTGTACTTTAAATAAATTACTTAACGAAATATTTTTCACAATGTTTATCCTTTTTAATTAAATTTCAAAGGCCTTTGCCTTTAATAAGCCTTCTCAGAAATAAATGCAAATGAATTGTGCTGCCATCTTTGGAGCTCTTTTAAACTACTTTTATATGTTTGTGTCCAATCCTTTCGACAATGAGATCTCGGTAACTACAGGCTCTAGAAAGATGACGTTTTCACTAATCGATTGCAAATTTCATGTAGATTGTCCAGTTCTAATTGAATATTAAAAAAAAAACATTGGCACTATTTCTTTATTACATTTTTACGGGTATATTGGAAGTGTTGAAATTAAAAAAAAAAGAAAAAAACTAAAGCATCACATCCTAAGCATTATACATTCCAACACCACACTGTTGTATATAGGGATTGTATATGTCTCAGGCTTTTGTTTCATGGCCAAATAATAATGGAAAAGGAAGGGTAACCATTTCTCCAGTCTAAGATGAACCTTTTTTTGGGAGTGTTTTGCCCAATGAACACCATATATAACTGACATTATAATTAATTGTGTATGTAATGTATTTGGTTATTACATACTGCATGCAAGAAGAAATAACACACTGGTCATACATGAATTAGAAAATCCAACCGGAAGCAGGGTCAAATCTTGCAAACAGTGCGAGATATTGAGAAAAAATAATCGAAAAAAGTCTCCCCTTTATGATACCTCTTGGCTTTTTTTTAAAATCAATAAGTCTTTCACTTGTGTCCGTAAACGGACATGTACAGATGTTGTAAGGAATGATAAGGAGATTTATGCTCATATGCGAATGATGCGCTGTATAGTGAGCGCAGGCTCAGCTAGTTTATATGTAAAATTTTAAGGTCAACATATCATAATCACTACGCTAAAACTGAGGTATTAAATTACAAATTTGGTATGTAGATATCATTCAATAAAATTAAAACAGTCGAATCCAAACTGATGTTGGAAGCTACGTAGGCAGTTGATACATTTTACCAATTTCTATCAATATATTTAAGCAACCTTGGCTTCTTTATAAAACAACAGGCATTCAGGCAAGCAGAAATATATAATTTGGTTTCGTTTCGTATGTTTAGTCTTAATATCCTTCTGAATTACCAAGGTTATCATGGAGAAGACTTTCGCTTAAAGGGATACCTCGAATCCCTACTTGGTTTACACTTGAAAGATGGGCTGTGGTTCGACCGAGAATTGAACACGGGATCGCTTGATTAAAAGATGAAAAGTAGATAAACGGAATGAAGATGGTGTGATATGTGGAGACGTCACCATGAAGTTCACATGAGTTAAAGCATTTTTCATTTTTTTTTTGTTTTGTTTAACCAGTTTGTTTTTTTGAAAACCGGCTGGTTTAAACCATGGTTTAAACCACCTTGGTTTAAACCATGGTTTAAACCACCTTGGTTTAAACCAGCCAACCCTGGCCCCCCGTAACTCTTAAATGTTTTGAAGTTTGTATATTAACGTTAGTCACAAACTGATAAGTTTTTGCTGTATAATAAGGGTTTTCTTGTAATTGCTTTACGAGCTTTTTTTTTACAAGCCGCACCTAACGGAATGGTTTTGTTAAATTGAATTATACGTTCCAGCATAGAATAAGTCACGTT
The DNA here is from genome assembly GCF_964235325.1 of Thermobia domestica. Lineage (NCBI taxonomy): Eukaryota > Metazoa > Arthropoda > Insecta > Zygentoma > Lepismatidae > Thermobia > Thermobia domestica. The sequence continues at coordinate 168,492,691 of NC_137454.1, read as the reverse complement.
CATGTGTTCTTTGACTAAATAGGAATTACATCACTGCCTAACATTAACTTCAATTGCACGTGTTCAGAAATAAACTTTCTGTACTTACAAACCTTAAGCAACAACATGTGATTTTGTTTCTAAAGTAATTTTGATATAGTTTCAGAACTTGCCGTGGATGTGTGTAAAAATTTAATTCAGATCACGAAAGTGGATCCTTTGCGTCCATACAGTTTGAAATTTAAAACTTGTATATACACCTTCTTACATTACCATATCATCAGTAATTTTCTACGTAAATATAGTGTTTTGTATGTGTTCTTATTGTATAGTATTCAAAATACCAAAATGAAATGTGGTCATATCGTTGACAGAAATATCTGCGTTGAAATATTTGCAACTGTTTTCCTGTAAGTATATAGACTATACATATGTGACTGTTAATTTTGGTTTTCAATAAGCTGAAACAATTTGCTTCAGGTGAGCATTACGATAGACAACAGTGTTGATCGATTATATTTCAGTAATATATTCTTAGCGGAGTTGAACACCTTTGCTACCTTTGTTTTTTTAATCTATTAATTTCTATGGGAGATTTTCCCTGTTTCCTTTGAAAAAAACTAGAATTTTAATTACCAGTATGTGATTTTTACTACTTCAAATTAAGTTAAATATCTTACGCTTTTTCAAAATGAATTTGCATTTTATATATAAACTAGAATGAATTACCCGCTTCGCTGGGTTAAATTAACAAAAAATAGTAATATTTCGTGAGTCAGTCACTTTTTAGCGGAGGGGAGGGATATATATATATATATATATATATATATATATATATATATATATATATATATATATATATATATATATATATATATATATATATAATATCCTTCCCCTCCTACAATTTTTGCGGGGCTGAATTTGGATTTAAATGGCATCAGAAGTGTCACTGTTCATCTCAGCGACCTCAAAAACTATAGACTCGACACGAATGTCGGTCATTTTCGATCATTTGTAAATGGCTTTCCCCTCCTTTAAGTTGCATCGTCAAAGTAATATGACAAAAATCATCTCGTGTTCGAACTTCATCTAGCTTGAAAATTTGATCGAGATGGGTCTGGTGGTTCAAGAGCTATTAAGTTTTATTTATTTTTATATATCTCATCCTCCTGCCTCCTCCCCTAAGTTCTATCGTCAAAGTGAATAGATAAATACCTTCCCAGGCCCGAACCTCATCCATATTGAAAATTTGATTAAGATCGGTCCAGTGGTTAAAACGTGATGAAGTCACGAAGAAAGTCACTTTATTTTTATTTTTTTGGCATATATCTCCCCTTCCCCTCCCCTTCGTTGCACTGTAAAAGTGAAGTGAAGTGAAAACATCCCAGGACCGAACCTTATCTATGTTGAAAGTTTGATCGAGATCGGTCGGGTGGTTCAAGAGATTGTCACTTTCAATTTTAAAATATAGGTTACTTAAATTAAAATTATTAGTAAGTATTAAAATTATAACAATTTAATTTTCAGGAAGTAAGGAACACTTAAAATGAAACCATAAAAATCATTTCGTAGGGGGAGGGGAAGCCTCTCCATTTAAACCAATGGACTGAAAAGCATAAATATAGAGTAGGTATAAACCTACATTAAAGTTATGAAGATTTCGTATAATTCACGTAAGACATGCAATACATCAAAGCAAGTTTCTGCTACAATACATTATAGATCATATAATATGAATAGTGCAAATTTTAAAATATTTTTCATATTTACTGTAAGTAAGTTCATTTTATTTCTTTTCGTATTTCAAAATTTTAATATTTTTCTCGATAATGTAATTCTCAAAGTTGCAAATAAGTTAATATTATTGACGAATTTGCTATGTATAGATAGCATAAGTGTTAGATAGCATAACTAGGGAAATGTTTCAGGTGAAGATCCTTTTAAAATAACATTCTTCCAGTAACGTTTTTATGTAATTGTATTTTTCAATAACAAGCTGTCCCTTATACCCTACATACGGATATCAAATGATATTATGCAACGTTTTATTCGTGATTTTAATTTGATGTTTCATTGGTTAATTTCCACAAGTAAGTCTATAAACGTTCTAAATCATTGGCAATTAAACATTGCAACTCATTAAAATTATTTATTTAATCTTAACGGTAATTGAATGCTTGTCTAGTACTTCGCTTCAAATTTCCACGTTTGACATGTCCGTGAACCTGGCCCCACCCACATCGGCACTAATTTTAAAACATATGCCAAAAATTAGTGCCCAATTAGTGCTGACGACCTGTAATGTTAAAAAAATTTGTGCCGTTACACAGACTTCAAAAAACAAAAAAGATTCTGGGTGGGGCTAGGTTCACGCTAGCCCCACCCACTCAACCGATCGAGATGAAACCTATACCCAAAGTTAGTGTTAAATTAGTGCTGTCGATACCACATAAAAAGAAAATTAGTGCTATTATCAGAAGGCCAAAATATATTCGAAAATGTTCAATGGCGGCATCATCAAAGAAAACCAAAGATCCCTCATTTTTATGATAAGATATATAGCACGAATCTTCTTTCTATGCAGTATCGTCAGCACTAATTTAGCACTAATTTTTGGCATAGTTTACAAAATTACTGTTCCATTATTAAAAGTGGGTGGGGCTGTCTTCACGTGAACCTGGCCCCACCCACAGGGGCACTAATTTTAAATCATATGACAAAAGTTAGGGCCGAATTAGTGCTGACGACCTGTAATGTTAAAAAAATTAGTGCTGTTACACAAACGTCAAAAAACAAAAACGATTTTGGGTGGAGCTAGGTTCACGCTAGCCCCACCCACTCAACCGAGTGAGATGAAACCTATGCACAATGTTAGTGGTAAATTAGTGCTGTCGAAACCGCATAAAAAGAAAATTAGTGCCACTATCAGTAGGCCAAAACTATTCGAAAATCTAATATGGCGGCATCATCAAAGAAAACCAAAGATCCCTCATTTTTATGATAAGATATATAGCACGAATCTTCTTTCTATGCAGTATCGTCAGCACTAATTTAGCACTAATTTTTGGCATAGTTTTCAAAATTAGTGCTGTTACACAAACGTCAAAAAAACAAGAATATGTGGGTGGGGCTAGCGTGAACCTGGCCCCACCCACTCAACCGATTGAGATGAAACCTATACACAATGTTAGTGTTAAATTAGTGCTGTCGATACCGCATAAAAAGAAAATTAGTGCCATTATCACTAGGCCAAATATATTCGAAAATCTAATATGGCGGCATCATCAAAGAAAACAATCGTTCCTCATTTTTATCATACTATACATAGCACTAATTTTCTTTCTATGCTTTATCGTCAGCACTAATTTTTGGCATACTTTTCAAAATTAGTGCTGTTACACAAACGTCAAAAAACCAAGAATATGTGGGTGGGGCTAGCGTGAACCTGGCCCCACCCACTCAACCGATTGAGATGAAACCTATACACAATGTTAGTGTTAAATTAGTGCTGTCGATACCGCATAAAAAGAAAATTAGTGCCACTATCAGTAGGCCAAATAATTCGAAAATCTAATATGGCGGCATCATCAAAGGAAACTATCGATCCTCATTTTTATCATACTATACATAGCACTAATTTTCTTTCTATGCGGCATCGTCAGCACTAATATAGCACTAATTTTTGGCATGGTTTTCAAAATTAGTGCTGTTACACAAACGTCAAAAAACTAAAAAAGAAGTGGGTGGGGCTAGCGTGAACCAAGCCCCACCCACTCAACCGATTGAGATGAAACCTATGCACAATGTTAGTGTTACATTAGTGCTGTCGATACCGCATAAAAAGAAAATTAGTGCCATTATCACTAGGCCAAATATATTCGAAAATCTAATATGGCGGCATCATCAAAGAAAACAATCAATCTTCATTTTTACCATACTATACATAGCACTAGTTGTCTTTCTATGCGGTATCGTCAGCACTAATTTTTGGCATAGTTTACAAAATCAGTGCTATTACACAAACTGCTAAAACCGCACTAATGTTTCCTTTATTGCTTATCTGGAGGTGGTGAGTTATATGTCATGAATCTCCCATATGAAATACATGGGGATATTTTATTGTTCCAAATCCTATCACATTCGAAAGCTTTAATTACCTCTAATAGTGCAATTTTTAGTGATTCGTAAGTGCTTCGTAGTGCACCAACAACTGAAGTTAATGTTTTATTAGTATAGGTGCTACAAATAAAATTGGTTTGAACTTTAGGGTGAAGTTAGTTGTCCCACTTCAAGTACTAACTAAAAATGAGTGGCATTCGTTAGTACATCGTTAGTGCTTCAAAAAACTAACAGTTGCAATAATGTTGGACTATTAGTTTAGTTATGGCCAATAACATGTCACGAAATTCACATAAGAAATGTATGGGGAATTTTTCATTGCATTGATTCCCGCCAAATTTATATGCACTAATAATCTCTTCTAAGGAAATCGTTAATGCATTTTTAGTTCTTCTTTGTGCACCAACACCTAATGTTAGTGTTTCGTTAGTATAGGCCGTGCGTGAACCTTGCGCCCCCACTTCAAGTACTAACGTAAATATTAGTACCATTCCTTAGTGCATCTTTAGTGTGGTTGCCTGAAACACTAACAATTTCGTTAGTGCTTCACTGTTAGTGTATTTATGTCCAATTACATGTCAGAGAACACAGATAAGAAATGTATGTTGAATTTTTCATTGCGTCAAATTTCCGCCAAATTCAAAAGCACTAATGATCTCCTCTAGTGCAATCGTAAGTGCATCATTAGTACTTCTTAGTGCAGCAACCACTAAGGCTAGTGCTTCATTCGTGTAGGTGCTAAAAGTAAAATATCTTTCGAGGTTTGCTTGAACTCCCCCCCGAAAAAATTAGTGATATTCATTAGTATATCGATAGTGCTTCCATTAAACACTAACAGCTTGTATGGAATTTGATGTTTCTGAAGTTGGCCCTTCAATAAAAATCTTCAATAAATCACAATATATGGTAGCACTAACGTTAATGCTTAGTACGTTTAAATGCACTAACAATGCTATAACGATTCACGTTAACCCCATGTTTCTACATCAATTTGTATAGATATGGATATTTCTGGAGTTGTCCCCCAACCAAAAATCTCCAATAACTCGTAAACTCTGATACCACTAACGTTAGTGCTTAATGCGTTTAGTGGATAATGATGCACTAACAATTGCTACGTTTGTTGTAATTTGGAAGGTGGGAGCCAAACTTCAGACACGTCGCATAGAAAGAATATTAGTGCTATGTATAAACGTGCTTGTAGTTAGCTCCCATCTCTTCCAAATTACACCAAACGTCACACATCGTTAGTGCATTGTTAGTGCACTTAAACGCTTTAAGCACAAAGGGTAGTGCTATCTGAGTTTACGAGTAATTCAAGATTTTTGGTGAGGGGCGAACTTCAGAAATATCAGATTCCATACAAATTTATGTAGAAACATGGAGTTAACGGCAGTCGTTAGTGCATCGTTAGTGCACTTAAACGCACTAAGCACTAACGTTAGTGCCATCATATTTTGTGATTTATTGAATACTTTTGGTATTGGGGCTGCTTCAGAAATATCAAAATCCGTACAAATGGACGTAGAAACATGGGGTTAACGGCAATCACTAATCCATCTTTAGTGGGGAGAATAACTACATATGAAGTTAGCCCCTACCAAAAATCTTCAATATCTCGTAAATTGTGATTGCACTAACGTGTACTAACGATGCACTAACGATGTACGACGTTTGTTGTAATTTGGTAGAGGTAGGGAGAGGGCAACTTCAAACACGTCGCATAGAAATAAAAATATTGCTATGTATACACGTGCTTGAAGTTGGCCCCCCAACTCTCCCAAATTATACCAAACGTCGCACATCGTTAATGCATGGAAAGTGCACTTAAACGCACTAAGTACTAACGTTAGTGCTATCAGCGTTTACGAGTTACTGGAGATTTTTGGTGGGGGCAACTTCAGAAATATCCAAATCTATACAAATTGACGTAGAAACATGGAGTTAACGGCAATCGTTAGTACATCGATAGTAGATCACTTAAACGCACTAAACACTAACGTTAGTGCTATCATATTTTGGGATTTATTCAAGATTTTTGGGGGAGGCAACTTCAGAAATATCAAATTCCATATAAATTGACGTACAACCATAGGGTCAACGGTAATCACTAATGCATCGTTGTGCCCTTAAACGCACTAAGCAATAACGTTAGTGCTACCACATATTGGGATTTATTCAAGATTTTTGGTGAGGGCAACTTCAGAAATATCCAAATCTATACAAATTGACGTAGAAACATGGGCTTAATGACAAATCGTTAGTGCATTGTTAGAATACTTAAACGCACTAGGCACTAACGTTGAGTTGAGTTGATTTTGAGTTTATCGTCCCGTTCAGCAGCGAGGCTATATGAGACGTGGACCTACTGGTTAACGTGGAATCCGAACCACATGAGCTCCCGCCGGGAATCGAACCCGGGTCTCCAGCGCCAAAGGCGCATACGCTAACCGCTTAGCCACGGAGGAGCTCTAGGTACTAACGTCATTGCTACCATATTTTGGTATTTCTTATAGGCTTTCGGTGGGGACAAACTACAGAAATATCAAATTGTATACAAGCTGTTAGTGTCTTCTAGAACTAATGAATGACACTAACTTTCTCGTTAGTTCTTGAAGTGGGGAAAGTTCAAGCCAACTTCCAAATATATTTTAGTTTTAGCTTCTACACTAATGAAGCACTAACGTTAGGGGTTGTTACACTAACAAACACTAACACTGCACTAACGATTGCACTAGAAGAGGTCATGAGTGCTTTTAAATGTGGTGGAACTTTGATATACTGAGAAATTCCTCATAAATTTCTTATAAACACTAACGAAACTTTTTCTAGAAGCTCGAACGATGCACTAACGAATCGCACTAATTATTTCCTAAGTGCTTATAGTAGGGCCTAAGTTCAAACTATTTTCCAAAGTATTTTACATGTTGCACCTATACTAATGAAGCACTAACGTTACGTGTTGATGCATTAAGAAGCACTAACGATGCGCTAACGAATGGCTCTAATTTTTCCGTTAGTGGTTGAAGTATCTGTAGCAGCGAGAAATTGTCCCACGAAGGGTATTCCTTCTAACACCTTCATTAAGAAGAACTAACGACGTCCCTGAACATAACCTCCACATCACGCACTAACGATAAATATAGTGTCAATCGCTAGTGCATCGTTAATGATTCTTAGTGCATTAACGCCTATCGTTAATGCTTTATTCCTATAGGAGCTACAAATAAAAACCTTTTGTGGCGCCAAGTTGACGCTGCACCTGAAATTTCAAGTACTAATGAAAAACTTAGTGTCATTCGTTAGTACTTCCTAGTGCATCGACAACTAACGTTAGCGCTCCATTAGTGTAAGCTCTACAAGTAGAAAAACATTTGGGACCAGCGTAAATTTGGCTCCCATTTTAAGCACTAACGGAAAGTAAGTTTCATTCGTCCATGCATCGCTTGTGCTTCTACAAAACACATATTGTTTCGTAAATACATAACTATTGATGTAGATATGGCTAATTACATGTCACGAAACTCCATAAGAAATCCATGGGGAAGTTTTCATTCCGTTAAATTTCCACCAAAATCAAAAGCACTGATGATCCCTTCCAGCGCAATTGTTAGTGCATCGCTAGTGCTTCTTAATCCACAACAACCTACCGTTCCTGATTTATTAATGTAGGTGCTACAAGTAAATACAAAACCTTTGAAAACAGCGTTAACTTGGCAGAAATAACGAAAATATTAGTGCCGTTTTTGTCGTTTGTGTAACAGCACTAATTTTGAAAACTATGCCAAAAATTAGTGCTAAATTAGTGCTGACGATAGAGCATAGAAAGAAAATTAGTGCTATGTATAGTATGATAAAAATGAGGATCGATTGTTTCCTTTGATGATGCCGCCATATTAGATTTTCGAATATATTTGGCCTAGTGATAATGGCACTAATTTTCTTTTTATGCGGTATCGACAGCACTAATTTAACATTAACATTGTGTATAGGTTTCATCTCAATCGGTTGAGTGGGTGGAGCTAAGTTCACGCTAGCCCCACCCACTTCTTCTTAGTTTTTTGACGTTTGTGTAACAGCACTAATTTTGAAAACCATGCCAAAAATTAGTGCTAAATTAGTGCTGACGATAAAGCATAGAAAGAAAATTAGTGCTATGTATAGTATGATAAAAATGAGGATCGATAGTTTCCTTTGATGATGCCGCCATATTAGATTTTCGAATTATTTGGCCTAGTGATAATGGCACTAATTTTCTTTTTATGCGGTATCGACAGCACTAATTTAACACTAACATTGTGTATAGGTTTCATCTCAATCGGTTGAGTGGGTGGGGCCAGGTTCACGCTAGCCCCATTCACATATTTTTGGTTTTTTGACGTTTGTGTAACAGCACTAATTTTGAAAACCATGCCAAAAATTAGTGCTAAATTAGTGCTGACGATACTGCATAGAAAGAAGATTCGTGCTATATATCTTATCATAAAAATGAGGGATCTTTGGTTTTCTTTGATGATGCCGCCATATTAGATTTTCGAATAGTTTTGGCCTACTGATAGTGGCACTAATTTTCTTTTTATGCGGTATCGACAGCACTAATTTACCACTAACATTGTGCATAGGTTTCATCTCACTCGGTTGAGTGGGTGGGGCTAGCGTGAACCCAGCCCCACCCAAAATCGTTTTTGTTTTTTGACGTTTGTGTAACAGCACTAATTTTTTTAACATTACAGGTCGTCAGCACTAATTCGGCCCTAACTTTTGTCATATGATTTAAAATTAGTGCCCCTGTGGGTGGGGCCAGGTTCACGTGAAGACAGCCCCACCCACTTTTAATAATGGAACAGTAATTTTGTAAACTATGCCAAAAATTAGTGCTAAAATAGTGCTGACGATACTGCATAGAAAGAAGATTCGTGCTATATATCTTATCATAAAAATGAGGGATCTTTGGTTTTCTTTGATGATGCCGCCATTGAACATTTTCGAATATATTTTGGCCTTCTGATAATAGCACTAATTTTCTTTTTATGTGGTATCGACAGCACTAATTTAACACTAACCTTGGGTATAGGTTTCATCTCAATCGGTTGAGTGGGTGGGGCTAGCGTGAACCTAGCCCCACCCAGAATCTTTTTTGTTTTTTGAAGTCTGTGTAACGGCACAAATTTTTTTAACATTACAGGTCGTCAGCACTAATTGGGCACTAATTTTTGGCATATGTTTTAAAATTAGTGCCGATGTGGGTGGGGCCAGGTTCACGGACATACGTTTGACTTAAAATTTAGACTTTCACCAATATAATTAAATGAAAGTTCAGTTAAGTGTCTATAGAGTGACTCATACAATTCTCTTGTGATTGTCCACCTTTTTATTCTATATAACGTCGAAAAACAGGAGTGCTATATCAAGGTTTTCATTTTACCTGTTACTGTTCGTTTGACAGCTAATGAGACAAGTTATAACTAGTGCTTTTACATTGCCTTTCGTCTGTTTTTCATTACACATCCAAATTATGTTATGAATAAGTATGAAAAGTCTTAAGGGATGTCTCATGGGCCCAAGAAAGGTTGTGTCTTTACCATTAACCAGGCTATTCAGACCGGAAGTGGAAATCGACCATTTCCGGTTCCAACGCCATTCACCATAGAACAGACACTGGATGTTAATAAATAGCAAGAATATGATTTTTAGAATCGATTCAACATCTTACGAGTAGATTCATGTTCACACTTTTCTCTCTACTATTCCACCAGGACCATTCTAGTGCATGCTATTGTACTGCAGTATCGTTTCTTACCAGCTTCGTTCGTAATAAAACCATAGTTCTTACACAAGAGTTACTTTGTATTTGTATGGTGTTTGAGTTAATGCGTCGTTGTTACAATATTAGTTTCATTTGAAATTACGAATGTAATTTATTTCTGTCAGTAGAGTGTACCCTCTTGCTCGTTCTTCATGTGTCCGGGTTAGGACCCATTGCTCTATAGCAGCCGCAAGTTACAAATGTATTACTTTCGGTTTCAGTATTGAGCCCATATTTCGGAAGTATACCGTAGTATCATTATGTGAAACAAAAATCATTTGTTACATACAATAGTGTCGTAGGTACCTGATATTTGTCAAATGAAGGCATATGCTGAAGATTATCACTGTGTAGGGAAGCGATTGATCACTGCAAATATCTTTGATGGATGAAAAATAATAGAACAAACTGATCTAATAACTAATAACAAGTTGTAAACAGCAATTGAATTCTATACTTGCAAATTGACAATTCTTAGGTGACACTAATTTATCCAATACTTACTTAAAATGTCAGTAATCTAGCTGTGCTTTATCAGCAAGATGAAGACTTAAAACGTATAATTGGCTTGTTTATAATTAAGTGTTCGACATGTAATGTCACAATATTTTGCAAACGCGTAGTAAGTATATGTGAAGTATAGCGTATGTTAGTATTTTCCCCAGCTAATGTTAATATTCTGCTAATCTTTTTAGTTTGCCATAAGAATTAATACTTGAATACAGTCTCCAATTGCAGAGTCAGTTTTTTTTTTTTCACTAGTTTTTGTTTCGTTGCATTCAGATAATTTGAGTGCGTAGTAGGTGGTTTCATACGTGTGGTCTCGGGTTAGTTGTCTGTGGGAGAACCTGTGGTTCAAGAACTGTTAGCCTACATCTCATATTCCGTAACTACTGTGTTGAAAAAAAAGTTATTCAGCTGCAATAAAACCTCTCTTATCGCACGGAATTCAATTTATTCTTCAACGAAGCTTTTATCATTTTAGTTTCTCTCTCGTATTGTTCTCCACTGTCCTCCTTTCCTTGTTGTTTCTACCCAGATAATAATTTTCTCCATCAATTTACATTTAATTCGAAGATTTTTAATTGCTTTGTTGTTTTTGGAGCTTTTATGATTCTTTTCAGCATCAAGGTTGTATGAGACGTGGTCCTACAGTTTAATGTGTGATCGGAACCCAGATTTCCGCATCAAAAGTAGACACGCTTTCCATTTAACATCGAGGAAGTTGAAGACATCAGTTTTTTTTTAACCGCTTTTTGTAGTGTTCAGCTCAGTACAGTACTTAACAAGAATCGTTTTTGGATTTCTTTTCTGAACTTTGTCAACCCCCATAAAATACGATTTTTTATTAATTTAGTAGTCCTACTATACAATACAAATGTTTTATATCATAAAGTATATTATAAGGTAAAGATTCAGGTTTTTATGTTAGTATTTTTGGGTAAATTGGTTTATTGTACGAAATTACTAACTTGTAGATTATAAGTATTTAACGTATGTATCGTTAAATACGGTTTTTAGGGATGCGTTTTTTTTTTTTTTTTTTTTTTGTAAACTATTCATAGTTTCAAGGCAATGTACCATGCTATCTCGAACACTACTAAAACCGGAAGTAGTTCAAATTTAATATTACTTCCGATTACAATACTGATTTACGTAGAGCAGAAACGATAAGATATATCGAGATGCAATTTTTTTTTACAGTCTATTCAGCTTTCCAAGAGGAGAACTATCTCAATCCTTAACAATCTGTTCAAACCGGAAGTGATTCAAATTAACGATTTCCGTTTTAAACTTTTATCGCCATAGAACAAAATCAGTAAAGCACGGCGAGTAATGGCTTTCTGGTATGGATTCAGCGTCCGAGGATCAGGTTCTATCTTTGGTCTTATTAATCTATTCCAACCAGTAGTTATAGATGTATCATTTGCAATTCGAGTATTGAATTATCATAGTTTGGATGTCTACTGTAGTTTCACACTAAAAAGAAACCCACTTGTTTGATATTTATCCTAGGAGGAATGAAATTATGTGGAAAGAAAGAATTGGTTTGTAATTAGGTCTATAATATATCCATATCTCAGAATCCCTTAAGGTTAGATACATGAAATTTGGTGTTTGAACCTGTAAAACTCAAAAATTTCATTTTTGTTTGTTTGTTTGTTTGTTTGTTTGTTTGAACCCTTCGTTAAAATAATTAAACACGAGTTTCAGCGTTTTAATAGTGGTTTGACTTTGAATGGAAGAAAAAAAAAAGGGGTGGAGATGCTTCCCTTAGATGCTCATACGAGACGTTCAAATTATGTGATAAACGTTGAGTTCAGATAAGTTCCATAATTGAAAGGCACAAAATGAAGAACACAAAATATTGCTCACTGTAGTAATACGTAGGGGCATTTGCTAGTTATAAATAAAGTACAGCTGAAATATCTTGTCAAAATTGTTTTTCATTGTGGTTGTTTGCAATGTATTGTAATACTGTATTTTGTTTTTCATCGTGGTTGTTTGCAATGTGTTGTAATACTGTATTTTGTTTTTCATCTTGGTTGTCTGCAATGTATTGTAACACTGTATTTCTTGACTTTTTGATGTCATGAATGATTAGTAATAGTGAAAAAACTGAAGGACGTTAATATAATGAGTAGAAAGTTACACGTAATGATTTACTGCTTCTATGCACCGATTGTTTTGCTAAATCAATGAGTTTTGCACTACACTTTGTTTCAGGACATGTGTTTTAAACAGTTACTTGTATATTTTTACAGAGTATCGGAACTCGATGGCTGCTTCTTCGAAAAGTTCGGGTCGTTGCTTAAAGAACAGGCAGCCCAGGCAGCGGCACAAAATGTGGAAGAAGCACAGGAAGCAGGAGAGTCCGACTTCGAGCCCGAGGAGTTGGACAAGAAGGAAATTATCTCCAATGCCATGGGATGGAATGTAAGTACGAAATTCTGTATTTGAAGGTACTGTATATACATAATGTACATAAATGCACAGTGTATGTCTGAAGTTTTAATCTGATTTCAAAGTATTATAGCTTGCAAACGATTAGTCGTAATTGAATGAAACGCCTACAGTTCGAAAGAGAATGCAAGTTTCGTGTGACTGGCGGGAGATGTCAGTAGTGTGTAGGAGCGAATTTATTTGTAGTGAAGGATAATCTCTTCTTGTTCACCTCAACCATAGGTTGGTAGCAGGCATGTAGCCAGGGGGTCCGGACCCCCCTTCGAGACCAAAAATTTAAAAAATTAAGAAAGGATGAAACAAAATAAAATGAGAAAAAGAAGGATCAGCGTTAAATATATATATATATATATATATATATATATATATATAATATCTTATATATATATATATATATATATATATAATATCTTATATATATACAAGAAGCTTTTGGTTACTCTTTCTTATGAGGAGATTTGTATTACTTGCAATACATGGTGGCGAGGTGAGCAAGATATCCTGGAAGAGTCAGGGAATTTGAAATTTCTAGAAAAGTTAGAATTCTCAGAATTTCTGCTACTAGTCAGGAAGATTTCAAGCTTCCGAAAGCATAGTGCCGTTGAGTAACAGCGTGGACATTATCATAATTTTTCGTTATCGCATCCTTGCAGAATCAAACATGTTATTTCAAAAACAATTTTCAATTGCTTCTTTAACCTGTCATTTCGAACCGACAATAGTTGACGGAATAATATATATATATATATATATATATATATATATATATATATATATATATATATATATATATATATATATATATATATATATATATATATAATGAGTTTGCATTTGATTCAACAGAAAAAGGAACGCAGGTATTGTAAAATATTTTACAAGACATTATTAAGTATGTACTTTTTATAACAGTGAATATATACTTTTTATAATAGTTGAGATCATAATGAAAGGAAATTTATATTTGAATGAACAAAGAAAGGAACGTAAGTATTGTAAAATGTTTTTAATACTTTTTTAAAAATATTCTTTTACTCGAGATTTCTTCATAGTTTGTTATTAAAATACTTACCAACATATATTGGTTTGTTAGGACAATAAAATAAGGATATGTTGATAGTAAAGTAGTTTACATTGATCAAGCTCCTGAGCCTTCAGAATTTCCTATCACTCCCCCTCCCCGTTTCGAAATCCTGGATAAAGGAACCAATATATGTTCCAGTAAAATAGTTTAGAATGATCGAGCCCCTGGAGATATATATAATCTTCCTTTGGAGAGCAATTTTATACTTTGATAAGGTTTCTTCTTCGTAACTGCATCTAGATATTCTATCCCTCTTCTTGGTTTTCCTTCTGCTTGACAATAGTGATTTCAATTTTCCCTGGGACGAAGAGAACTTTCAATACAAAAAGGGTTTGGATTAAAGTAGTACTGCCAAAATACTGGTAACCACGATAGGAGATTCTCCCCGTCTCGAACCACCCTCTGAAATTATCACTAGTGAAGCAAACAACGAAATGTATCTTTTTGTTTCTTCTTTCCTAGCTTTCAGACTACAGTAGAGCGTCGATTATCCGAAGTAATTGGGGGACATGGGTGTTCGGAAAACTGGTTTGTTCGGATAATCGAACTGTACATATTTGCCAAAAAGAAGTACTGTACAGTACATTTTTTCATAAAAAGAAGTGTGCTGATTGTTGAAACACAGCGACTGGCGGCTTGGCCGGTCAGCAGCGCCTTATGAAGGCCCCATTAGAAGCAATGTTCCGCCAGCGGTGGCTCAGTGCGGCGACTACTGTGGGAAACTTGGTTTGGGAGTGAGGGGGATGATGGACGGTAGGGTGGGAGAGTAATAGGTGCGAGCGAGTACACAGTTCGGTTAAGCGGTCGTTCGGTTGACCGACGTTCGGATAATCGACGCTCTACTGTATTCTCAACTGGGAATAAAACAGATCTCTTCGCTTGCTCCCCGCCCCCCAACATTCTGTTTAACTTCTCTAGAACTACAAAATGCATTAAACGAAGATTTAAAGTAGTGGTATAGTGTGTTATACAAAAACTACGCTGCGCCAATATTCGAAGAAAACCTGCATTATTATAGACCTATTTTCAGTTTTCACAGAAACAGAGGTTCTCCTTTCTATTTTAATCAAAATGGATTACAAGTAATATGAACTTGTGTATCTTTGAATTGTTATAAACTATGTATAATTCGTAACAACGCACTGAAAATATACCCTTTAGGAAGAATTTCTGTCAACTAGAAAAGTTGCGTGTCTACTTTGCTGTCACTGTGAAAAGTTAAGGGTAACTTGAAGAAGTTGCCTATTAAAAGACGCGAAAAAATACTGGCATATTTTCAACCTTGTTATTAAAGTGTTGTTGAACGATGTTTGTGGGTAGCACTCTGCAACGTCTAGTGATGTCATATCAAGTGACGATCCTTCTTCATCGCATACTAGAAGGAAAGCACATTACGTTGTTTTGTGGTATTTCAAATAACACACGTTAAATAGTTTTTATTGATGTAAGCCTAGGTATAGGGCATATACATTAATAATACAACTCAAAATACCTCAAACAAATATGAATAAATATTTATGCACATTTTCATATTATTGAACATTACATGAGTGAAGTTCAATAATAATAATAATAATAATAATAATAATAATAATAATAATAAAACTATGTACTAACAAAGATACGATTAAGTTTGATAATTTCACATGCTGAGGTAACGGTATACTATCTTCTTGTTTGTGATTAAATTTTATGCGTTTTTCATATTTTTATATGGTTTCTCTACAAGTATAAATTGTTTGAGTTTTACGTAAAATGATAATACTTAACATGAAGTACACAGTATAGCAATGTTTTACATAACACCTGAAAATAGCTTATCAGCAACCATAATGAAATCAATATCCTATATGATGCGCGTTGTGCATTGATTGGAACCATTAGCCTAGCTTGTAAGAACACTTTGATAGCAAGGACGTCTTGAAATAACTTTTGGACTCTGCATATTTACTGTAGTTTCAAAGTACTTCGCAGCCAATGAAAACTAATTCCTGAAGGATAATGTAGTCTCGAAATAAATGAGTTTCTACATTGTTTACAGATTTTTCTATTAAATCTGAAATTCTGAGAAAAGATTTACTATGTTCTGATATCATCCCAATCGAAACACGGAAACTGTGAAATATAAATATGAATATTCAGGTCTATTCTATTTTCTATGAAAATTGGCGTAGGAAAATAAATATTCGTATCATATGCATAAAGAGTTTAAGCACTAACACCCATCTCTCTCAGGGACACTGTGGTTTTCGCCTCATTAAGTTCTCAAGACTAAACCGATTTAAAAGAGGGCGGCAGTTTATTTCTGTCACGCTCGAACTCAAGTTGTGCTCTCTGCCATATGTTGTCATCAAATCTTCTCTTTCTCTCATCCTTAAATCCTTTTATTTTATTTTGTCATCGCTGTTGGACAGAATCCAGACTTACGTTCTGTTCAATGTCAGGGTAGATAATGAAATCGAGGGCGTGAGTCTTCCTATCTGCGAAAGAGATAGATTCTCAAGTATTTTCAAATAGGTACTATGTTAATACACAGTTTGTCACTGACAGGTGAAAGAACATAAATGCTTACCTAGTTACTTGTCTATTCAGACAAATATATCGCTAGTGATAAGAAAAGTTCTTTTCCAAGATAAGGCAATTGGAAAAACAGATTACACTTTAATTGATTTTAATTTCTTTTCAACTAAATTAGGTAGTTCATAGACGTACAAATGTACGTATAGCGATTAATACATATATATGAAGATTATTTTTAAGTAATGGATGGTTTGTATTTAACTTGTATGAGAAACTACATAGTAATTCCGCAGCTGTTATCGTGAAGACTAAACGAGACTGTAAGAAACATATTGCCTGTCCATTTTTACCGACAACCACACACTTTTTTAATGGGAACCACGACAATCTCTTGTTGCGTGATCTCGTCGCATAAACTCACACCACTGACTTGGGGAACGTTAACCTCAAACTACGTAATCAGAGATAATCTCCTAATACAGCATGCACAGACAATTCGATTTACAGCTTACCTGTTTTCTGCACGCTTGTTCACATATTATCACCAGAGCGTCACTGTTGATCATCTTCCATGTCGTGTTATAGATTTGCTTTATCTAAGCGTAAGACAAGCAAACAAATGATTAATGAACTCATGAAGTTTTATCCATCACAATGCGCACGTGGTGTGACTGGAATCAAGATCACTACCTACCAAACAAAAGAATAACATTGGTTTGTTCATTGTCGTCAACATAGAGAAATTATGGTAGAATGATCTTTTCCTTCTCTGTTAAGAGTTAATATGCTATAGCAACAAGCTTTCTGCGAATTCAACAAAATGTGTTAAGTTTATTGTCAAGATTTCAGTTCGCTCCAAATTAAAGTATGTTATTATCTACCCTGTAGTACAAGCTATCGTGATTTCGATATTTCTTGCAACAGCAGCTAGCATTATTACTATATACACTATTAGGCCTACTGTGAAGAAAGGTTCCATATTCCTTTTAGCACAATATAATTATCATCTCGAAAATGTTAATAAACTTGGAACTTTAAAACTAACAATACACGGTAGACTTGTGTCTTTATATCTTTTTTTTTTCGGATTGGAAAAAATAGTATATAAAAGGGGGGAAAAAATCGATGTTTCTGAATCATTGAACCGTGGTAAGCTACTTAAACTCGGAAATACTGTAATGTACAGATCAAGACAACCATTAAGGTTCCGATCTACTCGGAGCATCGCCATCGCGTCCAACGATGCAATTAAATTCGCTGAATTACCTGTATATACCTATAAATAACAATTGCAACATACGGAAAAGAAGTCTGAAGGTGTATACCATTTGAAGAAAATTTATATGTAGATGCATACGTTCTCTGCATAAGGAAAATAAAGTTCCGCAAACTTTGTGTTTATATAAGATACACTGTTGTTTCATTGGTATGCGTTGTAGTGTCCACTGGTAGTAATACCTTTAATTTGCGTTAAAAAAAAAAAGTTGCATATAATTTAGGCCCTATATATGTATGTGGTTTGATCAACAAAAGCGGATAAAGCGTGCAGCGCCTAAATTTTCAGATCCTTTGTGACACACGTAAATATTCCTAATATTGGATTTACACGTTCATAAGCGTTCTTTTCTATCTTAATATCTCTTTTACCAATAATTTCGAATGCTCTAACCGCTTTTATTAAAATACAATTTTTGGAAACAAACAGAAATTAATATTAAATGTATGGGCCACCGCACTAAAGGTTCTCACTCCAATTCCTTAAACTAAATCATGTTGTACTGCAGTTATTCGGCGTTTTCGGAAAACTTCGCCTGGAGAAAGCTCATCTCCAAAAGTAGGCCTAGATATTTCCCTAGGAAATTACGTATGCCATAGCTAGGGTTATTAATGGAATATTTGTATGTAAACAATAAAATCGCGGAAGCCATATTGAACAAACTGTCAAACTCACCCCGAGAGTAACTGCTATTTGTATATATTATCATGGAAGCTTTTCATGCAACTTTAGAGGAATATTACTGATATGTGTGCTTATGGAATCGCCAGAGTCATTTGCAAGAAAATCATCCTTAAAAACTCACCTCCAAGAATAAATCGTCCTCACCTTCGTACACTTTTTTTTTTTTTAGAACATGTGAGTTATGGTATATTATCAGGCTATTATAGCCCAGTAAATTTAGGATTTTATGTGCAAATAATTCATAATTAACTGAAAATTTCAGGATTAGTTTCTTTTTACATGCAGAACGAATTCTGAAAAGTCCCCTAATTTTCCATGTCCGCTTTCATCCAAAATGGCGGATCCAAGATGGCCGACAAGCACTTTTCCCTTGTTTGATATATTTCCACATATCTAAGTTAAAAATAAACATATTTCAATTATGAAAATCTATATACTCTACAAGAATTACTACTCCGATGTAAGTCATAAAATGACTAATAAAGCAATTCCATGAGTGTATGTAATATTAATTTTACTGACGCCGAAAGGCAACATTTTCCTGCTTTTAAGTTTTAGCTGAATTTATAAATTGGGTACATTTATAAATCGAGAAAAATGTTATTAAAATGTTTCTTGTAGGGCTTATTTTACTGTTTATACACGAAAAATATTGGACGGTCATTCATCATCATCATCATCATCATCGTCATCGAAACCGTAAGATGGATGAGCTGAATTTTTACAGATCTCTCCTAAGCAAGAAATACAAAACTTGGAACATTGCATGTCTGAATTTTTGCATCGGCATGTTTCGCACAATCCCTTCTTGCTGTTATTTTTCAGTCACAAGATATTAGTTCTAGAAGTTCTTCGAAAGCTGCGGGAAGCGTTGAAGGTACTGGGTTCAATCTACCTTCCTTCATGAACCATCCCCATTCAGTAGGGTCCAAGTTGTTCCCTAGCCACTGCTGGACTTGATGATAAACCCGAAGTGAATGTTGTGAAGCTGTTGCACTTGATGGAGAAAGAGTTCCAAGTTAAAATTGGAAGAAAAGTTGAAAAATTGGAGGAAATCCTTATTGTACCGGATGTATTGCAAGTCATCCAGAAAATTAATTTGTTTTCCTCCAAAAAGATGTTTCAGAAATGTTTCTCCAATTTCAATTACCTTTTGGTAATTAAGTTGAGGAATGTTGAACCGTGAAATCAAAGAACGCAGTTCGTCAGT
The DNA here is from genome assembly GCF_964235325.1 of Thermobia domestica. Classification (NCBI taxonomy): domain Eukaryota; kingdom Metazoa; phylum Arthropoda; class Insecta; order Zygentoma; family Lepismatidae; genus Thermobia; species Thermobia domestica. The sequence goes on along the minus strand of NC_137454.1, from coordinate 168,473,046 downwards.
TTGCTTTATTAACTTGAAAACCATAAATATCCATTTTCTGTGTATTGCGGACGTAGTGTCACATCCATGGGCTGCGTACAGGAAAAGAAAGACTTCCTTCATCGGCCCCTGAGCTTCTTGTGTTAGGTTATGTCATACCATTTTTCATCGTAGTTGGTTGACTGAGGTCGTAAAACGTACAGCGATGTTCCTGGGATACCTCGTGCAATTAGAATTGTATGCAGATCCGTATCAGTAACTATTACTGTAACTGATCTGGCACTGGTCTGCCTTGCATTTATTGCACTTGAGCAGATTGGTGTATCTGCGTCTCCATCTGCTTGATTTGTTCTCGGAATTTCGCAAAAAAAAAAAAAAAAAAAAAAAAAAGCAAGCTTGTTTAGTCGTTGGCACCATGTTTTCATCAAAGAGAGTAGTCGCAGACATTTTTGACATCATCATCCTTTGCCTCTCCACACTTTTAGTTGATATAGCGCAGGTATATTCATCAAAAACCACTGCCTCACATGGAGAGAAGCGTCTCTGCACAAATCTAACATTCTTCAGGCGTACATCTCTGTAGATGTCAAATTCACTCGAAGAAATTCTCCATCTACAATGGACGAGTAGGTTGATGGTGCCTTAACACATGGCTGAACTGATTCGATGATAGTTGCTAAAGCTGATTTTGGATTCTTCTTAAGGAAACATCATCAAAGAGCGAGGGTGGTTAAACAGCTTGTTCATATTTATGATCTCATAAATTTCAATTTTACTTGAGTACAGCAGCAATCCTGATAAACAACTGTAAGTGACTGAATACTACACTTTCATTCGTGATCATCAATGTATTGCTCGTGACAGAAATTAGAATAACTCACTTTTTTCTCTGAAGTTTAACTTTTCCAAACGAACCTCCTGCAAAAGTTTTTTTTTTTTTTTTTACCAACTTCTTTTGCACTGTCACAATTCGTTTTATCATCAGAACCAACCCGGTAACTATATTTATTAATAAGTGCTTAGGATAATTGTCGTTGAAAGGATGGTGAAGCAGTAGCCAATTTGATAGCTTTGTCAGATCAGTCATATCTCGTGACTGTCTGGATGGCCGAAATTCAACATATTCTGAGGATGCAAAAAATGTTTTTCACAAAAGTCTTCCAAAACTTCTAACACTTTCATGTTTATTGAGCGTGAGGAAACCAATCTTGATAAAGTAGAATCAACCATTCCTCGACCTTGTGTTACTCCCCCGTCAACTCTGGTGCAGGGGACCCTGGTTCGATTCCCACACCCGCCAAGTGAACTTTGGTGGACAAACATCGTGTGCGTTGGTTTTCTCGGGATTCTACCTTTCCTCCCACTTTCCTTATTCCATCATTTCATTTATTTCTCATCATCACAGTCTCCTTTAGCCTAGGCAGCAAAACCGTGGGACAAAACTGAAATATTTCATTTTTCCAAACTTTGTCTTCGAATAGTAAAATAACTTTCAATAAATTTACTGAATTCGTCGTTGTCCAGTTTTCCATTCAGCTCTTTCATTTGCTGTACATATAAATGGGTACATTTGGCATAAAAAATGTCTTCCTGCGTGAAAGTAAGGCATAATTGATTTAATACAATACAAATGTATTTCCCAGTCCCCAACTCGATCTTATTGAATGGAAGGAAGGAAGGAAGGAAGGATAGATTTGACGTGTTCCATATACTGTAACCACAAGCTGGCAGTTCTCGAAGTTTCCATTTTCTGCAGCCCTTTCAACAATGTCGATTAGTTGTTTGATGCTGATGTTCCCTTGAAGATCTGTTGCCACAAGTTTATGAATAGTGTCTCTAATAATATTCTAGGTTTCTTCATTCAACTCTTTTAGAGAATCTTCAAGAATTACCACATACGAAATAATGAATGTCAGAAAATGAGCTCTTAGGGCTTTGGAGTAAGCCCCCAACTATATTATTCGAGTTTAACAAATCCCCCAACTGTATTATTCGAGTATAACAAATCCCACAGCGCCTCGATTCCACTGCCTGACATTAGGTACCCAATAGTGCCTAGGTACGACATTAGGAAGTGGAATCCACCAAACCAAACAACAATTTTTGACAGATCAGTCCTTGGTTCTGCTGCGGTAACGATTTGCATAGCTTTCCAAAACAATGGTTGATTACAAGTCACTATGCAGTATTTTTAGAATTTAATTAATTTATGTTACGAAGCCACTTCAATCAGATTTGACATGTGGAAAAGTAACGCAGAAACATTCGTAGAAATCTATCAAATACCTAACTGTACACAAAAAGTTCAACTTTGAGATCATATTGACTGTTTCAGTAAGAATCAAATATGTCAGCTATTTTTCAGCGGAGTTTGTTTTTTAAACATTCGTCCGAGAACAAAAATACAAAGAATTTTCGAATCACTTCTTACGATTTGCCAATTGTTTCAAACTTATGAGGCTAAACATTTTAACATTAAATTGTAAACCAGAAAAATTTCCCATTTTCACGTTAAATATCAATCTATATTAGACCTACAGCTCATTTACAATCCTTTTATTGGGTAAATGTAGATATAAATCACAGCAGTCATCCTTACAGAGCACCCAAGTTTTTACACAATCGGAAAGTGATGATTTTTGACTGAGATATGGAGGAAAACATCACTTAGGACGAGTAAAGCTGGGCGGCCATTTTGGATGGAAGCGGACATTGAAAAAAATTAGAGGACTTTTCAGGATTCGTTCTACACATCTCTAGGACCTAATCCTGCAAATTTCAGCTAATTATGAATTTGTTTCACACCCACCCTATTTTTGGCCTAAATTTACTGAGCTATGTTAAATATGAACGAAGTCACGAGTCATTTTTGGAAAAAATCGTCTGAAAGAAAATTCACCCCAAGAATAAACTACCCCTTCTCGTCTTTTTCTCCCAGAGGAGTGAGTTATACCACAATATGGGGTTATTGAAAATGTTATTCATGAAATGTAAAAGTCGTTGGAGGAGTTTTTGAGAAAAAAAGCAAAATTTTGTTTTCACCCTTCAGTAAATTACCCTTGTTTTTAGAGATAGGAAGAACATTGAAAGACCCCTCTAAAGAATCACATAAAAACGTCAAGTTTAAAATTTGGTGCTGATATGTTGAACGGTATGGCCTCTAGATGAATGTACATGACGAATAAACAAAGGGAATCACTTTTTCGGTACATATGGGCTATGAAATGTGTGAATCTGTTGATATCTCAGATTTGATTTTTTTTCTTCACTATCACCATACTGTTTTCTCTTCTTTCGTCGCTCAAAAGTAAAAATATGTATTTAAAAATCGAGCAGCCAGTATTTAGTTCAATGCCAAAAACAAAGGGCACTATATTTTTAAGCATCAGAAATTGCTTGTTTATTTACTGTACTTTGAGTTAATACGATGCGAATAAAGTCAAAGGAGAGAAAGAATTAGAACAAGGAGGAAGTGAATTAACACTTGAGTTAGAAAATTATACAGCATATAAGTGATTACAACGGAACACTAAATCCAATTAGAACATAATACAACATGTAATTGCTGCTATAATTGACTTAGAAACTTAATTTATTAAAGTTGTGATGCATGTTTCGAGTTATATGTTGCGCTGGGTTTTTTGTATACGAGTCACATTCATTCTCTAAGGTGTAGACTATGTTGAGAATTTTAAGTGGTCTTTCGTCAGTAACACGTACCTTTAACACTTCATTATGTATTCGTTATTTTATTCGTAGTCTACTACATTGATTTCTAGCGGCAAACAACGATGATATACCGGCAACTTTTTGAGATTTATACTTAAAGAAAAAAAAATAATAAAAAAATAAATTTGATGCTTTTAACGAAGTAAACTCGTTTCTTAAGTTGGTGCCGTTTGTATTAAACTAATTTTTAATACTTTGGGAAGTGTGGATATTAAAAGGTGAGGTTATCTTATATTAAATGTGAATGAAACACCCTACCAATATGCTCTTTATTCTAAAGGGAACGGTACTTAATGAATGTAAATTGTGACAGATGAAAAGTATGAAAGCAAACAAGACACCTCCAAGAATTCACGCACACGATGTTGTCCACGACAAACTCATATATCCTGGAGTCAAATCAGGGACATCTTTCACCAGAGATAGACTCTTTATAATTTTATTTATTTATTTATTTTGGTAGCAAATTCTTAAACAAATTTTAATTTACACACCAGTTCGTAAACTTTCTATAACAGTTTCGGGATTGAAGAATAATTATTATTTATTTTTCTGTTTTGTGTAGACATTAAATAATGTAAAAATTAAAAAAAAAAAAATGCTTTTCATTACCACACTTATTTGTGCTTTACAAAGTACAGTAGACACAAAATAAGTACTCTTTTATTAAAAAAATAAGAAAAAGTCACTAATTCTACAAACAATCTATGATAGTATCTGGTTTTGAATCTGCATATGTGAAGTATTATTGTTAACTGCTGAATTCGTAATGTCGGCAGGAGACAGGAAATTGGAATTACGCAGTTCACGAAGTGACTTTTTACTAGCTCTAAACATTCGTTATTCCCGGATCTCAGTTTAGAACCTGGATAAAAAAAGAGAAATCCTTATCCTATTGTTCGGGTATTTAACTTCTGTTATATAAGCCAACATAACCAGTAAGTAATAGTTACATACACGCAAGACGTTCTTAGGAACTGCTAGAAATGTACATTCATTTTCGCTGTAAGGGGGTACTGTTTAAAACCTTGTAATTCCGAAAATCTGTAATTACAACTACCAAAAAACTATTGCTGTAACATAGAGGCGTATGCTGAAGTTTCTGAACGGGAAGAGAGTCAAGCTTCCAAGTTCATATAATTTCATGAATTTGTGTATACACTGACTAGCCAAAACATTATTAACCACCAGCTATTTTGTGAACAAAGTCGCTGGGCTGACGTAAAAGTACAGAACCGCTAGCCAGACGGTTACTGGGATCTCGCTCAGTCAGTCATTGTGAAGCTTATGTGTGGAATGAGGAAGTCCGGAGACATATCGGAATTCCCAGAGAGCAGAAACGGTCATCTCGGAAACAATGCGATTTGTCGGTGTTCGCGGCCTGCCGTGGTCAGTGTCCAAAGGCAGGAAAATGACGGTGAAACCAGCACGAAACAAGGCGTCGGACAACCACATCTCATTAAAGATGATGGACGTTGCAGACTGTCGAGGTACAACAGAATAGGGCACAAATTGTGACACAATTAGCGGACTTGGACAGTGGACAAAGCACAAGTGTATCTGAGCACGTAGTTCACCATACACTATTAGATATGGGCCTGTACAGCCAATGTTTCATTGGAATAGGCACTTTCTTACCGTCATTGGAGTACCTAGCAATGACACAATGTTGAATGATTCCATGAATCACGATATGCTTTCACCACATTGATGACCGGGTCAGAATTCGCCGTCTTAAAGGGGAACAGCTGCTCGAGACACGCAAGGTAGAACGACGACAGGCCAGTAGTGGGTGGCTCCATGATTATTTGGGGCCCAACCATGACCTAATAGTATGTGTGGATGGCACAAGACTGCTCCTAACGATCGGCAGTTCATTGCTGATTATGTACACCCATTTATGTCGGCCACGTTTTTAGCTGGTAGTGGCGTCTTTCAGTAGGATCTTGTCATAGGGCCAACGTTGTGCTGCAGTGATTCGAGAGTATAGTAGTAAATTTCAATTGATGTGGTACAATGGTCCCCACATTCACCCGATCTTAACCCAATTAAACACCTTTGTAATGTAAGCTCATCGCGGAATTTACATGAAGTAAGTGACTTGTGTGTGCAAATATGGTGGGCCATGCCTGCAGCCACTTACCAAGACTTCATTCCTTCTATGCCAAACAGAATTACTGCTGTTCTGCGAACCAAATGTAGGTGTCATAATATTTTGGCTAGTTAGTGTACATATATGCTAATATGGTAAATATGTATTATTGTTGCATATCATCTTGCTTAAGGAAGGTAGTTTAAACCCTGAACTTCCCCTTGTGTACGCCACTGCTGTAAGTTATAGAAGCAAAGGAAACCAATAATAATTTTAAAAATTCCCCACGAATACTACATCTTGTGTAGTGTAGCAATCTCTGCCCTCCACAACTCGAATAATGGTTCACCAATATGCCTGTATTCTGTATATAGTATGGCACTCCAGGGATGCAATTGACACCAGACTAGTAGCAACCTCGAAATGATTAAGGCAAGGAGTAGCGTGAAAAGCAGTTTGTTGGAAATCTTCCAAAAATAAAAGAACGACAGATAAGTGGCCAACACTAGTGTACATGAAATGTAAAGGTTTGTCTCTTTAATTTCTCAGCTGGTAAAGGGGTAAGGCGCTATGAAACGCAATATCGGAGCTCGAAAAGGATTCGCAATCTACAATACGCAGTCATTTATCTCAACTACAATAGGGGAAACAATGAAGAGAGAGAATATCACAGCCGGTTTTACAGAGGGAGAGAATATTTCAGGTGTAACAAGAAGGTTTGGAAGCTTGGATGGTTATTCACGGAAATGACCTCGGCTATCAAGGAGAATAGGTTATATTGGAATCAAATATCTCTATTGTGACCAGTGGCGACCGGTGGATTGTGGTTTCAGATGTTGCAGTACGAACGATAACAGACAGAAGATATAAAGTTGACTGATTGACTAATCAGCATAACTTTAGATGCAAATGCTATGTGACATGTTAAATTAAATAAAATTCTGTTTTTAAAAAATAAAAAATGCAGAACATTTTATCCGATTAATCACCTTAATTAATTTGTAAGTTCATTCTCCTCTCTTTGATTGGGGCAAATCTGTCTAATACATGCTGGTTGAACTGTGGTATTCTTATTATCAGGTCTTTTTCGATAGAAAGCATAACCAATGGTGATAACCTTTCTTGGGACATTCAATTCCCTGAAAGTGTCAATTCTTTCAAATGTGGAAAAAAGCTTTTCGTCTTTTGCTGACGCCATAGGTACAGTGAATATTAATTTCAGAAGCTTTGTAGATTCACTAAATATTTTTTCTAGATTATTGCGAACGATTCATTCTACTAAACTCAGTCCCTGATAGTGATCCGAATTCCTCTTCAGCGTTGACTGAAGAGAGTTCGTAGCAGAGATTAGTGTTATAAAAAATATACATTGAACACACTTTATTTACACTTTATCCAGGAAAATTTAAAATAAATTGAGGAAATTTATCTGGTGCAAACAACACTACTGCCATAAGATATCCTGTAAATTTAAACTGTATTTTTTTTCGAACACTCTCCTGAATTGCCCTTTGCTTGTTTTGTCTAAGCCTTAATTGCAAATTTTTCCTCAGTTGAAAGCTGGTCAAGTTTTTTGTAAGTTATTTACAGAAGTCATGATATACAATTCATCAAGAATTTGTAGGTTATTTACAGAATTAAAGCATACACAATAAAAAAAATTAATAATTAAAAACCAAAACAGCTGATACAAAATAGGTACTGGGATATGAATTCCGAATGTCACATATTCATACATCAACACACACACACATGTGCGTAAAAGAAAAAAAATACTTCATTCCAAATCATCCGTCTTGGTTGTTACGCAATGCACGATGAACACAATATACTTCCATGTGAGGCGAAACAATGCTTACCAATGTGATATGTTCTGGAAAGGAAACCTCGAAACCCACCAGATGAAGGATCAGCATGTAACAGAAGCATGTAACAAAAATCAAAGAACATCAAAACAAACAGCACTGCCAGTTCTACACCCAGAAATGTTAACTGGGAGGGGTCCAAAGTATTTAAGGGAAGTCCAATACGTCTACATAATATGAAATCTGTCTTATACTGCACCCAAAAAGACGATAAGTAATTCGTACTTACTATCACCTAAATTTTTAGAAAAAATGATAGAACGATTATTTTTATAAGAAAAAAAAAAAAGAGTACATGATGAGGCGTAAAATAAAATATTTAACCTACATCAATCGTTTCTCTGTTAAACAAGCATAGTTCGTTAAGAAAGTCTAAAAATGTTAGTCAAGTTTCAAAATTTTTGGGAGGTCCGGACCCGGTGGACCCCCCCTCGTGGATACGCCCCTGAGCATTGCTAACTAGTCCCAAATTCAATTTGGCGTTCCCCATCATACAGTTTTATGTGGAAATAATCAAGAGTATAAAATATACTTATTTTATAAAAGAAATATGTTTATACTAAAATACAATCCACAGAGGGGGAGGGGATACATACTGACCTATTTAATATTTCACAAATTGCTGTAGAAGAAGCCTTCATTATCAATATAAGCTAAGAATTAACTTGTAAATGCGGGTCTACTTTCATTTGTTTTCTCCTGTACTAGATATTTTCTTTCTTTCTTTTTTTTTGTAATTCTGCAATCACGTTTTTTTTTTTTAATTGTCATTATATTGATTTGATTCAGTATGGTCCCGTAATTTAAAAATATGAATGCATGAAAACAAATTCCATTTGTTAATTGCTAGTGAAAGAAAATTCAGAAATCTTATTTAGCGTGAAAAACCTTCTCCTTCACTGGAAACCGTGCTGTGTTGCAGAAGCACTGCAACGACCAGTTCCTTTAACTTCTGAGATAGGGGAAAAGAGACTTAACATTTGCTCCAATTGCCGCGCTGAAGGAATCTGGTCGTTGTATGCTCGCTGCAACACAATATAAATTAGGGACTCTGTGACGGATTATTTTTCGCTTTTTTAAACGGATTAACGGAACGGACAGTTACAGAAGTAAAAAATGTTATTTAAAGTGTATATATGCAAGTATTAAAAAGTATTTTTTCTTTTCTTTACTACTATTGATAATAATTTTTTTTTCTTGAAATACTTTGGTCGTTGCACAACGCTGCAACACTAACATTAGCCGCCACTGATTGTGACAAAGGGAACTTACGGTATGTGGCTCGGAAATGATTCACAAATTAAACATCCGTTCAGAAGTGTCTTGAAATAATTCTGATAGGAATCTAGGACTTACAAATGCTAGTTGTTTATAATTGAGATATAAAAAAAAATAACATGGACAAGTCCATTGTAACTGTATACAGTACTTTTTTTTTTTTTTTTTTTTTAAGAGCAATTGATTTCGTGTAAATACAAGTAATACTTTGGATAAAGAAAATGACTCGCCAATGTCTGGAAAGAAATTCCTGCAATGAAAATAAACGCAAATTTTGTATGTTTGTTTTCTTTCTTGAAAATCACAATTTTCATCATTGAAACTAAATTCAATAATTATATAAAATAAAAACATTCAGTTTATTTCTATTTCGCACTTTACCTCGAAAAATATTTTCTTTTCTATACCCATACCGGATTAGATTCCCATTAGAGAGCTCAGTTTTTTTTTTTTTTATTATTATTATTTTTACGTTGCCCTAGATCATGGAACAAATATGAGCTATTTGGATTGAGAAAGAGTGAAATCCGGATTAGAAAGAAAAAAAATATGAGCGATAAGACCCAACTACAAGCTGCATGGTGCTTCAGTTCAAAGAAACAAGAACCCTATTCAAACCAATGGACTACAAACAGCAGCATTATTTTTGGATTTGCTTAGAAGGAGAGACCAAGACTCCACTTAAGTAGTATTTCACGTTTTTCATTTTCTTATATTATTATGATATTTATTAAAACTTATAACCCAAATTCAGGATTGTACTAATTACTTCTTATTAAATGCATATCTTTATTTGATACAATTTTGCTAATCACGCCTATCTATAGTTGTTTCTACCACAAATCCGGTCAGTAAATAATACGAATGAACTCAATCTAGGAAATTAAGTGTGTTGAGCAGGAATGTCATTTGGGGCTTTAGAAGAAGGTAATTATCCACTGATATGGGTTAGAATCAATTTTTGTGTTTTTTGAAGTGTTTCGAAAATACCTTTAAAAAAAAAAACTAAGAATCTTCTACGAGGGGGGACCCAAAAAAAACGGGAATTGTGTTGCAGTGGGGAGGGAGAGTGGGGGAATCCATTGTTGTACCAATTGTCCGTTACGATCACGTCACCTGCGTCAGTGTGCGAAGTTGTGTCGCTGTGAGTGCATCGGTTCGCTCTTGAGAGTTTGTTTAGTAAACCAACTTTTTCCAGTTCGGCGAAAACGTGATGGCAGATTATCGAGGCGGCTGTGAAATTTGGTTTCCTGTTGGGGAAATCGGCCGCGGAAACTACTGTAATGCTGAAGACTGCTTATGGGGATGCTGCCCTAAGTAAAACCAGAGTATACGAGTGGTTTGCACGTTTTAAAAATGGAGAACTGTCAATTGAAGACCAATCCCGTTCATAACGCCCCTTAACGGCAAGAACTGACGAAAACGTCGAAAAAATCAATGCCCTCGTTCGTGAAGACCGTCGCCGAACCATTAATCAACTCTGTGAGATGTCTGAAATATCGTGGAGTTCAATTCAGAGGATTTTATCAGAAGATTTGCACATGAGAAGGGTTGCAGCCAAATTTGTCCCTCGCCTTCTCACAGACGAGCAAAAGGAACGTCGACTTGAGGCATGTGTTGAACTTCAAAATTAGCTCAAAGAGGACCCTGGCTTTTTTGCCAAGGTGATTACTGATGATGAATCGTGGTGCTATGGCTATGACCCCGAATCAAAGCAGCAATCAAGCCAGTGGAGGAGGTTTTGCCACTGTGGAGGAGGTAAAACAAAAATCGCTGGAGGTCATAAAGAAGATCCCGATAAGTGATTTTCAAAACTGTTTTGAACAATGGAATGATCGTTTGCAGAAATGCGTTGCGGTCCATGGACAATACTTTGAAGGTGATGAAAATTTGGTGTAAAAATATTGAGAAATAAAGAAGTTACGACGAATTTCCCGTTTTTTGGGGGTCCCCCCCTCGTAATTATCTGTTTTCGATAGTAAATAAAAAGTCTATGGCTGTTGTAACAAATACTACGGCAACAAATCATAAAATATGAGCTGTATGTAGTTCATAATAATTGTTTGTTATTGTAGTGTTACTATAGCAATGTACAGTATTGTATGATTGAGTAGGCATTAGTAATGAGAATTAATATTCTTCTTCTTCTCTTCATTGTGGATATTTTTCTGTGGTGGTCGAAGTGTTCCAGTTAATGACATACGGAGTTTACAAATGGAATTTGTGGTAAATACTTAACCTAGAAAATTTAATATGCCACGTATAACATCTTCGGGAATATTTTTTTGATAATTTAATGTCAGTATGTTAGTTTCTAACTTGCAAAATCTGAGTACGAAATCTAATTTCTACCATTTGCTAGATTGGGAGGTCCTATTTCAGTACTGAGATTATGAAAGACGAGACCTCGTGAGGCTTCGAACCACGCCGCGACTTTAATCAATGCAGTTGACGAACAAAGAGATCGTGCAACATCAGCGCGCATGAACAAAAAAGCTGCATGATCTAGCCTCCGAGAAAATTAGGTTACAGGCAGGAATGTACTGGGGCACATACGGGGGCTCATCTCCCCTCCAATCAGTGAAAGCCGAAAATCGTAAAAATGGCTTCATAAGCTATTAATTCTGATGAAGATATATCTATGTGGAGCATGGCTCTAGTTAACTCTTTTCTATGGAAAAGCTGATGATATATACACATAATTTTAATGTAAAGTACTGGAATTTAGATAAGCTCTAATACATTCTCTAGTTTAATCTAATGCTCTTCTTTTATGATCTTGGGATATCTTATTCCAGAACACCTACTCCATTTCACCCTGACAATTTCAAATGAAACCCTGTTCTCATACGAAAGTTTGGAGTAAAATAACCAGAAACTTTTAAACATGTCTTTCCCTGAAGAATTCCTAAATTTTGTGAGTTAATATCACTTTGGAAAATGTCAAATATCACCTTGTGTGTTTACTTCTCAAAATTAAGTTTCAGAATATAGTGGCAAAATGCTCTTTGAGAGCATATGTTAAATGATAGGAAAAATAATAAAATATATTTAATTGCAACTCAAAAATCTTCGTCCTTTATATTACCAAGTGATCAAAATTGGCATTTGCTCACCCAGTTCTTCCTGTGTGTGTGTATGACTGAGACCATCCAAGAACGATAGTTCCAATGACTTACATGCAGCTGCAACGCAACGAAATTTAATTACTTCGTAGAGGAAATTTAATTACTTTTTTTTGTTGATATTCGAGACGAGACGACCGAGATTTTCGAGACTAGGCTTAGTCTCATCTTGATCTCATCCCGAGAAAGACTGTCTTAATTTATAAACACCTATTTTGATCCCGATGTCTGTACCATCTGTACCACTAGGAATCGAGCCAGACCCCATGCACCAAAGACACGTGTTCTAGTCATTAACCCAGAGTACGATCGAAATATTGGTAGTTATGAACGAAAAATAAGAATATTACGTTCCATACTTAAGTCGACAATGTTATATTTTAAATAGATTAACAATAATTTATCATGCTTGTCCAAAAATAGTGCGTTTATCTTATGAAAATCTCTAGATATTTACCATCTGATCTTGTCTTCTACATTGGAAATCCTTAAACACTGAAGATGAATTCTCTGATTAGTTGTTAAAACGCCGAGCGTTCTAAGATATTAAGCTGGCGATTAAACGAGCTGCCGGTCGCGGGTCTGAATCTCGCTCAGAGGATAGGCGTTGTGTATTGTTCTGTGTGTTGTTGTGTTCCTCATTTAATTACTATCCATTCTCATCATCATCTTTAGTGAAAAGGTCAGAACTGTGAATTGTAAAACTCAAGTAAATAAATAAATAAATAAATAAATAAATAAAAGGAAACTGTTTATTTGTTGTAAAGCTGCTTTCAGTCGAAATCTCCGTATGAATTCGATCTAAGCTCAGGGATAAGGATATAGTGACTCAATGGTAGAGCGGTTACTTCTGGTGAGAGGGATCCCTGGTTTGACCTCAGGTCGTGTGTGTTCGTTGGTTACCTTGGAGTTATTCCGTTTCTTAGCACATTTTCATTCCACCAATTCTTTCATACTCATTCATTTTCATTAAACTATCATCCATCTCTTGAGCTTACAGGACATAAGCAGTGGATGCAAAATTTAGATTCCAAAACTGTTTTGTACTCACAGGTGTCATTCGGGATCTGATCCATTTTAGTTTCTTTGATAACCTCGTTTTTATCGCAAACAGCAACACGGATGTGCAGAATGATAGAAGAACTTAATTTGAAGAACAAGAAAGTTGGGTTGAAAACGGATATGGAAAAGACTAAGATGATGTTCAACCAGGGGCGTAAATAAGGGGCCTCAAGCCATCATGGGGCCCCCAAATCATGTAGTGAGACGTAGAGATGGGGCCCCACTCTACGCTGTTTGCGGGGAGGCCCCCAAACCTTTAGTTACGCCACTGTGTTCAACAACTTCGCAAGGAAGTCCAGAATCGAAGTTGAAAACACGGAATTAGAGGTAGTGAATGCGTACGTATATCTGAGACAGAAGATATCAATGAACGACAGTATTAATGAAGAAATCAACTCGCTCACTCTATGGTCTATGAAACCCGGAAGTTCAATGTCCCGTTCACAAAGGTTCCCCATTGACTTCTGTCCTTAGCAAATTGTATCCAGTTTCTACTTTTCCAGTTTCTCAACAGACTTAAGTGAGGCTGGAGTGCTTTCAGAATGAACAGCTTCATATTGAAAAATCAAATGCCAATATGCCTAAAGCGTAAAATTTTCATTGATTGTATTCTGCCTATTTTGATATATGGATCGGAGAGGTAGGTACTGACAAAAGTAAAACATTCACCGTCTGCGAACTATATAATGAAACGTAGAAATGCACGTTAGGAATCATCCACAAAGATAGGAAAAGAATCACATGGATCAGAAAGGTAACAAGACTGACCGATATTATCATGAAAATAAAGGCACTAATGTGGCAGCGGGCTGGAAATATTGCCGGAAGAAATGGTGATAGATGGACAAAAACAGTTCTTAACTGGACACTAAGAGACAAGAAACACCCTAGAATATGTCCTCATGCAAAGCACGAAATCAAGAATCAATAATATCGTAACTTCGAAAACAATTGAACAAAATAGATGATTGTGAAAAAGAGTTGGAGAGACTTTCATCCAGCAGTCGGTTGGCAATGATTATCAATAGTATACGAATGCAAAACGTGGAAACTTACTATATCGCCCCTCACCTCCCACCAAGAGCTGAAATGATGCTAATGTCTGAAATTCTTTAAACTGATCTATATATCTTTTTCTGCTTTGTTTTTAGCTCCTTTGTGGCTAAGCAGTTAGCGTCCGTGCCTTTGTCGTAAGAGACCAGGTTCGATTCTCAGCATGAGCTAATGTGGTTCGGGTCTCATATTAAGCTCTAGGTCCATGTCTCATATAGCCTCGCTGCTGAAAGGGACGCTAAACCCAAATCAAATTCTGTTCTGTTTTCAAGATGAATTTGTTTCAAAAGCAGAAATAAAAGTTAAAAAGTTAATTTTCTTCTCCCCCATCTCTTTTTCTTGTTTCCAGCTAAAATTTCGTGCAACTATTTTTGGTGTAGAAAATGCACTATAAGAGATGCGAACCTTGAACTCCGATGCATTCGGGTAGGTGTGAGCCGTCAACATCCTATCATCTGACTCACCTGAGATCCCTTTCCTCATCTTACCTAAGTACGTACGGGCGTCTTGTTTAGATCTCTTATAAGCGTAATGGGAAGCAGGGCCAGTTCTCATTGACTATTAATAGAATTTGGCAACTAATCGTCCGGCTTGGCGGGCGCATGCTCAGATGGTAACTTTCCTTCACCCCTCTTTGCCTAGCCAAATGTTTTCTTCATCCAAATCTTGATTGTTGGGTATCTGTAATCATAAAAAAGCAAACCTCTTGTGAAGTAACATTCAAAGTGCCACTCCGCGCGTGGCATTTGGTCGGGTTCGTTCGTTGTGCCGCGGGTAACCGAAGTGCTCATACATTTGAAAAAAAAAAAGTGATTGAAAAAACTGTTACATACAAAGTGGTTAATTAATTTATCATTATTAGTGAATTATGGGAACAATTCTTCGATATAATACCTTTCGGGGTATGAAAAAGGATATGTTACAAAAGCAAGCAAGTTTGTATCTCCAAACAATGACGGTAAGTTTTAAAATAAAAAAAAGAGAGAGAGAGGGGGGAATAGGTTCATTCACACCTGCAGCTATCATTAGCTGTATCGCTTTTAACCAGACAATCGTCGAGTCGAGGGGAATTATTTATATATAGGTGCTCCCTTGCCTTGATACATGTCTCAACACAAATCAACAAATGAAATCTTGATTTTAATATTTCCAGAGAATGGAAAATGAATTAAACGGTTAAGATAAGTTTTTTTGAAATTTTGAAGCCAAAACTAGTTACAGCTTTCTCGGATCATCTTTGAAAATAAACTCTAATAATAATAATAATAATAATAATAATAATAATAATAATAATAATAATAATAATAATAATAATAATAATAATAATATTTACATAGTTCAGTATTCAATGTTCAGTGCGGGAAACCAAAGTTAGATTCCCGGTTGGAACTCATGTGGTTCGAATCTCTAGTTATAGATTCACGTCTCATAGAGATTTGCTTCTATAAACGGGTGTTAAAATTCCATTCAATCAATCTATAGTTTCATTCCTTGTTGGGGCGGGGGGTACTATCTCGGATATTAGGCGATTTTTTGCTAAAGATTGAATAATATTTCCTTCTTCGAATATGCATAAATAGGACATCACGAAAATGTCAGTTTAAATTAAGAAAAAAATCATTACTCTGGTTTAGTAGGAAAAACCAACATAAATAAAACAGATATAAGTTCTTAATTACTGTACTTAAATCAGTTAACATGATTAAGGAACATCATAGTAAATTTCTATTCAATAATAGTTCTTTAAATATTTTAGTAGAGCGATAGTTGATTCGAAATGCAAAAGAAGCATCTTACAGACAACCAAAACGTGGGGGGGGAAAAAACGTTTAGATAACAGAATTACTTTTATCAATGATTCAAACGTGATCCCACAATGCGTTTCTTAGACATGAGAGGCGTTTAGACAGAAATAAATAAATAAATAAATAAATAAATAAATAAATAAATAAATAATAAGGTTATGTTATGAGGTCGTCTCAGACTCATGGATTTTGTTTGATGTTCGCACGTATGAAGTAAGAGAAACATACCTACCGCATGCTTCAGTGCTTCTGCAGTTTTTTCGTGTGTACATTGCTGCTTATGGAATTCTTCATACGTATTTTGCAAATGAATGTTACTCTGGCAATAGCTGCAAAGAAACTTGCAAAATCTATTGTTAAAACTTAGATTTTGTATTGACATTGCTTTTATACTGATAGTAACTTTACAAATACAGAAAATGTTAGTGTATTTTACAATGGTAAAAATTCTTTTATTAATATGGGACATGGCATCTGCCGGCTGAAATCTAATATTTTGTTTTCATCTGTTTCTTGATAGATATGTGCGTGTTCTTGTATGCCTCCAATGACAATTGAATGAGGACTCACTCTAATATGTACTATGGCAATTAAGTTATATATATAAAATAAAGAAAGCTAAAAAGAACAAAAAAAATAGTAGCTTGTAGTGAAAATAATTTTACTAAATTACTGAATATGTTACTGCTTAAAGCCCTTCCCATTGGTCTAGTAGCTAGTGCGTGTGCATATGGTCCCGGGCTCGATTCCCGATGGGAGAACAAAATTTCAGTATCTTGATTTTGTTCGCTGTCAGTGCTGTATTCCGAGCTAAATGTTGATACATTTAAACAAAATCCAATACAATATATATGTAAGGTCCTAGGATGAGTAAATCTTTCGTGGACTGTTGTAACTCGTCGCTATCCAAAAAGATTTCAAGTGGCATATTAATTGTTCGCTATTATTTCCATTGACAAATTTCTTTATTCGAAGTAAGACGGATTATTTTTTGTAATTCTCAGTGTTAATATTGTATCGTATTTTTTGTTATTAAACATATTTGAAAGTTTAACATTTTAGTATATACAGAGTATATTAAAATTATTTATTGGCGTTACAGTACACGGAGGACAAAGGTATGTGGCTGTACAGATATCTTTCAGTGGAGTATGTGTGGGCAACATATCACCTTCCCACCATTATTTCTGGCTTGCTACAGACCGGGATGCGCTACTTCAAATAGCTGCCCTAATTTCCACACAATGCTGGGTCAACATCTATAATACTATGCCTCACTGAAATCGAATCCAGGATCCTCGCGCTCACTACTCGGGCAGCGGAGAAACGAGATTTATGATTGCTCAAGAGAACCTGATATTTTAAAGCAAAGTCCATTGGTCCATTAACAATAACAACAACAAAAGACATGATGCTCTATTTCGAGCAATGACATGAATGAAGGAAATTTTGTAAAAGTGGAAAAAAACAATTGAATTCGAGACTTTCTACCACTGGACATTTAAAATTCAACACTAACAAGATTATGAAAGCTCCAAATGTGGCTGCCATATAGTTTAAGGAACAAATTTAAAATGATTACAACTATCGATATGTGTGTTGAGTGACAGCACTACGAAAGCCTAACGAAGTTCAGATGACAGTAGCTCCATAGTGCCCGACACGACGAGGCATAGAATGAATGAGTCTTTGAATGTTCACCTGAGCAGGATTGAAAAAAAAAAAAAAAAAAAATGTTTTTAAAAAAAGAACGTTTTTTATGTTTAAAACATTTTTTTGTTTTAAACAAAAATGTTTAAAATGTTTATTTCGTTTAAAACAATAATCTAAATACGCATATATATATATATATAATATTACATTTTTACACTCTTAGGTATTGCTTGCCATCTATATTCAACCGCTAGATCAAATTTCGGGAACTTCCCAAATCTCGATCCGCCCAAATGTTCAATTCCGGAGAAAGAAATCGGGATTTTTCCCGATCTCCGTTCACGGAATATGTACTTTAGTTTCTTTGTGTTACGTTCTACTGGTCGTCTGCATTCTTAATCTTTAAACGCCCATTGACGCAACTGCTGTGTCAGGGCTTTAAACCTCAATGGCTCAGTCTTAAACCTCAAATTAAGGCTGGGAGATGGTTTTGGTACAATCCGCGTCAAAAAACCTGCAACATGAGCATATAAGTTTATTTGTGAAATGACGAAATCTTTTGCTCCAAAATAAGTGTGTATGGGAGGAGGCCGAGGTTTATCCTGGCGTGATTCATTCCACTTAGAAGTTATGTTCATTCCCTGTGCTGTTAGGCGTAGTTTCACAATAAACTTACATCCTCATGTTGCAGGTTTTTTGCCGCGGATTGTACCAATTTATTCCTGAAAGATGCAGCTTTGCTGGTGTGCATTTCATGTATAGAAGAGGAGGGTAAATATCGTGTTTTTTTTTTTTTAAGTATTTTGGGGGGCCATTTCCCCTCTTGGGGGATAGATTTATAAAAATTGTTACGTGAAGCAATGAAGTAGGCCACTACATGGTAATATCGTGTATTTGTACTTGCTTATATGGGGTAGCAGGGAGGGGGCAAAGTTAGCCAATTTTTAGACTTTAAGTTTTTTGACGTAAATTACGTTTATTTATACAACAAACATCAATAGCTCAGCCTCTAATTAAGCTAGAAAGATGATTTGATACCAAAGTATGTTTGAGGGATGAAGCTTTCCGCCAGTTGCATTTTATGTATGTAGGGGGTACGTATGTACGGCCGAGAAAGGGAGGATGAAGTTCGTTTTTTAATTTTTCATCAGGTTTTGGCGGGTATACCTTCCCCCGTTGTGGTACATCCATAAAAATTAGTATGTGAAGCAATGATGTAGTCCCCTACATGATAGTAACCTGTATGTGTACTTGTTTATAGAGGAAGAGGGGGTCAAATTTGGTTATTGACATACATTTATTTTCGGGACGGTCCCATATAACACAAGATATATTTCACTGAAGTGGTCTCGAAGCATAATTCTTGTTTGTATACATGTGTGCAGCAAAAATGATTTGCATATGGACGTGGTACTATAGTGGGGGAGGGGAGAGAATGTCTAATTCGATGAATGTTTTCTGCGCATATATATATATTTTTTAATATTTCCTACATAAAACGAATTCATTACGCAATGGCAGCAATGGCTACCATTTGTTATATTATTGTCACAAGTATGTGGCCTACACATTCATAATTTTGTCAGCGTAGGGTGAATGCAAGGGTTGCCAGGGCCCCGCAAAGTCAATATTTTCATATTTTTAATGATTTTTATGTCTGTTCTTTTTCTACGAATACTGCGGGAATTTCACGAATGTTACCTCATTGGAATGTGTGGTCTATAAGCTTTCCAATGGTGTATAACTCATGACTCTGTGATAATTAGGGGGGTCAGCAGAGCCCCAAACGTGCGAGTCTACCATTTTATTAAAATCCCTGGTGGGCGTCTAGAGTTAATTGTGTTGTTATGCCGTAGACATTAATCATTATTAGCTACCCATTTTGCCGATAGATATGTATCTTGAAAACTGTTTAGTTAAAATATGCCATTTGCTCCTATAGGCTAGTCACTGCTCTTTTCTATGAGTTGTATTGTATTTGTCAGAGCATTTCTTCTAGCTTATGATGTAAAAACTCTTCATTATTATGGAAATGATAGTGATCAAAAAATACCCAAGTTTTGAATTTGTGAATTTGGATCTTAGAATAGTGTATAGTGTGTTTAAATGTTGAAATACTTCATTTGAATTTATGTTGGTTTAGTTATACGCACATTGATGTGCAGAATTTCGTTCAGTAATTGCTGTTATAATAAGAATATAACTCTGCTTGTAATTTACTCCATGCACAAATCCTGCGGAGGATGGGTTGTTTGTTAGAAAATTAAATTAACTTACTCAATCTGATATTTTAGTTGTTTTAAACATGTTCAACCACCATCGAAAAAAAAACACGTTTAAAACAATTTATTTAAAACGTTTAAAACAAACTGAATAAAACAACAGCCCTCGTTTTAAACACTTGTTTTAAACATTTTGTTTTAAACATATCAACCCTACACCTGAGTATGGAATACCGTAAGTCTGCGACATGTTATCAAAGCTCATCAACTGTTGCTGGAGGATATCTCTTGAACGCGAGGCATTGGGCAATAATGGAGTAGATGTATTCAGTTGGCGAAAGATCACGTGAATGATCATCCAGTGATACAGTGGAACATTGTGTCCACCTTGGATATAACGTACGAAATGCAATCGCGCATTATCCTGTTGGAAAGTTACTTCATGCAGAACTTGCAGCGTAAAGGAACCACAATTAGATGAAACATCACACGAGCGGGCACGGACTCGAATGACATCCAGTACCATAATGTCTGGTGTCGGACCGGTGTGACAAGGCGAAGCGCGAGCGTTGTCCAGCCTGTCACCATACACCATGATGATACAGACGGAAGTGAACTTCGTCCGAGAAGATAATGTCGTGTTATTCAGCTCTCCATACGCGACATTGGTGGCACAAATTCAGCCTAGATTTCTATGATATGCATGCAGTCAAAGAGAGTCGCAGTAATGAACACGTGAAAATATATCCCTTTTTAGCTATACGGGTCGAACTGTTCATAAAAATGCCGGTCGCTGCGCAACAACTTCAAATTTGTGTGCCAGTGTATAGAAGATGGTTGTCCGATCGGCCATAGACATAGCAGTAGTGATGTGCCACAATTCTCGTGTAATAAAAGTCCAAAAACTTGTTTGAATTGCTGCCGCATTCGGTGACAAGGAATTGTTCAATTGTTCTAATGTCGAAACATATTTACGTTTATCCAATACTCGCCCACTACTGAATTGTAGCTCTCTGACTTGTCTCCTCTTGCTATATCTAGGGGATGTGCACATGATGTGTCGCAAAGCTGCCTTTCTAATCATTTTACTGTCCTTCCGTCATGTACACATTCTGCAAATCTTGATATAATTTGATGTCTCGTTTTCAGTGTTGAATTCTTAATGTCCAACGGTGTATGTGTTTAATGACCTGTACATGCTTATCACCCATCTGGTCGCTCACTTGTGCGTCTGTCTATTCGGTAGAAGCCACACAGTCCAACATATATCGAGAGTAAATTTTAAATTTAATGTTTGACATTATTCAGATTTTTAAAAAATATTTTCGTGTAGCCAAAACTAAGGATACCTTACTGAAAGATGAAAAACGAAAATTTCTTCTTTTTTTTGTCATGTGAGAACAGCTCAAACGATTTTGTCCATATCTCATAAGTGTTATTCGCTTCTCTCGAACAGGATAATTTTCTATTGTTCTACCCCCCTAGTGATTTTGTCAATATTTCCGTAACAGCCCTACAGTGTGGTGTGATTCGTGATTCAATTACAGTGATCTCCCGACTACCCGGTATCCGTACTATCCACCCTAGTTCAAAATAAAATAAAATAGAAAATAATAAAATTTTAAGAAGTTTTCGTAATGAGAGTTTCTTTGAACGATCTATTTGATTTTAAACGCCTTCATGAAAACGCGACGTTGCCAAGGAGAAGCAGTCCTATATCATGAGCATTTTGGAAAAATAAAACTAAATTTTGACACTCTTTCTTGGCCCTACCTTTTCACATTTGCTTAATATTTTATCAATGAATAGTAAACAAACTTAAACAATATTTATTTAAGGATTAGGTATACGTTTTACGTTAATATTTTGTTTATTTTAAAATTGTATGTGTGCACAGCAGGGGCGCAGTCATGGGATGGTCCACCGGGTCCGACCCCCTTCCAAAACTTCGTAATTCAGTACGTATATGTACACTTTCTCAACTAAGCTGTACTCGTTTAACAGAGAAATTATTGATGTAGCATGATCTTACTTCATCTATACTCTTTCTCTTATGAAAACAATCTAGTCTTATCTATTTTTTTTCTGAAAATATAGGTGAAGTATTTTAAAAATACGTATCTTTTCGGGTGCAGAATAATCCCCGTTCAATACTATATAAACGTAATGGCGTATTGGAGTGTTTTTTAATGATATGAGTGGAACAGGAAACGAGAATTAAAGAACTCAGGGCTATCTGGTCTGCCCTTCCGTCACATTAGGCCAGATAGTAGGAAGTCTAATGTAATAAGAAAATGCAAAATATAATACGTTGGTTCTACATTTTCTTGAATATTTGCGTCCAGAAATTACAAAAAGAAAAAAGAAGACTATTAGGCGTTTCGTAAAACTGATTCTTTTAGGACCTTCTTTTGTTCTTCGTATCCTACAAAGTATACAACCAAAGTATTTTATGGCGTCTCAGGAGTCGAACTGATTTCATTAGTAGTATACAATTATAAAACATCCAATGATATAAGAAAGATAGTTCGTAAATTAATAAGTCATATAGGTACTGGCTTTAGTTTCATAGGGGTAGAAATACAGTTCTTGGAAAACTGCATATGCTTATTGAAACGTATGTACAAATATGTCGGTGTGAGGAGTCTAAAGTAAATTGGATTGTGATCATTGATACCACCAAGGCAGAGGAGGGGAGGATAAAAACTGTATGTTTCTTTAAAATTTTGTACAGATCTACCAATCTAAGTAAAACCACATATGCCTTAATCCATCTTTGAATAATCCTAAATAATATGCAAGAATATTAAAATCGGTCCAGCAGTTCCATGGTAATCTCAGGCATTTCTGCTTACTTACTAAGGTAATAAATTTGAGGTCAATTAAAAATGTGTTTACAGAACTTATTTACTAATGAGTGTAAAACCCCTATCAGAACAGTGATCAATACTTTTCTCAAGAAAGAGGTATTCGTGGCTGTTAATATCTCCAGAAGAACTCAAATATTCAAACTTTTATGTAGTGGTCATATCTTAGTCTTTTTACTTGCTTACTGAAACTGTCCTTGATTGCTGTACGCACGTATGGGTGTTCAGAATACCAGCGTGTTATACTATTTTAAATTATACGCGTTATTAAATATATTTTATTACAGTATTAATGACTTGCGATAAGATTACCACGTAATATGCGCATTAAATGTAATTGTTTAAACATAAGAAAGTAAAATAAATAGTCTTGTGATATACGGTTTTAGTTCCGTTTTAATACAGATGGTTTAACGTTTGTTTTAGAAGTGGCATCAGGTGGGATATTATTTAGCGATTACCCCCAAGATTTTATCAAGGCAGCATTCTATTATACCTGGGTTGGGTGTATTCAGTCTTTCAGGTTATTAGGATTTTCGAAGATCGAAACAGATTTAGAAATAATTTTTTCCTGTTGTGTGACTTTGTGCCTGTACAGAAAATATTATGGAGTCAAAATTTACCTACCTATTTGCTTAATCAAATCTTGAAAGGAAGAAAGTAAGAAAAACACGATACTGCATACTGGGCTGAGAGTTTCCTTTGTATGCAAAGGATAACTATGATTACTGTAGACCACGATTTCTCAACCTATTTCATATCACGACCCCTTTTATGACCACCTCTTATCAGTGACCCCAATAAGTAATTTCCGATTTGTAATAGCTCTTTGATTATTGCTGCTTATCGCTTACAGTTGTATACGTGAACTCCTTCGTGGCTAAGTAGTTAGCGTACGCGCCTTTGCGTGCAAGACCCAGCTTCGATTTCCGGCGGGAGCTCATGTGGTTCAGATTTCACATTATTCAGTAGGTCCAAGTCTCATATAGCCTCGCTGCTCAAAGGGACGCTAAACTCAAAATAAACTCACTTGAAGAGATATATGTGAGTGAGCCTTACATACAAACACTAACGTGCGCAGGACATTGGGAATGTGGGTGCCAGATCTAAAGTACCACCATATGGAATGTCGTCCTCCCCCCTAACCTCGAAGAAAAGATAGCGTCATTGCACCCGACACTGCGTCGCGACGCACGGCACACATGCAGATGGGAAATAATTTACACGAAATCTCTTCCCAGTTTGTAATAATTCTACATAAAAGAAGAGTTTGCCTAATGGGGGTGCCAAGGCACCCATGGCACCCACGTTGCGCACGCCTATGCAGACAAATACAACTCTGCAAAGAATAAAAAGGATCTCAAACACACACCAATCCTTTTCCAATTAACGATGAAATCGCATTTTTATTGTATTTCAATTTTCAATATGCAGTTTTTCATCACAACTTCTTGTTCAAAATTTTATTCTTCGCTCTGTTTGACAATAAATATGGAAGTAAAATATATTTCTAAGAAAATAAGGAATTCAAAATAATCTAAAAAAAAAAAAAAAAATCCACTACTAGATTCTAATTACATTTATCTTTTTCACCACCTCTCACGGCCCCTCTAAATGTCCCGACTCCCTGTTGAGAAAGCCTGTTGTAGACCTTATAACTTAGATGCTCCTTTGATAAACATAACACACATAACATGAACCAGTGACATATGGAAAGGAAATTGTTATGATCCGTTCATAGTGCAACATTATTCTTTCCCACTTCAATTAAAAACTATAATTTTTGCTTGCACTAATTTCAAGGGAAAATGGACTTCAAATTCTTAGGATATTTTCTTTGAATTGCCTGATTTGGTGATACACAACATGCTGGTAAATAATAACCTGCGTACAAATAAATATGTAGTTGTTATTGATTGATTGATTTTTAATTACATAATCTGTCAGCAACAAGGCTATATAAGGATGAGACCTACAGTTTAAAGAGACCACCCGGAATCAAACTTGGACCTCACGCACACGCACAATAGCCAGCAAACCTGCGAAGAGGGGTACGATGAAGTTGTAGGTTGGTTGGAGTTTAGGTCTCTTCCATCACAGAGGCTCTATGAAACTCGGACCTATAGCTGAACGTGGGATCTGATTCACATGAGCTCATGCTGAGAATCGAAAAGGGACTCCTGCGCCGAAGATGTGTAGGCTAACTACATAGCTAAAAGGTACAGTGAAGTTGCTGTCATATATAAAATATAACGCAGTGTGGAACGTTTAAATAAATACAATCCGCGCTCTCTTTTCCAGTGCTGTAATGACATACCACATTATTATTTGTATTAACACATTTAAGTAAGTCTAATGTGATTATTTACGAATGATCTGATCAAATGTTCTTTCTTTCATAATTTGTTAAATAGACCATTGAACTAAAAACGGGCCAGTCATTTCAGGTAGGATGTTGTTTTCGTTTATAGTGTTGAGACTTACGGAACAAGAAAAACAGAGTTCAGTGACATAGACAGGACTATATTGTTTTTGTTGGGTTTCCTGTCTCAAGGTCTAAAAATGTTGCAGCCGGTTTTTCTTTTTTTTTCTTTTTTATTTAAGCGTTAAAGCGCCCTTAATTCACCTATTCCGTTGAAATTGACGGGGCCAGATGCTTGAGTCGTCTCACTCAGGTTAGGAAGCGGTTCATTGCGGACATCAACTGTCACAACAAAAAGGGGTGGGACTGAAGTTCTATATATTTTCTCTGTGAATCATAGTCTACATTATGGTTCTCATATGAACTCCTTTGTGTCACATTAGCTAGTAAATATTATATATTTCTATATCTGTGAAGAGGTTCTGCGTATATGTTAATACCGCAGGTAGTTGAATGTTTGAATAAATCGCGCTAGCCTGTTTCTGTTAATATATTTAAATAATTTGTTAATACTGTGAGGTATTCTTTTTTTTTTTTTTAAGTATTGATGTCCCACAGTTCTGCTCTTCCATTCTAAACAAGACATTGAGAAATGAGTAATAATAAAAAATAGTGAAAGGACAATACGTTAATGTCAATGCTCTGAGCGGGAATCGAAACAGTGACAAACAGGCCTTGAGGTCGCTAGTCAAGTGGCTCAGACCGCTCAAAATGCCACTTAGGTTAATATAATTTTTGATGAATGAAATTCACAGTTTAGAAATTGTAGCATTCTTGAATAAGTACAAAAGCTAATTTAATTATGCTAATGCGCATAAAATATCGGCTTCGCTCTACATCCTATGTTTATATAGTTATTCCTTGTTTATACCAGAGAGCTAATTGCCGAAATCTAATTTCTTAAGTTCAGTACAATCTGTTCCATATCACATTTTTTTCTATAAAGACAGTAAACTCTGCTGATGACAGTAAATACGATAACACGACACGTACATTTGTGAATGGACTTGCATTTATAATAAGAAATATCTAAACTTTAAATTCTAAAGATGTATTTCGCCTCCGTGTTATGCAAGCTGTAAATCTTCATTGCTTAAAGGGTTGCATATTAGCGTTACGCGAAACACATTTTTATATGAATAGGATGTGGATAGCCACTGATAAAGTCACCGTTACCCATGAAGATAATAAGAGATTGACTCAGTTAAGGAAGCCGGAGAAGATAATCGTTCTAGCTGTCAATTGCAAAAAAATTAACTTTCGTTCTAGAGTTCTCGTGTGGAGACGGATGTAGTAACATTATGATCTTATAAGGTCCTTTAGCTTGATCCTAATAACATTATAATGTTATAAGGCCTGCTAGCAGTGATAGTAGTAATTTTTAGCTTAGGGGCAGGTACAAGTAGGTTACAAATAATGTTACAATTAATAACATTATTTGTAAAATATATTAAAAGTTATTTAGTGGCTAAACATTTATTAATTCGAATTATACACTAAAATACAAAGAAATGGTGTATAAAAGACTGAAATTCTTATTTATTAAATTTTGTTAGGTTAAGTAGCAGTGATATAGAAACCTTTTGACTGGTGCACCATGTACGAAAGACAATACGAAAACTAACTATACTACTAATACTAGAGGCTTTCGAAATATAGTGGGAAGGAGAGTGGAAATATGATTGAATGGAACAGAAAGCCAATGAGGAAATGCTGAAACGAAGATAGAAAAGAACAATATTGGGTGGAATCAAAGAGAAGAAAATATACGAGTAGATCATGACATTATTAAAGGGATTCTTTTCTAAAGGATGTAATAGGAGGGGTCATGAAGGGGAGAGAGAGAGAGAGACGGAGACGAGAAGGACTACAATAGATGGATATACGTATTAAAATGGACAACTTCTGATGATGCTATTCGTATTGCTACAAGTATCTATCAATCATGATAGAATACGTACGTTTATGATGATTGGATGATGATGATGATATATTTATAAAGCCATGGCATATCTAGCGCTCTAAAACCTTTTGAGAAGCTGATCTTTAGTCTTCTGCTGAATTATTGAATCTGAGATGACTACCTTTCGTAGAATTCCTGTCGTACTACACTGTCAGCCCAAGCAAATATAATTTAAATTTCAAATACTTTGAATAGCTGCCGCTTGTTGCTCGGATACTTCCGTATCTTCCACTTCGATCATTCCATCGATTACCTTATTATTCGTTTCCATTTATCATAGTTTAAAGCCTACGGAGACTTTAATCACTCATTCTAGCTTTGAACCAAAATTTGACCAAAGAAAAAATCTTACTAACGGGTATTGAATTTTTACTTCGATGAGACATACAGGGCATTTTATGTAGCCTATCACACGAAGTAAATATCATGATGGTAACACGTACTGCCTTGGATCTCCAAGATTGCAACTACCGCTTTTGGACAGGAGTGAAAAAAAAAAAAAATCGTTGTGTAAATAAAACTTATTTGATAAATAGATTTTAAAAAAAACAGAGTAGACTGTTATCGTGTCATCGTAGTAGCGGAAGAGCTGTTTCGTAATGCAGTGTTAAGATGTAACAAACTGAAGGCAGCCCCTGTTACACTAAGAACCAAGTTGACTCGGCTTTCACAAGAAAACACTAAAAAACCAATGACGTCAGGGGTGTATACAAACAAGGTTTCCCCCCAAACTGATTACTCACTGCAGTAGACCTATTCACTACTATTCTTAAGCTTCTCATTTGGACCAAGTCCATAGTTAATAATAGGTTATTTTGGTTCCGCTTTTCTTTTTCTTACAAATAATTTATTAAACCGCTCCATTTTCTAGCAAATTGAATTCTTTCACGTTGCATAGTGGGAAAATGGAAACAAATAACATTGTCTGCTACCTAGTAAAATTGGATGTAATTTTGCTTTGATTACATACATTGAATTCTAAAACTGTCGATATTTGTAATACAACTCAACATGTAATACTTTGTACGTGTATTAATGACTTAAACGAAGTTCCTCAAACTAGTGGTGAAATATTTCAGCCTGCTTTACTGTATTGATATCAGTGGCGGATCCAGGGGGAGAGGCGTTCGCCCCCCTCCCCCAGAAGAGGAAACTTTCTTTTAAGAGCTCCAAACTCTGGGATGGGTTTTATTTATAAGTGACAGTATTACAACCCACTGCCCCCCCCAGAAGTCTGTCCTGGATCCGCCCCTGATTGATACTACGTTATATATATATATATATATATATATATATATATATATATATATATATATATAATATGTAATGCATAAGCTTCGATTAATAAGGTTTTACTTGTGTAGAAACCGAGAAAACTAGATTCTCTTAAGAAATCTTATACGACAATTTAATCCTTCAGAATTCCGTATATTTTCGTTGTTTGGATTGGTTTGTTTAGCGTTCCGTTTTAACCAAATCTATATGAGATGTAGACCTGTAGTTTAAGGCAGTATTTCCCAACCGGTGTGTCGCGAAATTATAGAATTTAAAAATCACGAAGTATGTAATAAATGGTTAAAATCAGTTTTGAGACAGAGTTGAGTTGATTTTGAGTTTTACGTACCGTTCAGCAGCGAGGCTATATGAGACGTGGACTTACTGATTAACGTGGAATCCGAACCACATGAGCTCCCACCGGGAATCAGTTTTGAGACAGACTACGACTCAACGTCTCCAGCGGTTGCAACGATGCACAATAAATTCATTACTATATTACTTACACTATTATAATTTACATTATTATTAATTAAAAAATCAAACTAGTGCGTCGCGACGTCGTGGATGTTTAGTAAAGGGTCAGCCCAGAAAAGGTTGGGAACCACTGGTTTAAGGTGGAATTCGAACAACTATAATGTGCTCAAATTTGCTCTTACCAGGAATCGAACTCTAACCCCTGTACCAAAGGTGTGCGCGCTAGCTACTAGAACCATTCATTGGGCTTGTTTTGAAATAGTATAATAATAATAATAATAATAATAATAATAATAATAATAATAATAATAATAACTATTTCAAATCAGTTTTTGAGCATTGATAATGATGATAATCGAGAAGTTATTAAGCTTGGTGCAAATGAAATTTTCTCAGTGACGTCTGGTTGGAAGCTCACATGATCTGGGTCAGTGCTCTGAGCGCAACAGAAGGTGTCTGGCGTGTTCTGACAAGCAAGGGGCGCGATATCGAGACTCGAATTGCGCAATAAGAGTTATATATTCTGAAAGAGCATCAGATAGTTAGTAAGTTACCAAATTATTAGCTGCAGTCCGCCAGTAGGAAAAAAGTTATGGGACTGTAAAGTTCAGAGCCTGGCGTACGAAAACCACACAAAACTTAGCATTTGGCTTGTTTCACTTTGTATTGACAAGAGATAATGAACTCTAACGTATTCCCATCACAGAACATGATATTTGACATAAGAAAATCTGTATGAGAAGAATTGTCAGTGTTGCCATCCATAGAAATAACAGTGTTGCCCGAATAAGAATACCGCGAAAAGCTTGGTTTGCAGCGATTGATCGCGGCTAGATGTACTGGACTGGTGCAGCCCTTGGATGTGTACTTTTTCCATCCGTACAAGAACTTTGTCAAGTTCGTCACTGACACAATTGTCTTGTCGCAGGAAACTAAAAACTGGCACCGTGACAATTTCCTGCGTCTCCAGTCGTTCACGCTGTACCAATTCTGCGCTCCCCTGTTCCGCAACATGATTCGCTTTGCTTTCTATAAAGCGGGATACCTGGACATCGCACCGGAAGCATTCCAGACACCAATTCAGTACTGTTTTGTCTCCCTTACCACAGAAATGTGTTATCACTGCGCGTCGCTGGCTATCGTGCGATGTGCATATTGTACTAACTTGTTTTTGTTTGGATCACTCGATACTTTCTGCTCTTCATATCAATTGTGTGGCTTAACACTGTCATTTACATAGCTATCTCCGCTTCCCAAACAAATACCATTTGCTATTGCACACACAAACAGGTTATTCCTTTTGTTTTGCCATAGTATCTCATGTTCACTTTGCAGCCCCATAATTTTGCCCTACTGGCGTACTGGAGCTAATAACGTGGTCACTTAAAGCTTGATGCTCTTTCAGAATATACTCTATAGCCCGTATTGTGTAACGCAAGACCCGATCACGTACTATTTGCTTGCAAGCTTTTTGAGGTATTCTTATTCGAGCAACACTGTTATTCTATGGATGGCAACACTGACAATTCTTCTCATACAGATTTTCTTATGTCAAATATCATGTTCTGTGATGGGAATACGTTAGAGTTCATTATCTCTTGTCAATACAAAGAGAAACAAGCCAAATGATAAGTTTTGTGTGGTTTTCGAACGCCAGGCTCTGAACTTTACAGTCCTATAACTTTTTCCCTACGGGCGGACTGCAGCTAATAATTTGGTAACTTACTAACTACCTGATGCTCTTTCA
Source organism: Thermobia domestica (assembly GCF_964235325.1). NCBI lineage: Eukaryota > Metazoa > Arthropoda > Insecta > Zygentoma > Lepismatidae > Thermobia > Thermobia domestica. The sequence goes on along the minus strand of NC_137454.1, from coordinate 168,442,432 downwards.
GTATATGTAACTCTTATTGCGCAATTCGAGTCTCGATATCGCGCCCCTTGCTTGTGAGCGAAAAAAAAAAAATGGTTGATCTTGACTGGCTATATTTTGTATAGCTTTCACGGGTGTCCATAAACTTTTTTCTTTTTTCGCTGGTTAAGCGTGTGAAATTTATAGCATTAAGGAAGGAACAACAGAAATTTATGTTTAAAATCCATTTTCCATGTTAGTTTCCAATTAAGCATATGAATAATACCAGGTACACTAACAGATGCACAATAACAGGTCCTTAGCGTACATACAGAAGTTCGATTGACATTTTTGACAATATACCGGCAATTGCTTTGTACAGACTCTGACTACTATCAACATAAGACTATCATAATGACAACGAAAACATTTTGGATTTGGACCTAGTAATTGTTTGTTTATATATATATATAATATTCATTACAATCTGTACGATCTTATATAAATTTATAGTCACCTAGGGAAGACAAATCATCTGATGAAATGATGCAGAGAACGGAAATGATGCTGTATAGAAGACAAAGGCTCTTTAAGGACCGCCTTATGCATCCTCTTACATTGTTTGTTTAATATATGACCAAACATGACTTCAGGATGTAAACTGTGGCACCTTTTACATACGACGAGTCTTTATAAACTGATAATACATTGGTCTGTCTCTTTGATTTAATATATCTTATCTGACACATCTAATACATCTTATCTTAGGAGTTAGTGCAAAATGGTAGAAATAAAGATTAGTACAACAATTATTACTGTATAATGAAAATATCTTTCTATGATGGCTATTTTTAAAATCTGATAAAATATGTCCATAACACGTTAAAATGCTTTTGTGATATGTATTCTTTAAAATTTACTTTCGGTAATATTGATCGTGATCTATTTCTTATAATTTAAAATTAGATGATTTTTGTGAGTACAAGTAATTTTTTAAGATATTATTATTATTATTATTATTATTATTATTATTATTATTATTATTATTATTATTATTATTATTATTATTATTATTATTATTATTATTGTGTTATGCAAGGTGCTACTTTTCTTCCCTTCAAAGTCAACTTTTTTTTCTTGCTTGCGCTCAGGAAACGCCAGATGTCTGGTCTTGCGCTCATTGCACGGACCCTGACCTAAGCACGAAAACGCAGAGATGGACTGAGGCAGAGGTCTTCAATTTATTAGATATTGCGAATCACATTAACAGTTTCAATGATGCTCGCGAACCACTGAGCTATACATACAACAAAATTTATAACTGTTCAACCATGAGTTGGACCATTTCTCACACTTGTAGCTAATAACCAGTCTGTGTTCAAATAATAAAAAAGTTGGTCTGGAGTAATGTTGCTCAACGAGTCGAAGAACTCGCCATTGATATTAAAGGAATTTGTAAAATAGGTCATATCACTTACTTTAGATGAGATCATAGACGAGAAAAATAGGGATAACTGTTTTAGCAGTGGCATTTCGACCGACAATTCTATATGACAGAAGAACTGTTAGCGTTGATATCTATGAAGGAAATACAAAAGGCACTGATGTTCTTGAAGCCGTCAAGAAAATGATCCAGCGTTTCGATCTCAGTTAACCAACCTAAAGGGTGTAGTAGCTGGTGGTGCCTCTACTAGGTGGGAAAGAAAGGCTGTTTTCTAGCGCAACTACTTTAACACTAGACGGAATATATGTATCTTTCATTATCTTTGTTCACTCCACCAGGAGAATTTGTGTGCATGAAATATTGGCTTTGAGATGTTATTAAAGTTATTGTGACTGTTGTCAACTTCCACAGATCACGAGGATTGAATTTCAGAAATTTTTTACCCAAAAGTGCACAACGGATCACAGTGATGCAGTTTATTGTAGTGACGTGCAGGGCCGCCCACAGGGGGGATGTATGGCGCAAGTTGCGCCATTGAGAAAAATTTTGGGGGGGAGTTTACTCTACTTTCGAACTAGCAATTTTACTGTCGGAATAGCATTAAAACACGATTTTGAGAAACTAATTTTCAAAAATTTTCCGGGGTAAACCCCCTTACCCCCTGCTTCGATACTCGATGAATGAAGTGCCGCGCAAGTAGCCGTATGAAAGGAAAGGTTGGTTCGTTTTAAGAGAGAAGAGCCGCCCACAAAAGGGATGAATGGCGCAAGTTGTGCCATCGAGAAAAAAATTGGGGGTAATAAAAAAATTGGGGAAGAATTTTACTCTAATGTCGAATAAGTAATTTTGCTGTCGTCAGAATAACATTGGAACACGATGCGGTTTTTTTTTTTAAATCTCGAGAATGAATCCCCCTACCCCCTGCTTAGAAACTCTATGAATGAAGTACCACGCAAGTTGCTATATGAAACGATGGCGCCAAGTTCTGGTGAACAACAGTTACAAACACTCAAGGAATCACTTTCAAATTTAGATTTGAAACTTGCCTATGTTGTCTGTTGAAAATTATAAAGTAGTTTGACATAATTGTGAGCTAGTGGTGACCATACAGACAACAGCCAAGTTTCAAATCTAAATTTGAAGTGAGCCAGTGAGTGTAACTTTTGTCCACCAGAACTTGGCGCCTATTTTTGTGATTTCCATTCTTTTTAAGGCCACTCGTACTTGGCTCTTTTACAGGAATGTTTTTTGTTGGATATCACTTCTTTTTGTAGGCTAATTTCGAGGATAACATTTTCTTTTGGTATCAAACTCAATAACTTGTAACTTGCGTCTTACTTTTCATGTACAAGGGAATTATATCAATATTTTGTAAAGAAAAAAATAATACTACTAATTGTAAAAAAAGAATACCTGTGCCATACACAGTGTGTAGATGATTTTATACCCTTCAATATCCTTATAGAACATATTTAGTATTGTACACTACCAAGACTACTAATAAAAGTAATGTCATTTTTATAATTACTACTGCCCCTACTACTACTATTACTACAAGCATTCTATAATACTACTACAGGAAATAAAAACAACAAAAATAACAATTACTAGTACTATAAAAACTGCTGCTACATTGGGCAATTGTTTTTTAGAGGACTTGAGTTCTGAGGAGGGAAGAGATTATTAGTTTTGGGGGGAGTGCGACATCACCTTTGGGGGGGATGGGCACCCCTGGTGACGTGCATTGGTTGAGCAGAGGAAAGGTGCTTAAAAGTATTTCTTTGACTTAGGACCGAAATACAGCAGTTCATGCAAAACAGGTAAACTGATTGTAAAATTCAACAATCCGAATTGGATGACGAACTTTGTGACTGACATCTCGTTGGATATATGAATGAGTTAAATACGCGGCTGATTATTATATCAAAACTTTTGTTGGCCAAACTCAAACTTCGTGAGACACAACTCACACAAGTAAAGATAAACTTATTTTCAGCATCTTGCTGAGTGCAACTATTCGCCCCTTAATGAATACGCTTCAAAACTAGCCGTGTCGCCAAGTGAATTCAGAGATATTTAGTAGCCAGCAGTCTTCAGTGCGTTTATTTTCAAAACCATTCAGTATCAATGCTGCAGATATACCAGGACCAGGAATCACTTGAAATTGAGAACAAGTCTTCTTCAATGTGAGCTTGCTTACGTCTTAAAAACATTATATTTCTGATAACACACAACAACCTAATTTTCGCTGGTATCCTCAAAAATATGTGCTTTATTGGGAAGCATTTAATTATATGAGCAATTCTTCTCGTGAATGGAGTATGTGAAGTATAACAAGGGAACATCTTATATTGATAGTAGCATTGTCCAACCAAACAATGCGCAATCGATAGAGGAGTGAAGAAAAGTGAGAAATCTAAAGTTTTACGGGCCGACACCCAGAAACACAGGAGATACAGAGGAAAGAAGGATCTAGAGTCATGTGAAGATAGCAATGCAAAAGATACACTGACACAGAAAGAACTTCAAGATGATTAAAGTAGTCAAAATGACATTTATACAACAGTATAGTAAGCAAACATTGTACCTACAGACATGCTCAATAACATCATATGTAATGCAGTGTTGCCAACTGAGCAGAAAATGAAGTTTTGTTAAATGGGACTGAGCACAAATTATAACATCTAGCAAATCTAATTGAGTATAACCTTATCTGTGAACTCTTGATGTACGGTGTTGTCAACGTTTGCGGACCACTTGGTCATCCAAGGGCATAGATAATTTCAGCTTATGTGCTGTGTTTTGGTACTATTCTGCCATTTTCCTTTACCAAAAATGCATCGACACTGTGCTTCGTCCGTTACTTTTGTACTTCAGTGATTATATTTTTGTTTGCAGTCTCATATTTTGGTTTCAACTAGTTCGTATGTACTCTTCTACATCCGAGATTCATATAGGAATTCATATAGGCCTATCTTCAAACGTTGGCAACACTGTATCATGACTTCACAGGTATGGTTCTACTCATAATTCGATTTGCTAGATAAACACCGTGCTCATGTGATTTCTCGGGGTTCTCCCGTTTCCTTCCACTTTCTTCATTCCACCATTTTACTCATCACTCATCACCGTCTCCTTTAGCCTAATCGGCATAACTGTGGGACGTAAAATTTAAAGATTTCATTTCATTTCATTTTCGATTTGCTAGATGTTATAATTTTTGTTCCGTGCCATGTAACGAAACTTAATTTTTTGCTCCGTTGGCAACACTGCATTACATATGTTATTAAGCATGTTTGTGGGTACAATATTTGCTTACTATACTGTTGTGTAAATTTCATTTTGACTACTTTAATCATCTTGAAGTTCTTTCTGTGTCAGTGTACTTTTGGAATTGCTCTCTTCACATTATTCTAGATCCTTCTTTCCTCTGTATCTCCTGTGTTTCTGTGTGTCGGCCCGTAAAACATTGGATTTCTCACTTTTCTTCACTCCTCTATCGATTGTGCATGGTTTGATTGGGAATGCTATTATCAATATAAGATGTTCCCTTCTAAGACAAGAAGTCAAACTCCAGATAGACATCTCGAGAATATTCTGAGCTTAGTAACTTCTTCAGCTAACTTACCAGACTTCAGATAAACACAGGTCACGGCAAAGGGCTCTGTGGCACACATGTGTTGAAGACTTCTAAAGTAAGTCACGCGCCTAATGTCACCCAGGTTATAGTGTGTTGTTGTACAGGGTCATTTGAAAGTATACCATCGAGAACATATATTTGCAAGTGATTTTTCTTTACAACTTTAAACTGGTACGTTCTGCACAGCAAGCCGAAAAGAAGAAAAGTGCATTTAGCAGAAATTGGAAATTAACCCACAATTCATCGTTGGTTTATTATATTTCGTTCCGGTGACACAGCATTGCAAAATTATCCCCAGGGGCATCGACCAACACCATGGAAATAAACCCACAGAAAAGTGTTAGTTTCATTGCAGATGAGTTAGGTATACACGATACCATTGTCGTTCGGCAGCTTTGTGGAATGGGGGAGGCAAAAAAAAAAAAGATGGACACATGGATGTCACATGAGTTGGCATCGGGCAAAAATACTCGCTATCTGGAGATGTGTAGTTCTGAGTGTAAGGAATAGCCGGAGAAGTTTTCTACCTCGGGTTGTTAATTATATGAAAAGTGGATCTGTTACAACAATTGTAAACAGTGAAGACAACGGTTGAATCTTTATCAACGTCCAAGAGGACTTCCTAAGCCATCTCTTCACACACAGAAAGAATTTCTTCTTTGTATGGTCATCTATGGGAGTGATCATCATGTTTTTTTCAGGTGAGGCAAAACCATGAATGCAGATTGTTACAGTGCTGAGCTTAATGAAATATACTGCAAATTTGTCCTCAAACATCTACAATGATCAATGATGTCCAAAGAACGAGACAGGCACTCTTTCAGTATGAAACCCGTTCTCACTCACTATATTCCCCCGATATTTATTCCACTGACTACCATCTCTTTCGGCAACTGAATCACTTCTTGGGAGGGAAGCCTTTTCCTAAAGATTGGACGCTGCAACGTACTGTTGTGGTAGTGATGCCTAGGAGACGAGACACACAGGAGGTCGCACAAATTCGTCGGCAGCAAGATTATGTGCTTTGACGTACCACGAGTGTGTGTAGTCCATCTCATCACAGCCAAAGTGTGCAAAAAATGATCGGCAATCGAAGGCATATAAGTGATGTTTCTCATTACTAGAGCAACCCACATTATGCTTTATTTTTTCCCAAATTATGCTTTATTGTTAATTTCAATCATTGTTTTACATCAAGGTGACCAGAATTTTCACTTGCGAAAACGGGACGCATACGAATCGGCTACGGGGGGGGGGGAGGATATCTGACTTCCAGATTTCATTTTGGGACTCAGCAGTGTTCTCAATTTACAAAATACACAAGTAAGAGTGATAACACACTGTTCCTAACTTTACGTGTACTACACAACAAATAATGGTTCCCGATTGTAAGTTCTACCCAACAATTCTTTTAACTAGTTGAACACTCAGAATTCCCACTTGAACCACGAACACTCAATTCCCATTTGAAAATTCAGAAGTTCTAGACACGGCTGAACCTTGAAAACGAGTGTTGGTACGGAAGGAGTAGAATTTGCATTGACGATTTATATTTGGAATAATAATTACGGGACACCTAGGTCATTTTTACTTAAAAACGGGACATTTAGGCGTCCCGTTCGAGAATCAGAAAAAAAACGGGACAACGGTTGGAAAAAAGGGACTGTCCCGGCTAAAACGGGACGTCTGGTCACCTTGTTTTACATTAATCGTGTATAATGTATAATATTTACAATATATTAAATATTCTAAATGTCTTGATCTATTTATTAATATTTTATGCAACCAGTTTCTTTGACATTTAATGAACTTTCTACTTAATGCACTGTAAAGAGATATGCTTTACTCGAGTCAGTTTTTCTATCACTTGTGTGCATATATACAGAAAGGAAAAGTAGAAGATGCCACCAAAAAGTACAGAAAGTGCTCAAGTTCAAGAGGTGCACATAAGAATACAGTGTGGAGTTCTTGTGTACTATTCATTGTTGGCGGATAGTTTTCTTCTTCTTTTACTTTTTTCTTTTCTCCACATCAAAGGATTACACCGAAAGAAGTTTACAGGAATAAAAATAAGTTTTTCATTGTTGCATTCTTATGTTCTCAGTGATTTTACATTGTAAATATTGGTTTTAAAAAATATTAATACAGTATGTTAAACTTGCAGTTAAACAGAATTTTCCAAGAATTGTGCTATATATTTTAAATTATGCTTTATGCATTATTTTCTAAAATTATGCTCTATTGTGCTTTTAAAATTAGTTTCTTCTGGACCCTTAAACAACCACAACCATGTTCTAGGTACCAACCTTATGTGCAAATTGCTATTATGCTTTTGGGTTGCCCTACTCATGACCATAGGCTAAGGATGGTTTATTTGTTTCTACAGATAGACCACCAAGAGATAAGCACCAGTACTAGCTTAATATGTAGATGATGGAATCTGTCCAGTTGCCTCTACACCGATGAGCGAGCGAACAAATAAGCGACATAACTATATTCTAACTTGGACTAGATTAGACTTCGATATAAATGTAAGAGAATATGATCAGCACCCTAAATGAAAAAGTACACGGAGCATTAAAAGCTTGGAACATAAATACTTAAGATTACAAATGAGGGTGACCATGCTAAAGACAAGATTCATAAATCGAACTGTATCCTCAAACAAGAGATATGTGTCACAAAGATAAGTCCATATCGATAAGACAAATGTGCTGCCGGCAAAAGAATACACACTAAATTTTCTTGGCTTAAACAGAAACCTGTTTTGTCTCCCAGGCTAATAAGGTTATGCAAATCCAGTTTGCAAGCTGTGGAGTGATACTACGGATGTATGACGAGCGGAAGAAAATAAAAACTTAGGACACGCCGCAGAAGGGATTATCTACTTGAACAGAAAAATGTCACTGTTTTGCACTTAGCTTCAAGCAGAGACTTACGCAGAAATTTATTCGGAGGGTCCAAAGATTTTCGGGAGAACAAAATTCAATATGAGGATAAATTATATTAAAATTTGTAAGATTATCACTAAAATTAGACTAAATTTACAGAAAAGTAAGGATTTCGGGTTACATGCACAGGACCGACACGGCATAGGATCGACACGGCATAGGATCGACACGGCGTAGGATCGACACGGCATAGGATCGACACGGCGTAGGATCGACACGGCATAGGATCGACACGGCACAGAACCGAAACGGCACAGGATCGACACGGCATAGGATCGACAGCAGAACTTTCATACGATCGAAATAATAAAAAATACATTATTTTATAATTACGCAATATTAAGTAACAATTATTTTCTCAAGGATATATAGGAGAGAACCGTCATACGATCGAAACGGCATAGGAACGACACGGCATAGGATCGACACGGCACAGGATCGACACGGCACAGGGCCGACACGGCATAGGACCGAAACGGCACAGGATCGACACGGCACAGGACCGAAACGGCATAGGATCGACACGGCACAGGATCGACATTCTGTAGGGTGGTCAACACTTTCTGAAAATATCAATATCGCATATCCCTCACCTTGAATTTGTGGATATAAAAAATTGTAAGGATAAATAATTCTAAATGGTCTATTTTTTAAAAAATTATATATATATATATATATATATATATATATATATATATATATATATATATATATATATATATATATATATATATATATATATATATATATATATATATATATATATATATATACAAATTGTATAAAAATATTGTGCGTAATATATCCATGCCGTAATAAATACACCTTTAATTTTGTGATATTAAAAAAAATACGCTAAATAACTCCAATAGTTGATTCGAGGTTTTCAATACCGAATAAATAATATTATTTGTCTGATATTTTTATAATGCTGTAATTTTTTATGTATACTAAGTTGAAGTATGTACATGTAACTGCAATTTTAAAACTGTAGGCTTAGAATTTGCGTTTGGATTTTTTTTTTTTTTTAAGCGAAGCAATGCACCTATGTTAAGTTGCCTCCTTTCAAATTTCGAATTGAAATCGGAAGCCAATCGTTTGTTTTTCGTTTGTTATTGACTTTTTTGAAGAAAAAAAGTAAAAATCGTATCTTTCTTAAAACATAAAGAGATGTTTACAAAATAAAGTTGGTATATGGCCAAATTTACCCTTGTTCCTCCACTTAAAATTTTGATTGAAAATCAAAATCAATTGTTTGATATGCGTATGCTACTAATTATTTTGAAAAAGAATAGTCTGTTTCGAAAAACATAAAGAGTCTTTTCAAGAGAAATGGGTGATGGAATTTCATATTGGCTCCACTTTAAAGTCTCGAATCAAAACCGAAGACAAGCGTTTCTTATTGGTTGATTTTAAGAGCAAATCGCTTGTTTCGAAAAAATAGAGAAAGATATTTACAAAATAAATTTAGAATGTGATCAAATTCAATCTGATTCCTTTACTTACAAATTTCGATTCAAGACCAAAATCAATCGTTTGATATGGATTTGTTGTTGCTTGTTTGGAAGAAAAGTAATTTGATTCGAAAAACATAAGAATATAATTAAGAAATAATGTTGATGAAGGTGATTTGTTTCGGGGCGGTTTGCTTATTTTGAAGAAAAAATCACTTGTTTCAAAACAACCAGTAAAATATATCTATTTCCAGGATACATTTGGTGGTCAACTTCATACTGTTTTTTCTGCTTTTAAATATCGATTCAATACTCAAGCTAATAACATGTTTTCCTTTCTTATTGATTGGTTTGAAGAGGAAATAGTTTGTTTTGAAAATTATTACGAGTCATTTACAAAATAAGGTTGGGTGGGCCAACTTTTTGGTGGTATTTCAAATTTCGATTTAAAATCAAACTCAATCATTTATTTTTCGTTCGTTATTGATTGTTTTGAAGAAAAACTAAGAACCATTAAAGAAATTTTTATAGTAAAGGTGGTCACCTTCACAGGGTTCCTGCACTCCAAATTTCGTTCAAAGCATAAAACGGTTAAAATAATAAGAGAAACACAATCAGTACTCTACGCAAATGTTTAGGGGGTTCAGGGGCTTTAGGAACACAAGTTTATATATCAAGTGTTTATATATATAAACGTGCTAATATGATAAACGTGCTTAATTTTGCATAATACCTTGCTCAAGGGGGGTTTCAAAATCCTTAATCCCTTTACTTCAGTACGCCACTAAACATCAATTATAAGTCATTCGTTATCCAAATTGTACTTCTTGTACTGATTCAATCCTTAATTTTAAAGTTCAAAATTATATGAGCACTTATTATGCTATTGGAAAAGAGCACATATTTTACGACAGTGCAAGGTAGTTTCTTGTTTTAACAATTGAAAGAAAGGAAAACACCAATAAAAGTAATAATAATACCTGACACGAATTCCGATAGTAAATCATATTTTATTATCTTATTTGAAACTTTGAGAAAATTGAAGCTCTACACCGAATACAAATTGGATAATAAGCAATGCTTTATAATTGCTTGATAAATTTCAAATTGAGAACAAAGAGAGTGATACTGTTTAAAAGAAAGATTGGATAAAAACAAGAATTTTAGGAATGATCTAAAAAATGGATCAAAGTATTATGATCTTGGCTAATATTAAGTTTTGGATCAGTTACCATAAAATATTCGAACGGTCTCTAAATCGAGTTTTCTCCAGATATGTAGTTTTCCAGGCATAAGGAGTACAAGAAAAATTTCGATTAATTAAATATTTTGGATTTTTTTTATAACGGGCCACAACATTTTTGGACGGTCCCTAAATCGACTTTTCATATTTTTTACGCAATAAGCACATCACACTGAGTTAAGCGATATCTTGGGTTGGGTTACACTATATGTAGTTCTCCATATATAAGACATACAATAAAATTATTGATTGAATGAAATATATTGGACTTTTTGGATCAGGGGCTACAAACGTTTGGACGGTCCCTAAATCAAGGTTTCGTATTACTTTCGGAATAAGCACATCATGCTGAGTTAAGTGATAGTTTTGGTTTGGCTGCACTATATGTAGTTCTTCAGATGTAAGACGTACAAGATTTTTTTATTATTGAATGAAATATATTAGATTTTTTGGATCAAGGGCAACAGAATTTTTGAATGGCCCCTAAATCGAGCTTTCGTTTTATTCAGGCACTAAGCACATCATACTGAGTTCAGTCATATGTAACAATCACTCCACGGAGCAATTATTATTCTATATATTTTTTATGATAAATGTTGTTTGGGAAAGCCAAAATATTTTTTTTTTTATAAGTTAAACATCCCTTCTCTTAATCTTCGAAAACCGTTTGCCAGCGAGTTCCAGAAAATACGGTTGGTTGTATTCTACTCCTCCTTGGTCGCGCCGACCACCCACATCACTGAAAAAGGCCAGAAACGTTCCTTCGCACTTTGGCTACGAAGAAAGCACACCACTCCAGTTTAAAAAAAAAAAAAAAAGAAAGAAAGAAAGAAGCAGAGAAGTGGACAGTGGTCTCCAGAACTAACTGTCATCTAGTGGAAACAACGCCACCCTTCCAACGGACTTTTTAGAAGGGGGACATAAGCCACCAATACAACGACGAGTTTGCACTTTTAAAATAAAAGAAGAAAATTGAAAAAGAAACACCCGGGAGAAGTCAGTCAGTTCGAACTCCGTGGCACTAGAGGACAAACAAGTGATAACGAAACTACACACACATACACGCATTTTTTTTTAAATTGTAGTTAAGTGAAGTGCACAGCCAATATGATTGGCTAAATAACTTTAAAGTGGTATCCTGCGAGAGATTCATTCGGGTGCCGAGACAATTCACATATCTGCAAACTCTACACATATATATATATATATATATATATATATATATATATATATATATATATATATATATATATATATATATATATATATATATATATATATATATATATTCACTCTGCTAACGAACATTTTTTTTTTAAATTCTTCTTAATGAATCAGTGGTAGTGGCTCATTTTCTATTTTGTGTCCACATGTTTAATGTAAGTGAAATCAACTGTATATCAACTCAACTCAATCAAAAGAGGTTCTCAGTGATGTGGGTTGGAAATTTAAGAGGAACGAAATGCAACCAGGATATTAATACCGGTAAAAGACCAGAGACAATGAGGAGACCCTTGTTTCGGGATCCGAGATGTAATGGTGAAGCACAGTTTCCTAAGAAAGAAGTGGGACAACTAGAGAAAACAGCCCTCATCATATTCATGGAACATCAAAAGCATGTAAGATTTATGAAGATACTCGAGGTAAGACGTTTCCATTTCCTTGTATTGAACAAACTATTAGATGTGCGATGGACATCACTGTGTCATTTGCCCACTGTTATTACTATTGATTCCACCACCTTTTTGCGGCAATTCCACACCAAATCATGTGTTGGCGGAATGACCTCCAAGTTAATTATTCTAGAAATCAATAAACATTATTTCCCAGGACGTGAATTAAGTATTCAATAATTTTTTTTAAAGTGCAAAAACTATAAACTTGCTTATATCATTCAGATTTTCAGACTGTGATTTTTTTTATCTAACTGATTTATTCTATAAATGGACATTAATTTCCACGGATCATGTAATTGTATTGTTTCATTATTATTTTTTATATCAAATTAAAAACTATTATTTTCATCAGAGTTTTGAAGAGTGTTATGTCTAATCCAGACAATTTATTACAAATATTCTTGTATTTTTTTTATTAATTATTTTTTTTTATTTGTATACTTTTGTCCAATATGTATATATTTATTTCCTGTACGTATCGACAACATATTTAAGCAATTTGATATTCAGTGGTGTTACTTAAATTATATGTATATGTGTTTATGCTTAATGAGACAAATTTCTATCGATTCAAACTTTAAATCTCTTCTTTCACATGACTAGTCATTACAAAATTAAACACCATTCTAATTTTTCCTACTATCCCTTAAAGTCTCTTCTCATAGATAGCCAAGGCCGAGGCAAAATAACCATTATTATTTATTCTAATAAATCAACTGGTTGTTCAAATCATTTTAAAAATAATTTAGATAGATTTGACCACTTTGTATGCAAAAGAAATTTATATTTTTGGTTTTAACAAAAGAAATCGAGACCAAAAGCAATTCTAGCCAAAAGCGTAAAAATGTAATATTTCAGTTTAAAAACAACAAGAGTATATTTTTTAAAGTATCACTAAAATTATACACTTTGTTTGTTTTCATTATTTATTTAAATGTTGTAAACTACTTGTGGCTTATTAGAAAATCATTCTAAATAATTATTATTCGTGCACAGAAAGGAGGAAAGGAGGCTTGAATCAGCTTTTAATATTTAACAAGATTAAATCCTTTCACGGTCATAATATATTTTTTTTTAATCCAAAATTAATTATTACCAGATTCATATCTGTTGTAATACTAGAAGCGGTTCAGTATTCCTTTTCGTTCCTTTTTAGTGCTTTGTTGTTATAACTTCGATTTGGATTATTAAATTTAAAGTTTGTTAAATTTCAAATTTATATATATATATAAAAGTGAGATTTGTTAAATTCGCTTTCAAAATTGCCTTTCTCTGAAATTAAATTTTAACATTAAATTTGGCTGTTAACCAAAAAGGGTGTCTATTCATTAATGTATGTCAATATTTCACCCATTTCATTTCATGACTGGAAATTAGAGAACATTATCTATATTTGCATTACAAGTATGTAATCAGAGTGATCTTCGGAAATTCAAAATTTCTTTCAGTACATTTATTATTATTATTATTATTATTATTATTATTATTATTATTATTATTATTATTATTATTATTATTATTGCCCTTTCTGAATTGCTTTATGTAAATGCAAGGACACATTTTTACTTGACAGCTATAAGTTATGAATATTTTCATATAAGGTAACATTGGCTAAAATGCCATACTGCGTTACTCGTAGGGATGGGCTAGGGTAACCAGACGTACTGATTTTCGCAGTACAGTACTGTTTTTCAAAGAGCTGTCCTGCGTGTTGCGAAGATGTCTAGGAAATCGAGAAATATCCTTCTTCTTTAAAATGTCCTGCGAAATGTCCAGAGTTAATTTATTTGCAATATCTTAATGTTTCATTCTTTATTCACAATATTTTGAATCAAACACACTCTTTTCCTGAATGATGAACCGCTGTGTTTTTTAACACTCCTCAGAAGACTAGGGATGGAGAACAATCAACAAACCATTTTTTACAATACATCGCTTTTACTGAGAAGGCCTTGTTGAGATATCGGTAAAATAGGAAAGGTTTCTTATTGAACTTATGACAGTGATGCTAACCAAGTTAAATAGAAGTTCCTTTGTGCCGGTCTAAATTTTCTTTCATTTCTTAAAATAATACCACGCTTCGAAATTTATTATTATTATTATTATTATTATTATTATTATTATTTAGCCCAACACGAACTTTGACTGTACGTTCATAAAATAAACCAATTTGTTATTCATCAAAGCATTTGGAATTGTGTTTAATTCCTTTAATAATTTTGTTCAGTGCTTCTTCTTAACAAAAATGTTCATTAACTTAAGGTTAACATTAATTGAAATAATGATATGCGTATTGCCGACGCAGTAAGATATCATATACAGTACTATTATACTTGTGTCCTACTTTTCGATTGTTAGAATGTGGTCATCCTACGATGGGCACGAGTGAGTACGAGCGAGTATTCTTTGAAACTCGATTCGACTAAAAACAGACATCTTTGAACGCGATTCGAAAAATTTCCTCCAACTCGACTCGAATTCGGGTCGAGTCGAACCAAATCTGGTTTGTAGTTTCGAGTATTCTCTTCAAGTATCTTGCATAGACAATATAGGTTATCAATGATACTAGTACTACTACTAGTACAACTTTTATTATTATTATTAATAATAATAAATAATAATTATAATTATAATTATAACAACACTGTGTTTAAACATGAAAGAACTGTGTTTGAATACTAAAAAACTAGTTGATTGCTAACCTCGGTAGTCGTGAATTCTAGGAGTCAAGGATATTGTTCACGAGCTTGTGAATTTGGGTTGAGGGTTTAGGTTGAGTATTCGGGCTCGAGCCAAACATTGTTAAAAGTTATAGGGCACTGGCCAAATATCTTCAAAACTGTTCGGCCCGGGTTTACAATTGTAAACAACTTGAGCAGCTGGGCTCACAGCTCACTCACTATGGACCCGAACCGAGAAGTGAGCCGAGCCAACAGCTCACCGAACCGTGTCAGCAAGAGCCTTCGGCCCAGATGAGCCGAACCGAGCAGATGGTTCATCCAACCAAGCCAGCTCGAGCCGATGGTTCACCCCGAGCGAGCCGGCTCGAGCCATCGGCTCAGTTATTACTTCCCAACTGAGCTTCTTATTAAAAAAGTCTCTTGTGGTCTCGATATCGAGACGAGAAGACATGCGAGCATGTTTCCTCTAGTGAGCAACATTAAAAGTATTCCATATTACTACTTAGCTTACATTTCTCATGGCTTTCGCTTTCTAGTGGAATCAGGCCATGATTTCAAAACGAGTTAAAACGTAATAATAATAATAATAATAATAATAATAATAATAATAATAATAATAATAATAATAATAATAATAATAATAATAAATATAAGTATTCCATACATATAGAAATGCTTTTGACCAAGCACACAAGAAATTATATTTTGTCCATTTAGCACTATCATTCTTTTGTCACTCACAATTATTAATATTCATATAGTAAATATCTTATAATTCTTATATTTTAAAATCAATTGACAGGTCTCTGATTGCTTTTATGAGAAATAAATATTTGGTTTTATAGATACTACGCAGTGGGGATGATCGTGCGTTGTTTCGGTCCTATGCCGTTTCGGTCCTGCGCCGTGTCGATCCTGTGCCGTGTCGATCCTGTGCCGTGTCGATCCTGTGCCGTTTCGTTCCTATGCCGTGTCGATCCTGTGCCGTTTCGGTCCTATGCCGTGTCGATCCTGTGCCGTGTCGATCCTATGCCGTGTCGGCTCTATGCCGTTTCGATCGTACGTATTCTATGCATATAACTTGCACAGGCATAGAATCGACAGGAGTTTATAATTTGTAAGAGCAAAGATTAAACAGATAATAAAAATATTATTTTTTTAGGCACATGATTAAAAGTTAAATTATTTCAGAGCAGCGGCGTGAGAGCAAAACGGCACAGGATCGACACGGCATAGGATCGACACGGCATAGGATCGACACGGCACAGGATCGACACGGCACAGGACCGAAACAGGTTTCTGAGCTGAATTGTCGGTCGTATGCCGTGTCGATCCTGTGCCGTGTCGATCCTGTGCCGCATCCCCAGGATTTCAGGGGTCTGGACCAGCAGCGCCCACCATCTGCATACATTCCTGCCTTGAAGGACACCGCCAGGCTTTCGCAGAATCTGTCGGCAGTAGAACAATTCTCAAGACTGTAATAACGGGAACGAAAAAAAGTTCTTTATAAACATACCCATATCCACGAAAACTTCAGTCATAAAGATGTTTTAAGATGTTTTTGTAGCGGCAAGCTATTAACATTTTCTACCCACGAATATGGACATTAAAAGATAATGGGCAACTATTTTTATTTTGGACAAGATTATACTTTGAACCTCATATTATGTTTTTCAATAGAGTAATTTACTCAAGGTACAGTTATTTGTGTTTTGCAGTAGAGCAGAAAATTGTTATAATATTTAAATTTGTTGACAATCATTAGTGTGATTTTTAACTATTGGCTAAGCTAGCGTTTAATAAAAGGAAAAAAACATAATGGAATATGGGAAAAGAATCTCCTACCATGCTACATTGCTTCTGAGCCAAGTTACACAGAACTTTTCAAAGGTTATGTAATTAGGTTGAGAGAGAGGTAGGTGCCAAGTCGGTCGAGTTTTGCTTGCGGAATCGCTTGCTAAACATTGAATCTGAGAAGCCATAGTGCTGTAAATGTTTGTTTTCTAGATAACACGTATTATATGTACTGAACAAACACATTTTGTGTATGCGTGAGTGTACTAATATTTTGAACACCTTCTCATGTAGTTATCTCCATTTGATTAAATAGTACTTGAATATTAACAATTCTAATTAGTACGTAATACTTAAGTATTAACAGTTTAATCTCCAAATGTTCGTGTGCATTTAATGAAGTAACATACAACGTTTATTTCCATATTTCTTTTAATTTAATTGTTCGTACGTATCTAAATTTAATTAAGCTGTCAATTCCTTTAAAGGTATTCTTATCGAGAATTTTTAATATTTCGGTAATTAAAATCGATCTTATGTATTTGTTCGTATTTGTACGCTGTTTTGCGTATTTAAGCTCCTAAGATTCATGTCAAATTGAGTTTTAAAATTTTAAGTCGTGAATAATTAAGTTAGTTTCTTTAAAATAATTTAATTACGTTAATACAGCATTTCCTGTCCTCCGGAATCCGAAACCTCAGAACTCGAACAACTTGGTGGCGTGTCACCATGTAGTTGGTGGTGTGTCACCATGCAGATGATTTGTGATATACTGGTGCTAACAATAGGTACAGTAGAACGAATAATTAAATAAAGAAGTGGACCTAGGGGTCCATGAATGCTTAATGTAAATCAAATAAGAGGTAGGACTGCAGGAATTCGATCAAGTGTTGCAAATTTGACACGCTTCAAAATAGAAAGACGTAATTTCTTGGAAAGATTGTGCGAGTGGATGAATCTGATTCCATTATTCAACCCAGAAACAAAAAGGCAGTCGATGCAGTGGAAACCCAGATTCACTACCCCTCCAAAATAATTCTTCAGGTGGCATCCAATGAGAAAGTGCTGTACGCAGCCCATACACGTAAACACATGCCTGAAGAAACAGCCCGACTTGTATGAAAAATGATAAAACCACAGGCAAGTTGATCGTGTATGGCCTCGTTCATTCATGTTAAAAGTTTTCAAAATCTTCTGAAAACATGTTTGATGTTTTTGCCGTTCTGCGTGCATGTTTACCGTGTATGGGCTCGTTCATGCAAGGTGGCTGTTTTATATTTAGGTCCGCCAATCACGACAGCGGAAGAAATCACGTGAGTCTCTCCTCCGTCGCATGCCAAGGTCATGCAGTTGCAGAAAGAAAAAGCACGCGTTTCCTCGTCCTCCACATTTCTCAAACTACTTTGAGTATGTTGGACAGCACGTTGGTACGTGTGTGGGCAAAAAATTCTTTCAAGATGCATGATGAAAGAAACCTTTCATACATGTTGGTAATGCAAGTGCGTGCGTCTATGGCGCGCTATACAATTACGGGCAAGTATTTTCGTACACTTCTGGATACAGAATTTTTGCCAAAATTTACTGAGAAACGATCAGCAACAGCAAATGGCAATTTCACCCTCCACATGGACAATGCACCACAACACCGTGCTAATGTCGTGACCTGATTCTTGACTGACCGCGGTATTGAACTTGTCACACCCACCTTACTAACCAGACGCCATTTTGCCAGTAGATCATCGCTGGAAAGTACTATTTTCCAGTACCTGAAACATATCTCCGAAGTTACTATGCCACATGCTACACAAAATAGACGGAGCGATAACAACTGTGTATCAATACAGAGAGAGAGTTTGTTGAGAAATAAACACAAACTAGTTCCGTGTATTTCCTCGTTCTTGGAAATTACAACGAAATAGCACGTACTACTGGTGTGCACCCCGGAAGTTCAACTCTGAGGCAAGGGGAATCCATGCTCTTAATTGAAAGTTTACCTTTTAATATTTTACTTTAAAATCTAGTGTATTTTTCTATTAAAATCATTTTGAAAACTCAATTTTTTAAAAATCTAAGATCAGATTAATCAAGTTTATATTATTTTAAAGGGTGAAAATTGTCTTGGAACTCGAACAGGGTTCTGGAACGGATTCATTTCGAATTACAAGATATCATTGTATAATGTTTTGGGACTTCTAGGTTCAGTTGTTCCTGTTAATTGATAGATGTGGAGTTTAACGTTCTGTTCAGCATCGAGGCTACATGAGATGTGAACCTGTCTCTAAACGTGAGATCCGAACCACATTGAACACCCACCGGGAATGGAACCAGGGTTTTCAGCGCCAAAGGCTCACACACTAACCATGTAGCCATGAGGAAGTTCTTCAGTTGTTTCCGTTAATTGTATTCGTTGTTATTGTTTCGAGTGTTTGGTGCTTTACACACTTCTCAGCACCAAGGATGTGTTAATGTGATACTGACTACCTTCGTGGAATCGGACATCTTTCCTGTACTAAAGTCAAAAACTAGAATCATTGAACTCCCTGATAAACAAACGGTTGGCATAACCCAAATTCGATTCCCTTGGGAGCTTATATGGTTTGATTTGAAGTTTGTTAAAAATATAATCCGTGACCATGGTTTTGAAAAGAAACGTTAGCAACGAGAGGTGACTGTTTTAAGGTTTAGTTTCTTCACTTAAAATTGAATGCTGTCCCTAAACCGTAAGAAATCAATTACGTACGTATTATAATCTATGTGTATAACAAATCTGTATTGTCTATAATGTTCATGGACATTAGAATACGAATGTTTCTACACCAAAGAGTGGCTTTAGGATTTTAATTTTGGGTAAGGTTGTGGTCTTCTCTTTGCTTTGCTTCAAAGTCCAAAACTTCGGAAATTACTTTTTACAGTAGTAATGTTCTGTTCTGTATACTATTAAATAATCATAGACCATGAATATAAGCCTAATTAACACTTTTATTTTAACGCTGGCTTTGTTCCTTATATATTTGTCACCTTCTTGACGTTCATATTTTTAATTTTTTTGTGCGCGCGCGCCCGGGCCTATCCACTACTGTCAGCACCGTTCGTGACGTTAACAAGATATGGTTTATAGTGTTCATCAATCACATTTTGAAACATGCTTGAATGGGTATAATGAAAATCGAAAATATCCCTATTCGTCAGCATGTTCTGTGGTTGTTCCGTTGGTCTACTGCTCTCATTCAATGAACGCCTTAATCTATTCGTTCATTATATGCCTTTCGGACATGTTATATATATTCTAGAGTCTTTACTAAAGAAACTAATATAAAGCTTCCACAAACATCTAAGATCGTCAGTCATATTTAACTTGACAGTTTGTATAGAACCACTTTACTAGAAAAAAAATCCTAATTACAATACCAATGTTGCATAAGATAAGTAAGTTAGAATCTAGATTCCTTAAAGCTGACCAAAGCAAGAATCTCGTTAGTAATTTGTGTCACACTTTCGGTAATGAATATTTACCTTCATCAGATACTAACGTATCTCACGAAAGCTGTGGTATATTGACGGAACTTCAACACAAGTTGTCAATATTAGATTGTTTTGGTCAGGTTTTAGAATTTTATTTAAAGGTCCCCAAGCATCTACAAATTACCTGCACACCAGCGACATCTGTTGGCATCAGCTAGGAGGGAGCAAAGCTAGTGACAACTATTAACCTTACTGTGAACTATTAGGAGTGTGACTATCAGACTGAAGCATCTTGCTTTTATGATAAGGGTAATAGATTGATCCAAAACTAAAAGGAGCGGCATACTAATAAACAACATCAATCTTTGGACACCGTAATATAACTATTCCCTCATCTTCTAAAATATCTGACGTCGGCTATGGAAGTAACTTAGTTCAGAAAACATAAGAAATTATAATTTTAGCATATAGAAGTATTATCAGCACTTAAAAAGAAAGAAAATCTCTCTTGTCATTTCTTTTGAGTAAATGTGCATAAAGCCTTTCAAAATCAACGTGAAGTGTAAACCAAGTAACTCTAAACGCTACTTGACGTGATCCAATTGGCAACAATTCCATTTTGTCGCTGAATCATAAACCCCATTCAACAACAGCTGGATCCACGTGGCATGGATAGCTCTTTGATATGGATGCAGATGGACTCATTCGATTTGGCTACTATGTTCAGCATGAAGCAACAAAACGTGCAAGTTTTAAATTTTGTAGGAACTGTGAAAACATTATTTGCTGCGGTAGTGTGTCATGATGTGTTTTTTCGCTTACTTTGTGTTCGGAGCAATTAACATGTAGAATAGTTAGTTTTTTGAATTTAGTGTGTCTTTCAGCACCGATGCTATATGAGAAAACAACCTATAGTTTAACGTGAGATCCGAATCATTTGAGCTCCCACAGGGAATTGTAATATCATTTTTTGTGTATTTATTATTTTCAATAAAGATTTCTCAGTTTCCAGTTAATATTACTCTGCGTTTTCATGTGAAACCATATGTGTGTGTGTTAGATATAAATTCTGAATATCACCTATCTTTCGTTATTTTACTCTAAAAAGAGTTAAAATCATAATTTCTTTTGCAAAAAATCTGGCAACTCTAGTATATTCCTATCGTGCCAGTCTCACAATGAAAAGCCTGATTAGTGTATACTTCAGTATCGCACAGAATCAGTTTTTAGGTATTGAAAAAAGTTCTTAACTTCTCGGAAACTACGCATGAGGATTTACTCACATAATTTTCTTCAATTCTGTGACATCTATCGATTAATGTATGTTTCATCTGTAGACGCTTTTTTCTCATTAAACGCTAATAATAAATTATTGTATAATTTTTAGAGAGTTACATTCACCGTGATCATATTAAGGCATGTTTAAATATTTTTAAAATCAAAATTGATGTACAAGGCGAATATTTTGTTTCATTTTAGGTAGATGAATTGTATTCCGCTGTGTTGTATGAAATTCTGCACATCCTTGGCTGTGAATGCACTGGAGAGGAAGAGAAGAATAATCTATTTACGTATTTGAAAGAAGCCTTTAAATTTGATGATGAAAAACATAATACTTTGCTTGAAGCTGCCAGAGCGAAGGAGGTAAGAAAGTTTTTATATAGGCCCAGCAGCCATTAAGCTGTTTTTGTGAAGTAGCGGAGGAAACTAGCGTTAAATAAGGAGTTTGGTTTACGAAAAAAAAAAAAAAAATCCTATATATAGGGTGGCCCAAAAGTAGGTATACAGTACCGTACTGATCAGCTCATTGCATTTTATACCATTTCTTATTGTTATCCATCAGGTAGACTTAGTTTCTTTTATTATTTGTTCTTAATGTGTTTTTACTTACATCTTAAAGATCGTACACATCTTACATTTGTGTTTTTACTTACATTGGAAGAGCCGAAGCAAATAAACCCATAAACTCATAACCTACTTTTGGGCCACCCTGTTTGTTTATTCTATATGTCCTCGTGATTATTGGGAAGACAAAAGAATTGAAGAACTAGGTGATGGCTCACCATCAATTATTGTCAGGATGAAGAGTGCCTGAAGTTACGAATTGAATTCGTTGATGAACGTGATCTCAAGATAATGGGCAGTCAAAAATCTGTTCCTCGAGTGTTTCTATGGGAGTAATTGTACATATCATCTCTTGATAGACTAACCGCAGTGCTGTTGAGATTAACGGGTTAGTATAACGATCAGGATGTAAATTACTAATCTGTCCATGAAATACAACACTAAAATGAAACTAAATGACTTTCTTCTTAACAAATCTAAAGACTCAAATATTTTTCCATTTTCAAATATTCCTTCATCTTAACTAACGTGTTTGAGTGCGGAAATGGAGAGTGAGGAGAAATGCAAAACTTCAAACTTTACTTGCTAATCTTTAAATACGTGAAAACTAGTGTGCAGTATCTAGATATAATATTTGTGGACTCTAAAATGTAAGTGAGGAGTGTAAGGTTAGAAATAGTAAAAGAAGCATTTAGGAGAATAGTTTTGTTTGTAGATTTTCTTAAATAAAGGGTTGTGAAAGAAGTATTCAAGTATGGCGTATTGTATTGTATACGCCATTGCATTGTATGGGGCAGATACATAAATACTTTTTTAAAAAATGTTAGTAACGTTGATATGGAGCAGAATAGCAAAAGTTAGCTAGGCAAATTGGAAAATTAATACTTACAGTGATTATACAAAACAGGCGATTAGACTTATTAGCAAGTGTCATTAACGCCGAAACGAATAGATAAGCTTAGAATTTTCTAATTCTTACTACAAATTATTTAGAAAAGGGTTAAATTTGAATAAACGGCTAATCCATAAACTTGACATAGGAAAATGAAATAAAATAAAAATAAAATGAAGTAGCTTGAAGGATCATGTAAAAATAATTTATATATTTGAGTGTTACCTGCTGATATAGTTTACTATCCAAATAAAGGTTAATCGTAAGTATAGAGATACAGTACAACGGACCGAAAGAGGTTTAAATTATTTTGGGAACGAATTATTATAATAGTATTGCATATCGTTGCTTCATTTCACAATTTGCCTTAAAATTCTTGTACTTTTATAACGTCTGTTTAACTTTTAAAAATAATTACTATAGAAATTCTGAAATTGAATCAACTAAATTTCATTAACTGTTGAAGCATCAGTATGTGTCTATACTAAAATTTTAAAGACCATTATGTTTATTGCATTACATGGTGTAAACTAATGTATTATTATTTTTTATATATATATTTGACCTCGGTGACCCATTCAGTAATCTGACTAAAATGAGAAAAGTCGTACTCAAACATACCTAGGTAAAACAGCTAATCAATTTAATTAACTCTGCTGCTGTGCATGTTATATGTGGACTAATAAGGGTAGAATCGTGACAGTTCGACAAATTTGCAGTTATGATGAAATATTGATGCATCGTCACGTTATGCATAAAATAGTTTCATTACATACTTTGATTTTTGTACGCTGATCCGTCTTCTGGGATGAAAACTCTATTATATACCCAAATAGCAAGACTCTGTCTCTATAAGTACGAGGAATATTTGAGAATTTCTCAGAATTACATATACGATGTTTATTTACACCCTGAAAGTTTTAATTTTCAATGTAGGATTTCTGAACAATAATACATTGGTTCAGCGACGGCCTAAAGACTTTGTCGCCGAAAACCAGATTCCTGCAGAATAAACGTATTCGTCCACTGATGTTTTAGGCTCTGAGCAAAATCTGTTATTCAATAAGGCACTTCTATTCAGCTTCAGGAGTGGATGGAAGTCATCTGGCGATCCTGGTGTACCATATCGTACATTTCTTGGATAATGTCTAGGACAGATTTTGTTCGTAAGTTTCTGTCATCTTCCAGGCTTTCACAAGCGCAGCCAAGTCAGAATATGTTTCAAATCACCATGTATTTTTATTGCTTTTAGGGTTGTCAGACCTTTTTTGTCGCTTTTACTATGTGAAATAATATATCATCATATATCGGCAATAATCTTCCTTTCTCTCTCAATGTCGCAACCCTAATATTCTTCATACCATTGTTGACCAAAAATTTCATGATACTTTGTGTTTGAAAATTGTGATTTTTTAAAAACACCACGTACGTATTACAATTCCACAATAACAATTACCTATAACTTCAGTTGCTGTTCATCAACTCGTACACAGATGCAAAATTATTTTAACGGAAGACTGCCCATAATAAGAAGTTCTGTTTGGAAGTAGTGCTGCAATCTACCAGTCACTCCAAGAATATTTCAAATAGCTTTCGTAGTAACAGAGACAATATTTAGTAATTACTCGTTTAGAATAATTTCAGTAAAATGTTAGTACAGAGAGTATAAGAATTATTCAAACTATAGAATTGTCAACGCGGATACACATGATTATTTGAAATTATTGACGTATCAGATTCAGTTATAGTGAATTTAATCATGTCGGGATACGAACATTTTTTCTAAAGAACTACTTCTTTTCACCAAAATTATTGAACACTTTGCAGGATAAATAGGAACAGATTTCAAAGGTATATGATAGCTTAAGAAGAGATCGTATTTCTGATACGACGAATCTCTCTGGTTTCATCTCAGGTCGTTTCAATGTGATTGTCTTCGTGTTTCTTTTATCACTTCACTAAATTCTCCATTACAATTCACTTGGAATCATCATTTATCTCCTTTTATAGTTTATAACGTTCAGGCGTATATTAACATTGTATACCTGAATTTTAATTCAATATAGCCCACATTTATGTGAATAACTTTGAAGAGAGACATGTAAACTACTAGTAAATACCCTTGAAGTTGTGCGTGGGATCTGCTAGATACAAGTTTGTAAATTAAATTTATCGAGTGTAAAAAATTTAGTTAATGGATCCTTTCATGTGTGAAAAAGAGGCAGGATTTTCCCCCCTCCAACACCGTTCGCAGTTGCACAAATCAAGGGAGAAAAGTATGTGCAATGGAACTTCTATCAAAGTGCAGGAGATGGCTCCAAGCCAAATTGTGCCCTGTTGTCTGGCTCTTAGCCTTAGGTTTAAACCAAGACAGCCTTCAAAGAAATCAAAAACAAAATAATACAAGAATTGACTTTGGAAAGACAATAGCAGAGGATAACGAAAGAACCTTTGTCTAGCTGCATTCGCTGTCTGTACAATACATCCATCTCAAATTCTCGTTTACCTTCTCTTCTTCTGCGTAGTCTTGATGGAGGTGTCTCATTGATTCATATTTCCAAGCATTTTCTATTTCGAGATAAACGAATACTTTGAAGAACCGACATTGAAAGCAATGTTTGGTTTATTCCGAGCCAGCCAGTTTTGATACCGTATATCATACTGGTGTGACGTAAACCCAGTGTTCGTTGACTGTTTATTCTCACCCTCAGTCAACTTGCCTGACTGCTTGCCTTGATAAAACAATTTTAGATTCGGTATGTGCGAATTCGTTTATCAAACTTGTATATTAATGTACACTTATGTATGGGGCTTCCCAACAGCATTTAACACTAATATTTTGTTTTTAAAAAATCACATGTAGTCTTAATGAACAAAACATCCGGTACAAATACTAAATTTAAACGATATCTATAAATTAAAAAATGGAATGGATCTTTCTCTTTTAGTTTAATGACTGACGTTTATACTCCGAGGCCAGGGGAGACTGTGATGAAGAGACGGATGATAATGGTGGAATATAGGAAAAGGGAGAAAACTGAAGAATCCGAGAAAACTCATGCATACGGTGTTTGTCCGTCACCAGGCCCACTTGATGGGAGTTGGAATCGAACCAGGGACCCTACAAACCAGAACTGATCACTCTACGGCAGCCACTGCGGTCTTTAAAAGATAAGGCTGTCTACAATTATAGTGTTTGTGCTATCTTTGCTTTTTTAGCCCATTGACTTACATGGAGAAACATTCGTCTCGTTTCTCAACTGTTTATTATTAATGTTGAGTATATGTTGACGAATGTTGCAGGACTGGTAAATCTTTTGTTACTCACACAATAGTCTTTAAACCAAAGTGGTTAGCAACTTTTTCCTACCACATCTACTAAGTTTTACTTATCACAGTTTTGATCTTCTGTTATTCTGGCAGGTTCTTGACACACTTCAATGTTTATACTTCTATCAATAGTTTCATCAGGAATATTACTACTTTCTTGATTATTCTGTACACCACTTACTGTACTACACAACTCATAATGTACATTGTTTGTTCTGTAGTACTTGCTCGGTGATTTTCTCAAATGAATTTCCTCTTCATATTTGATTGTTTACATATCGTACAACAGTGTGGTACTTGAAGGGGGAAAGGGAGAAATTCCCAGGCACCTCTGAACACTTCCCCGGAACCTCGTTCCCTTTGTGCTTTCTAGAGGGGGGGACTTGGTAATGACCCCAACCTTCATGTGTAATTACAAAAGTTAAATTTATATACAAATAAAAATTGTTGTTTTTCAACTTCTAATAAGGAATCTGTATCGAAATAGAATCTACTCTTAGAAGTTTTAGTACAGTGCAGTGGCGTATTTAGGGGGAGGGCCATCGGGCTCAATCCCCTCCCGAAATAAATTTGATGGTTTTTCGCATTCCATGTAGGGCTACAACAATAATCCTTTTCATAATTTCTAATAATTTTATTAACTTTCCATTTTCTTATACTCTATGTTCACAAATAGATCTAATACTGCATTTGTCAAATTTCATTCCATGTAAGAACTCTATTCTTTTTTCTATCTTTCGTCCATTCTACTTTTCTTTTTCTTGGTTGTTACTTTCTTTCGTTTCTCCTATCATAGTTTTGACCGTTGTTGGTTGTGATTTGAGTCGGCCCTCGTCAGTAACACCAAAACTAAGAGAAGCTGATAAGCGAAACTAATGTTCCACACCAACTTGCACGGATATCAACATAATGGGACTTTAGTTATTATAGCAAAGGAATATTTACATCGTTTAGTTATAAAGAAAGGTAAATGTTTGAATTAAAGAAAAACGAGAGGGAAAATAAGTAACCCGGGAAATTAAGTACGTCAAGATGCTTGCTTTTTTCTTCTATGAATAGACTAAATGATTAAATTCACTGTTAAATTTTTGTGTGTATTATATCACATAAGATTCACAAGTCTGCAATTCTTGCCATTAAAACTGAAATCAGTATATTTCAGCTTCAACTTGTCTCAACATTTTCTTTCAGGTAAAAACGTACACAGATAAAACTGAATATTTCCACTTTTTCTAAATTGAAATCAGTTAAGTTGAAATGAAATTACAAATATTCAACGTGTGTTTGTAGGAGCTTCATTTCGGATTTGCCTGGGAGGTAAGATCCTCCACCGACATACGAGTTTCGCGTTTTTTCCTAGTACAGAATTAGTCAGTGGCGTATTTACGATTTTGTTTCGGGGAGGGCTTTGCTAACTTTCGGGGGGGGCTTTGCCTGAAAATGTGAAAATTCTGCAAGATATTTCATATACTTTACTATAGTAAGTAAGATTTCGGGGGGGCTTAAGCCCGGAAGCCCCCCCCCTATATACGCCACTGGAATTAGTAGACAATTGATTAAAATATTAATTCTCAAACTCAGGTGGGCAATTCTCTCCCTTCTTCCCCGTATTGTGTATAGCCCTCCCCGAAACAAAATCCTAAATACGCCACTGGTAGAGTGAGTTATCTGAAACGCTGAAAAGTAACATCATCTGAACAGTAAACAGATTGAGATGTGTTTCAGTCTCTCAGGCAGGGGCGTAAATAAGGGCCCCGCAGACCCCGCATTAGGGCCTCAAGCCATCAGGGGGCCCCAAATCGTGAAGTGGAACCTAGAGAAGGAGCCCCGCTCCACGCTGTCTGGGGGAGGCCCCCAAGCCTTTAGTTACGCCACTGCTCTCAGGTTTAGTTCTATGTTTTCGTTGGAAGCTATTTTACTGTGAACAATGGATATAAGACAGTTTTTAACGAATGTGTGTTCTACTTTTTTTTTTGTGTGTGTAATACACCACTTTTAAACTAGAAGGTTAACTACTTTGAATATTCATAATAATTGCGGTTATGCATATTTGTAACTTAAATTTAACATTAGTATTCTTGTGATTACACCAATTAGAATTATGAGCACAACGCTCTCACAGAAAATACCCAAGATCTTTTATACACTATGTACGTTAGAAAAACTGATTTTTCAAGTTCTTTGTGAGAAAAATACTGTGAACTGAGATATTATAACCTTTTCCATATTGTACAGGGGTATTTTCCTACACGTTTCTTTTGGAATGTGTTGAGAAATTAACACAGTCTGCAAGACAGTGGCATATTTTATGGACTATCGGGTCTACCGGCAGCACCCCTAGAATATTACAAAATAAAGTTATAATATGAACTAAATTATATTAATAATTTTATAATTTAGTATCTTCTTTCAATGATAAAAGTTTCTGAGAATTGAATGTATTTAGAAAGATACTGAATTCTTTGCACGCAGCCTGTCTCGCGTACTTGAGAGGTCTTCAGTATGACAACGCAGCAGGAACCACTCTCTACCTACTACAGTAAGAATCGTATCAGAGCATTCCCCTTCGCTCCACCTTCGCCCACAGCATATGAATGAACGGGCCTCTAGAGAAATCAGTTTCTTGGGCGTGAGTGAAGAGTAAAAGGAAATTACACGAGTAAAGACAGTGAGTGCATTTTGGGGGTCACTGGGAATTGTTTTGGACATCATGAGCCTCGTTCCGTAGCGATTTGCGTTAACGCAACGAAAATTTTGTGTTTTACAGTAGTTTGCGTAGGTTTACAGACTGAGGCTCCTTCTTTCCTAATCACCTATTTCAACGTTTATTATTACTCGGACAGTTTCCATTTGCTCTGGTGAGTAGGGTAACCACCTATCCTATGCAAAATGTAGTGATAGTTCATGCAACAAATAAAAGTAGAAATGTACGATCGTTTTTCCGTAATACTAATAAGATAATATAAGTCTTGCTAGTGAAGAGAAAATGATATTTATCTACTTGATAAAAGGATGGTGTAAAGTTTTTTTTCTTGTTTTGAAGATTGTATAATAAAGTGGAAAAAGTCTAATAATAATAATAATAATAATAATAATAATAATAATAATAATAATAATAATAATAATAATAATAATAATAATAATAATGTACAGGTGTTATAAAGGTTAGTGGTAGCCCAAGCCATCAAACCAGTATACGCCACTGCTGCAAGAATATACTCTTAGTGTGGACCTAAAATATACTTGTACTAACTTCCTCCCCACCTCGAAGTGCTTCAATTACCACACTGTCATACAATATACAGTATATTAGAATCTGTAATGCTGAAACTGCTACATGAGAAATTTCTAGTGCATTAAATTAATTTATTCTGTTGTACGTAAGTCGGAGAAGAGTAGGCTGGAGCCTAGGGCGGCATTTTTGACACTCACCCTAGGCGCTAACCCGAGCCTGCCTTAGTTTTAACAACTCTTTAGGTTTCGGAAGTTTGACAGAACGAGGGCCGCCTTAACTGACAGGACAGCGAGTGCAGTTAGAAACATCATTGTGGCCTTTATGTCAGCACCCGAGCATTAAACAATCATTTGTTCGAGTTAGGTCTATGTTGCTGCTTTTTTCTTGCCCGATTACCTCATGGCACTTATTCATCGCCGAGAACGTCTTCGGTGGTGTCGGAAGAGGCTGAACTAGTGAGGTAAATAAAAGGCAATGAGAGGGCTATTCAGTGATGAGAATATTTTTTCTCAAAGAGGCAGCCTTAGATGAGGGAGAAATTCAATACTGTTCACACTCTCCATACACTATTATTACCTGGAATTCTACTATAGATGGTAATCGACTATCCATTTCATATCTTTTTTGGACAGTTTCTGGCATCTCAGCTTCTAATAGGATAACACACGTCCCCGTACTAACAGAACAACCCAGCGTCCTCTAGTTGGTGTAGCTTCTCTGGCTTCGTAAGTTTCCGTATGTAAAGCCGATTCGACTACGTGCGGACATGCTTGGAAATCATCGTCCAACTACGCCAACTTCTGCATCGAGCGTAGGATCCGATATAAACACTGACCACTGATCGAACACCAGTTACCTGCCCGAACATCTACTTGTGTAGTGTGCGAAGGATAGTTTCATTTGCTGTTAATTCGAGCACTCTTTGTTTTCGAACAGCTTATATGACATGGGATATCGGATCACTATAATCTCTTGTGTATCGGGGTCAGATTTTATGAATTCCTATATACATTTTAATCAATTGTCTAATAATATACCCATGAAAAAATAATTAGCTCTACTTACTTCGTAGTCCCCTTCTCTCCCCATCCCTCCGCACCAGCATCTGAAATGACGCTACTGGCCTCTGATTTTTTTCTTGCCAATGAGTACGGCAGTGGCGTAGGGAAGGGGGGGCAGAGGGGCCGCCCCCCCAAAGAGGTCCGACAATGTACTTTGGTACTTTGATGTTTGTAATTTTTTATATATTTTTATGTTTATATATTTTTTTTTGTTTGTAATTTTTCTATGTGTACCTATAACAGCACTTGCCCCCCCCCTCCAAACACACATCCTGGCTACGCTACTGGAGTACGGGATCATATATAAAATATCTTCTGCCCTTTTACTTCGTTCCATACGCAAAACTCTCTTTTGAGTGAATAATCTTTACTTTTTGCACGGAAGTATCGGATTCAGTTCTTAGTGCCATATAAACTTCAAATCCTAAGTTGAACTGCACATTAATGTATCCTTTGAAAAAAGAGTCTTTTAAATTCCAATCCGTATTGCCTTTCTCTGACATGTAGTACTAATTATTACCTGCAAGGGACGCACAGGCAGGTTTTAGGGCACAGGTTGCGCCCTTGAGATTTTTTTTTTAGGCGACATTATTTTTGTTAAAATTTCAAATCAAATTTGAATTATACCATAAAAATTCCTTTTAAGAACACTAAATTTAATCAATTTATTACTATACGAAGCAAATTTATCTTGGTTTTATCACTCAACTCTGGTCTCCTCTAGTACTTTTTTTCCTTTCTTTTCGAGAAGAGGAAGACGGGTAAAATTTGTGGGAGATTGCGCTCAAGAACTTTCCGAAACTCTGATTACGTGTCTCGTAATGTGTCAAATTAATGACACGTGAAATATTCCTGAAATCAACGAGTAATTCTCAGATTCCTCTGAGTGATTATTATTGGGAAAATGCTATTGAGTGAAATATTTTGTCAATTTCTTTCCCATTGTTAAAGAATACATCTTCAGATTAATTGATAGCGTCACACTTAGATGATGAACTTAGCAAGAACAAATAATCTCAAAATCATTCACTAGTGTACTGAACCTCCTATTTTGGATTTACCAAAAGATTACGTGTGAAAAATGGCATATTATTCTTTGATTTCAGGAATGTATTTTAAAGAAGTTAGAAATGTTGCTACTTTAATGTTGTTGTCCACCCACTGCTACTTAATAAACATGATCCACACAACGCCGGATATATAATTCGCAAGTCGATGCTTAGGCGCGGGAGATCCGGGTTTGATCCCCGGTGAGAACTCATTTAGTTCGGATCCCACGTTCAGCTGTAGATCCACGTCTCATATAGCCCTAGTACTGGACGCTAAACTTCACTCAACTAATCAAAGTCGAATCTCATGTATTGTACTGAAAGAAATACATATGTTTCCAAACAGTGGCGTACTGAACCGGGGTTCGAGGAAAGAAGTGAAAAAGACATAAGTTCCAGAATAGCACAGGCTAAACAAGCATTCAATAGGAAAAGAGGACTACTAACATCAAGAAATGTGTCGCTGGACGTTCGTAAACGATGTATTAAGACATTGGTATGGAGCGTGGCGCTGTACGGATCAGAGACGTGGACATTGAGAAAAGCTGAAATATCCGAGCTGGAAGCATTTGAAATGTAGTGGTTGGCGCAGAATGCTGTGCATATCATGGACCAATAAGAAAAGGTATGAAGACGTACTAAAGGAAGCAAATGAAGGTCGACAGATCATGAAGATTATAGGAAAAAGAAGAAACAACATGCTTGGCCATCTTATTCGACACTCCGATTGGATCACTGTGCTGATAGAGGGATAGGCAGAAGGAAAACCAGGAAGAGGAAGACCAAGGATAGAATATCTAGATGCAGTTACGGAGAAGATGCCTTATCAAAGTATAAAACAGCTCTCCCAAGCGAGAGAAAAGTTTTAAAATTTCCATGTTGCCTACCTACCTATGGTTGAGGTGAGCAAAAAGATGATATTAAGATATACACGTACTTATTAATTTAATGGAAATACCTGGACTTGAAAATAGATCAGGTTTCTGTGTTGGCAACGGTCACGCAGCGACCGCAGCGCCAGGCTATTGGTGGTGATGAATTATGGAAAATTCCGTACTAGGTGAGGGACAGCAGAACGGCAGTGCGCAGTGAGCTGAGCGGACAATGGTAGTGTAAAAGGGACTGGCTCTGATTAGCGAAGAGGGCAAATTATTGGCGCTCAGTTATGTAGTTCTAATGTGACGAAAGTGGCAAGTGTGTTCGATGTATCGCGGGAGATAGTGTCCAAGGTGATAATAGCCTATAAAACACGTAGCAAAACCACATCGACGTAGATGAACTATGGTCTGAAGAAAACCCTCAGTGACAGGTCTCAAGGAACATTAAAGCGGATTGTGACTCAGAACCGTCGTGGGACTGCAGTGTGAGTGACGGAGGAGTTAAAGCAGCACCCCACGCGGCGTGTGTCGACAGAGTCCGCCCGAGTTATATGAATTGGATTTTTCTTTTTGGCTATACAGATTTTTTTGTTCATAGGGCGGGGTGGGTTGCATGGGTGAAACTGATGATATTGTACCATGACTCTTTAGCACGACGCCAATGGTGACGCGAACATGCAACATGGACCACTGATGACTGGAAATGTGTATTATGGTTGCTTTAGACCTAGGGTTGGTTGACTCATCATTCACCTTATTTCAAGGCACGGCCTGAATTTGTGTGGCGGACGCTTAAAGAAGCGTATCATTCGCAATATTTCCGACCAACAGCGAAACATGGCGCCGACTTTGTGATGCTGTGTGTAGTGATGAGCGCAAGAGTCTTGGTCTTGCAGTTTTTGCAAGAGTCTTGCATGCAAGACCAAGACCAAGACCAGGAATCTCGATGCAAGACCAAAACCAAGACCAAGACCATACCTGCAAGACCAAGACCAAGACCAAGACCATACCTGCAAGACCAAGACCAAGAGTCTTGCACAAGTACCAGCATTACTTGATTTTTTTATATAATAGAATGTAAAAAAAAGAGAAGATGGATTTCTTGGCTTCAGTAAAAATGCTGCTGGAGTGAATGTGTTCCAAGTAGTTTATGCAATCCGTGTGAGTCAATCTGCCCC
The DNA here is from genome assembly GCF_964235325.1 of Thermobia domestica. NCBI lineage: Eukaryota > Metazoa > Arthropoda > Insecta > Zygentoma > Lepismatidae > Thermobia > Thermobia domestica. The sequence goes on along the minus strand of NC_137454.1, from coordinate 168,408,661 downwards.
TGTAGCATATAGCTATAGTATGTCGTTTTCTGCATTGATTGTTCCCGTTTTCTGTAGATATTGCTCGTTTTCAAACCACACAGGTGTCATGTTGCGCCATGTGAGCTTTTTTGGTGAACAAACACTATGTGCGTGGATTTTCTCGGCTTTTTTCCGTTTCCTCCTCCTTTCTTTATTCCACCATTTCAGTCATTTCTCATCATTATCGTCTCCCTTAGCCTTGGCGCATAATCGTGGGACGTTAAACTAGATACTTCATTTCATTTCAAAGCGCATATAGTGGTGTTCCTCTTCCAAAACTAAAGAGAAATGTAGTATTGAGCATCAGTAAGTATTGAACATCGGTAATACCGTACACCATAGATGTCTACTACATGGGTATGGCCTTGGCTCCAAGACTTGGAAATTTTTAATGTGTGCTCATAAAATTAATATCGAAATAATATTTTCATGACATTGATAAAAGCTTACTGCATGTGACCTCAAGTTTGATTTCATGGGCGAAACGCTGAATAATTGTTTATCAATATAAATTTTAGCCTCCTTAGGTATACGGCACATCGAGGATTGAGCGATATAACATTATACTACAATAAATCTATATTATAAAATTGAAAGTGACTATTCTTGTGACTCCTAATCTCTTGAATCACCCGACCGATCTTGATCAAATTTTCAACATGGATGAATTTCAATATGTATAATTACAATAATTACAATACACATATATATATAATAATTACTTTAACGAAAGAGACACTGACCAAAGCTTAAAACTTTACTTTATTTTAAATTATAATTTGTAACTGTTTCGGATATCTAGCATATCCTTCTTCAGACACGATCGTGTCTGAAGAAGGATATGCTAGATATCCGAAACAGTTACAAATTATAATTTAAAATAAAGTAAAGTTTTAAGCTTTGGTCAGTGTCTCTTTTGTTAAAACAATTAATCCAAAGCCATGAATAGTCTTACTATATAATAATTACAATAATTACAATTATGAAATTACAATATTCAAAATTTCAAATTTCCGCTTTTGTATTCATTAAGCATTTTTCTTGTGTGATGAACGGACAATTATATTTGTTCTATTATAAGCATTCGTCTCTTTCTGTAGTAAACACGTAACAGTATAACTCCATTTGGGGATCCCCCGACTAGGTGGTGTAGCAGGGATCTGTTTCTCAAAACTAATCTTGTAATACTAGTGTGAAACTTTTCAAAACCAAACATTTTATATTTTGCTTATACCATGAAATCATGGCAAATTAGAAGTATCAACGTTAGTATTTCGGAATTACTTTCATTGTAATTCCATTGTTTCTTCATTTTCGAATTGTAATAATAATAATAATAATAATAATAATAATAATAATAATAATAATAATAATAATAATAATAATAAAGGCTAACTAATTTGAGAAATAGACCCCAGCAGAGATAGGGTTGCCAACTATGGAAAATAGGGAATATTGAGGGGGCGCCGGTTTTTCTAAGATATAGGTTTAAGTGTGAAGTATCTCTGTTCGGACCCCTCCCCATGGGAAGGAAAATACTATCGTGAACAAAAGTGCATTAGCACCTGTATTCTGCATATCCTTAGTACATTCACTAATAAGCTTAATAGATACAATGCGCTATAAATTAGCAGGCCCGTAGCTAGCCCCAAAATTTAGGGGGTCCCGGTAGAAGCTAGAGAGGGCCGACCCAATCATATTATACTTCATCATCATATTATAGTTCATTTGCAAGCCTACCGTGAAATTTTATTGGGGCCAGCCAAAGTTTAGGGGGGCCCGGCCCCCCTTGTCCCCCGTGGATACGGGCCTGTAAATTAGGAATGGCCACAATTTTCCGGAATCCAGATTCCGGAAATTCACTTTCCGGAATTGGCCATCCCTACTATAAATAAGAAGCTGAATTCGGCCTTGATCATTTTATTGTATTTATCACCATCTCTAAAATTATCGGAAAAAAGAACAAATTAATCTTTACGTGACATTTTTGAATTTGGAAAATGAAATTTATTCTTTAAACTTATACTTCAACTACAGGAAATTGCTTTAAGAAGTCCTTTTTTACTCTCAAATGTGTAAAATTCCTTACAAGTAAATTTCAAATTTTCCGTGATACAGTCCCTGTCATCTCTTTGAAATTATGTAAACAGATGAACAAAATATATTAATCGTTGATAGATGGTGATTGGAGACAGCTTTGGATTTACAGAATGAAAGTTACTTTTTAAGTCTATACTTCAAACTAGATAAAAGTTTGAAAAAAAAAAAAGTCATAAATGGGCTGGTAGGAAGTTTGCACCGGTCACCGGCTTTAATCAAAATAACACCAATATTCCCGACCAGGCCGGTGAAAAACCGACCAATTGGCAACCCTAAGCAGAGATTGTGTGTGTGTGTGGGGGGGGGGAGTCACTCTCTTTTCATTTTTGTAACGTTGTCTGTGGAGCAGCCTTTCAAAACCAAATTTAACATTACGTACTTGCATTAGGTACTTGATCGTTACAAATATGAAATGCAAATTGTGAAGCATGCATAGTATGGTGTTATGAAATGCGAATTTAACGTTTTCCGGAAAGGATTATTCAACTGACATCTCTCACGTTAGGCCGGCTATACACTATAAGATAGATCCTAGGAAATCTCTTACGATTTATCCTAGAGTCAAAATCTCAACGTGTATGGCAACAGATCTTTTGTCATTTCCTGTGTTCTGAACGATCCTATGAGATTTCTCTTGTTTAGAGCACGCTCTATTTCGGAAAGAAAATTCGTAAGATTTCGATTTAAGCGACATCAGGTGAGAGAAAGTGAAAACAAAACAAATGAAAACACAAATGATGAGGTATCTTCTGATCGTGCAGGTTTACTTTAGATGTACCACTCGAAATAATTGTTGAAAAATTATAATTTGTCACTATTTCCTAAATGATTTGCGTTGACCGGCATGAAAATATCTTACATAGCATAGATAAAATCCCTGAAGGGGACCAACAAAAGCAATTGTTGATAAACTACAATTCTTTTACGATTTGCGTACAAATACGGGGTAAAGATATATATAGTATAAAAACTATAGTGCAAAAAACGCAAACCAAGTTGTGCTAGGTTGTTTCTAGAAAGTACGAATGCTATTTAACCGAGTCAGAGAAGGGCTAAGCGGAGTCCCGAGCGTCAGTGAGGGGGTGCGAGCGAAGGAAGCAGGCGCGTCAGTTGATGTAGTGAAAACGAGTGCGTTTTGGCAATGATACGAGTTTGAATAGCACTTGTCATGGTATCGTGGTAGTAGCGCTCCACTCGTAAACATAAATTATAGCTTCTGTAAACTATGCAGAAATACACCGGTGGTGGAAAATAGTAACACCGGTCAATTTTCATATGCACTCACTTACGTAAAAGTTTCGCAGAAGGGGTCCAGAAGTAAGCAGAACATACAAAATTTACAGGAGAAATGGAAGATGCAAGTACTTAGACCTAACACAACCTAACTAAATCTAACCTAATGAAGTTAACTAGCTTAAACTAACCTAATATTAATAGAAGTAAGCGAAATTCTATCACTTTTTGAAAATTGTGTTGGACCCATGTACTAATATAATCTAACGTAACATAACCGTAACTAATCTGAACCAACCTAAACTAAACTAATATGAATATAAACTACCGAAATTGTAGCATTTCTTAGAAAAAATAGCTGGACCCTTTCTGCTAAACATTGTCTCACCTATTTTAACCGTCGTTAAAACATTTATAATGATTTTACACTAGTAACCCTACAGTTGTAAACATAAAATACAGGGTATTACTTTGTATTTAATTATGTTGCTTCCAAAAAATTTGTTCCTTATAAATATGTCTTTTCATGCATTAAATTTTACTTGTAAATCTTCTAAAATGTGGTGCGCCAAAAGTATACCAGCACCCTTCTGACTTATGCTTTTTTTTTTTTTTTTTTAGAGGTATCCAATTTAACTATATAGCGTCTGATATTAATATCAGTGGGATGTGCAGTGTGGTTAGCATAGTAATTCTTCAACTTTATACTTTTATTAAATAGAACTATTTCACAATGTTGATATGCGTCATTCGGTCAGACAGGAAAAATCTTCACGTGTATGGCACACAAGGGTAAGGTTTCCTACAAGATATGTCATAACATTTTTCCGAAGATAAATCCTAAGATATTTCCTAGGATTGATCTCGTAATGTATAGCGCGCCTAATTGTTTCCGATGTTCTGAAGGTGATTGCGAAACCTTCGCAATCGTTACGAAACGTGTCGCCACCGCGCGATAGTCGAAACACTTGGCAACATTGAAAGCATGTAGGTATTAGCACAGAGGAAATAACAAGTCTCTGTGGTATTAGTCTGTGACGACTGAGTAAGACTTGAATAAACTGTGGCTAGGTGTTATTCGGTTAGGAGTTACAGTGGGACATTTGTTTTGAGTTATAAAGGACGGGATCAAAAATTTGGTTTCTACATATTAATGATAGTGGAGACTTGTGTAGTGTATGTTTATTACATTAATAGTGTGCAGTAGTAGTAAAGTATATGGCGAAATGCCATCTTGCAAGCCGGTTCAGCAGCTAAAAGAATTGTGCCTTGAAAATATTGCCTTGCACATGGACAGTGTGTGGTGCAAGGATTATATAAACAACTATCTTGGTCAGGGAGATTTTGTGTATCTTGTTGGCCCATTTGAAACTGTTCCTGGGAAGCTAACTAATGATATTATACAAACACTAAAGCGAAAGAAACTTCTCCGCCCTCCTCATTTGCATTTGCTTATTACGTCTACTATGGAAAAACTCGAGTTGAAGAGAGAAGCAAATCATTTGGGATTCATACTTAAGCTAATTACATACAGATGTCAGGATGTGCTGAAGGAATTAAACCTTGCATACAGTGCTAAATTGCCGCGAGAACCTTTGAAAGAAATGATCATATCATTACAGCGTTTACAGAGTCTTAATTTGTGCTGGGCAAATATATCTGATGATGTAGTGAAAACTATTGGTGCATATTGTAGTGATTTAAGAGAACTTGATGTGTCAAATAATAAAATTTCAGATGACGGAATAAACCATCTGTGTTTCGATCCAACAGGTAATGAAAAACAAGCGAGATTTGGGCTGTGCAGGAAACTAACAAAACTTTCGATTCAGAATACAATGGTTACTGATACTGGTGTGGAACATGTGTTACAGTACCTTAAATATATAACTTGTGTGGACTACCCTAATTTAATTAATGTTTTAGAAAAAATGCATAGACATGATTGGCAGAATGATCGTGAAAGTGTTCCTTGTTATCGTTTGAAACATTTATATGGTTGCGTTTCCCAAGGACTCACCGCAGAATCTTTTGAATTAGCTGTAACTTTATGTCCTTTAGCTGCTAATGTTTTCATATTAGAGTATTGTAAAATGCCACCTGTTGGTTTGTTACCTCTAGAAAAAATTCAAAAAGTGGAATCTTTTCGTATTATATGTGATACGTCAAAAAGTATACTACCGGATTTATTTAGTGCAGGTATATATCCATTACTTGTTAAACATGGTGATAATTTAGTTCATTTGCAACTCGCTGAAATGTGTGATATTAATGTTAAAGTTATAGGGGAGAGTTGTTTGAATCTAGAACGTTTTGAACTGATATTTAATGGTTCGTATACTACTAGTTGGTTTAATTTGGAACAAAAATCTAAGATGAAGAATCAGGTTAATCCGTGCTTATTCCAGAAACTCAAAGGACTCCGCGTTGTTTGCAAATCACAAAGCACTGCAGATGTTCCGAAAGAGCATCTTAAATACTTGTTGTCTTCTCCTGCGCTGGAACATATTTATATTAAAGACTCAAATAATCTTACTGATGACCTTGTTAAGGAAGTTTTGAACGTACACAAATTTCCAAATTTGACGCACATGGAACTAGAAAATTGTAATAGTATCACGGAAGAATTTGTGAAAGGAATATTTCAGCTTAGAAACCGATTAAAGACGTTAAAACTCTGGTCGTGCAGCGGTATAACAAGAGCTACATATATGAAATATAAAAAGATAAGCGAAAGAAAAAAGTGGGATTTTGTTCTTGAGTGGACATGATCTAGTCTTGTGTGAAATAGAATCCTTACTGGGATATATTTTGTTACTATTTTGTTGGTATATTACTGAAATTGATGCGTAAGATACTGTATTTTGTTACATTAATCGTTGAATTTTATGTATAATGAATTTTGGAAAAATTTATATAAATTTGATAAATTATATATGAGATTGTTTACTTTGTGTTCTCTATGACATATAGCTATCTAAGAATTAAATTTCAACCTAATCATCTATTGGAGTCAGTAAATAATATAATATGGTATACATTCACGAAATATGGGATGGACCAAACGTGACGTATTTCCGCTGGTACTTCGACATTATTTTCGGTTGGTTCTAAAGGTTTGGAACTTAAAATTACTTACATTTTACGTTCGCTTATAAATATTACAATGGAAGATAGAATGACATGACTCGAGCAGACGGTTCTACCAAATTTTGACACATTTCTTTTATTTTCAGCTTACTGCTTGTGTTTTTGTAGCAGAACATGCACTAAATGAGATGCTCCATTACTACTTGCAGATTGACTTCAGGAGGGTTAACATGAACCAACTTGTGCTAGGCGGCCAGTAAAAGGCACTAATGCTACCCGAATTAAAGTAGAAGCGCACCAGGGAGGCACAAGCGGTAGTGAAGGGGATGCTTCCGTAGGGAGCAGGCGCGTTAGCGACTGTGGGTTATACGCATAAACGAGGATAGTGGAAGAGCACTCTTACATATACAGTACTTTCACTGTCACTCAAAATTCATTTCAGTATGCTGTGCACTGACAGTAATTACTTATATTCACACTCTTAATTCCTTCACAAGAAATGTTTCAAATCATATTTTACCTATAAATTTTCAATTTGGTAGAACCGTCTGCTCGACTGAACCCCATGGAAATGTAATTTTTATTTAAAGATGGAAATAGCAAATGGGTCGAAGATAGGGGAAGTAAGGGAAGTAATTTGCATGAGTGAAACACATCTGCTAATGCTTTTTTACTTAGATGTATTTTATGGAACCAAAATAGTACGCTTTGAAACCTTACACTTGGGTTAAAAGTGGAACTAACAAGTTACTTTCCTCATCCGTTAGTAAGTGAAACAATAAAGCCTATAAAGAGAAAGGAAATGTGTAAAGCTATAAAAATTAATTCGGTAGTTTTTTTGTTTGATAATAACATCAATGGGAAATGCTGCTCACATAATGAGTTTACGGAAATGTATTTTGCAAAATTTTACAATCACATTCGGAAATGTGTTCCTTTCTATAAATTCTCTGTTAATCCCTTTGCTTTTTATGTGTCCATTCCAACTAAAGTAGTGGGTTAAGGACAATGCTACAAATAATTGTTCAAAAGTTACAATTCTTTTACTAATTATATCTTTCTGTCCCCCGTGCAAATCTTTTGCAAATGGATTAAGTTCAGGGGTTTACCACAAACGTGGTTATAAATGTACTGTTTCCAGAAATTATCACTTAATACCTTGAAAGACATTCAATATTAGACACTTTCCTTTCGACTGACTTGTAAGTAAAGGCGAATCCGATGGGAGGAATCTTAAACATGGCTATGTATGTTGTAAGAAATATGTTCAGCACATCTTTTAGCAAGTAATGCACTTACTGACGAAATTACTTTGTTTCATGTTTAGTATTATCGTAGTATAATTATGAAGTACACGTTTTTGGAGTTTCTAGGAGTAGCCCGTGTAGCATAGTAGTTAACAGAACCCACGGTAAACCGGAGACCCGAGTTTGGTATTCTGTCCGGTCGTGCATTTCTATACTATGTACAATCCGCAGCAAAAAACCTGCAACATGAGCATGTAATTCTATTGTGAAACTACGCCTAACAGCGCAGGGAATCAACATAACGTCTAAGTGGCACGAATCACGCCAGGAGAAACCTCGGCGTCCTCCCCTGCACATTTATTTTGGAACAAAAGACTTGGTCGTTCCACAATAAACGTACATGTTCATGTTGTAGTTTTTTTTTTTTTTTTTTCTGCTGACTGTACCGGTAGATGCAAACTTGTGTATAAACTTTAAGACTGAGTACTTTTCATCAGAAGACGTCATGTGAGGTGGCACATTTGTGAATTCATTGATGTATTTTTTGCATCTAAGTTTTTGAGAGATGAAGGAAATTAAACTCCTGGAATTTCTCAAGAAATTAATATTTTAGGCTGGTTTTAAGTGAATGTTGTGTATGAGTTTGCAAAATTTGACATTTGATGTCTTTAAATTATTGCGTAGATGAATCTGAATCGGGGGGGGCATATATAAATGCACTTAATACAAATTACTTTGTCCTCGGAAAGTGCGTGTAAAGACGCAATCTTTTAGTGAATGTGTCTGTAAACGCTGTCCACTTTTCAGCGTAATCTCGGAGCGCTTTTTTGCTCCCCATTATGGAAGTTAAAGCTCATGTTCTGTTTGTAACTTTTTCACAAGATAGGGTTCGTGTCTTACTGGAAAGTGTAGGCACTAGAGAGAGAGAGAGAGAGAGAGAGAGTGAAATCATGTGAGTAACATAAAAGAATATAGTAAGCAAGGCCGCTGTTCGAAGTCTTGATCATTGTGCTTTAGGGTAAAGATGCATTAAAATTACTCATCTGAAGCATCCTTAAATAAAGAAAAATCGAATACAGTTTCGATTGTTGGCTGCCATCTTCGTCAGTACGGTGTGAAAAAAACCGTAAAGTTGATTAGTTACATAGTAAAGGTTCATAACGTGAATTTAATAACTTGCCTCTGTACCTTGGCTCGCGTTGAAATTTTGTTACTCCGATACACACGGATTAGCTAACTCGATATGAGATATAGAGGTAGCTTATTAATTTACTTCGATATATAAATCCATCCTATAACATCCGTCAGCAAAAATTTCGTACATCTGTAAGTACCCAGACAATTTGATATCTGTATCTAAGTTTTGCGGGGCTCGCCCATTTTCTTCCAGTCTCATTGTTCCGATTCTTTCACAATAATCATCATCTTTAGCCTAAAGACCATAACTGTGAGACCTTAAATTAAGGTCATAAAATTTAAATGAATGTAATTTATACTGAGTCAAGTGATGAATCCTGAAGATGGAATACGAGTTCGTATGGAATGAGAGGACGCTTTTCGCAAAACGACATATAATATAGGCATATTTGTATGGTCTTTTGTTCTTGTGCTTGCTTATGGAAGAAGCTTGATTTATTATGTATGTTCAGTTCATCACACAAGACACAAGAAGATTTTTAGATAATTTTAAGGTATTAAGCACGGAAATGAAAAAAAAAAAAAAAAAAAAACTGATTCTTGTATTGAAGTTAGAAGGAAAAAGAAGAGACCAGAGAATGATGGGAAATTTGAGTAGGTCTATTTTTGCGATTTTCATGACGACAGTCTCATTATGTTTACATTTTTTATTGCCATATATACTAAGGATCTATGTGCTTTTTTTGTGCATAACTTTATACCACTTTACTCGAAGGGAGATGGTAAAATTTACGCTAGCGGGGAGTAGGTTTCTTAACCTATGACGAAATTTGACAATTTTTGCGATTTCAATGCTGGAACACACTCATATTTACAAATTCCATACATTAGCCAAAACCACGTATACTAGGATATTTATACTGCCTTTTATGCACAAAGTTAATGCCACTTTATTCTAAAGATAATGAGAAAAATTTACGGAAGGTATAAGAATTCATATGCGTTTTGACGTACTTTTTTTCACCCCAGTTACGTAAAATTTTCCTTCGAAAAAAGTGGTATGAACTTTGTGCATAAAATCAGTATGAGTATCCTAATATATGCAGCTACACAAATTCATGGAATTTATGAACATATTGGCATTTCAGTCATGAAATCGGGAAAATACGTTGATTTTTCATGCACTGTTTAACAGATGTTTTATAACTGGGGCAAAGCAACCAATTTTGAATAATTTTAGGGGTGCTAAGTACGAAAATTACTATGAAAAAGCAAGATCGGTTGTTGGTTTGAAGTTACAGGGGAAGGGGACAAGAAATGTGAAAATATAGGAAATCAATGTATTTTTGCCACTTTCATGACTGAACTCGGTTCTCAAATTCTTTATATTCTTCAGAGCCTCGTGTACTAGAACCTCGGTATTGTTTTTGTGGACAAAGTTTATTCTCCTTTTTTCCTAGCCAAATGGGAAACTTTGCAATTTGTCAAGTTTTCACAATCTCAATTTTGTTACGAACCAATTGATCTCGTTTATGTATGGTTATCGAGCTTTGAATATAACGACATGGTTCTCGGTTCAAAATTGTGAATATTTATCAAATAAGACCTATAAATGAGAGTTCCCTTATACTATATTATCAGTATTATGGTTCATCAATTGTTTTTTAAGTGCAGTTGCTAGTTATTAAAACGAAAGATAAAAAAATCAAGAATTTTGAGGGACTTCGGAGAAGAACTTAAGCAGTCTTCATCAAAATATTTTGTTCAATTATATGGAAATCCTTTAAATTTAAGTGCTGATTGTTGTATCTTTTTTGAACTTCAAAGTTTTTTTTTTTTTCTAAAATTATAGTATTTTTAAAGGAAACTAAAGAAGTGAGGAAAAATAATAGAAACGTAATTGTAAGATCTGTTTAAAAAAAAAAAAAAAAGCTTATTATAAGCAAAACGCGTGCTATGTCCCAATAACTACAGTACGGAATAATTTATCAAGGAGCTATGCTTATATAATAAATTATTTTGCTGTTTGAAGTAAGGCGAAGTGTGTTTTAATTGTGCAAGTATGCGCTCAGAATTCAAATACAAAGAGCTTTCGAGATTTAACTGAGATAAATAAATAAACATCATTACTTCAAATTTTTTTCATGAAAAAGCACAGATACTGGAGAAAGCTCAACTCAGTGCTCAATTTCTTGCCACTTCTGCAAATAAGATTTTTTTTGTTTTTCCAACCATCTTTGTTGTTTCTAAGGTTACTTAAACTTTATGCTGTATTTCTCAGCGAATTTTCTTCAGTGACTAGAACCGTAAATTTTATGATTTACCATTAATTGAGATAACTATAAAACGCCAAGGGGAGGATAATACCGCAAAACTCCAGTAACTTACTACCTGAAGATCATTATTTTCGGCACAATTTGCGCACGATTATCAGGAAGTGTACAAAGAACGATAAGGAAAAAAAAATGTAGTAACCAACAAAAGAAAGAATAGCCTCCCTCATTGAATTCGCACATACAGATAAATGAGTGTGATATGAAATCAGTGATTCTCTCCATTTGTGACATGTAATATACAATTCAACCATCAGAGGTGTTCTGCATGTAGACCCTGAGTTGTCCAAACACATAATAGTTTTGTATAGTCCGTGGGCTGTCTGAGTTGTTGAGCATCGATTTCAACAGTGATAGAATATGGTTGTTCAGGGAACGGACAGGGTATGGTGGTTAACGCATTGGCATTGTAAGCGGGGAAACCCAGGTGTAGTTTATATGTACTTACTGTAAACACTATTGTGTATCAAATTACTAAGCCTTCAGTCGCAACTCAATTGAAGGTAGATAGTATGAATACTAATATATAAAATATTAGTTGCTCTTGGAGCTACTTAATTCTCTCCTAAATACACTTATATTTTGTATTACACTGATCAACTTATTATTTTCGTCAATAGGCAAAGCCCAAAACTTCTCTAATATATGCAAAATAAGAACACTATATTTAACAAACAATAATCTTCTAGTTACCTCCCTTACGGGAGATTTATAAAGAAAGTCCCGGCCTTATAGCCCTGTGGACTGCTTCACTAAATTTGTTTTTAAATGATTTGTGAAAAAGTAGATTTGTATAAAATGGCGCGTTCCAACATGGACAAATTCGCCTCTTGTAAGTAATTTGTTTTAACCCTGTTCGTAAAAGTACTTGAGGGTTAGAGGCGCAGGACATATAAAAAAAGATGTAATAATATATAAAGATTGTAAAAAATCACTAGACTATGCCTAAAAAATAAAATTATGTTCGAGATCACAATTGCACAATTGAAAGAGCATGACGCTCCAGGTGTGAAGACGTCCGTCGCCATCTTCCAACAATCTTTTAAAACCCAGGCAACAAATATTTACACACTACTTTAAATCGAAGGTTCAGTCTCAGAAAAAGGAAGCACTTTCAGCCCGCTTAATTATATTAATTCCTAACACCGGATTCAAATCACTGTCCAGTCTTGTATATTTTAACTCTTTGTATATATCGATATACAGAGAACTTTATTATGTTCTCCCTAAGTCAAAGGTAAGTGAATTAAAATTGAGACTTCTAAGATTATCAAAAAACATACATCATGTGTACACTCGCTTTCGCAGGTGGCAGTACATAAAAAATCGAGAATCCTTCGAGATACGAACTCTATATCACAATAAAGACTTATGTACTGTTTGTGTCTTGATAATTCACGATATTTGCTTGTACTTCATCCTTGTGATTTGTATTTTCTAGTTTTAATATTTTAGTTTCCCTGGTAATAGAATAGGAACACTACCCACGATCTGAATGGTTAAGATTACAGAACAGAATTGTATTGAGTAGGCACTAGTCCGTCTCTATATTAATCCTTTCCAGTTGAAATTTAGTTCTATGAAACACCAAGATGTTCGTGTTAACTAATTTTGACCTGTTCCAAAGTGCAAATTACGATTGAATTTGCTGTAAATATTGAAAGATCGAGATTTGAATTTTTATTTTCTCACGTCCAATTAAACTTCACTGAGTGGCACGTTACGTCAATTTCTCATTGAGTTCATTGTTAAGGTCTATCATGTTATGTTCATAGATTCATTCCTGAAGAAAATGAAGTTGCAGCTAGATGAAATGCGACAAATTCATTCATACACATAGAGTAAGGATATAGTTTAAGAGGTTTCAGCTGCTTTTCCCACTGAAACTAAGTTACGTGAGTGGAGACTGTGGCGCCGACACTCAAGGAAGTTGGGTACCACGATAAAAGCAAGAACGAATCAAATCATTTAGAGCGTGAGTCTGATAGAATTAGTTAATGATACACTGAGATACTGCCAGTAGCAGACGATGCAGTTAGTTACAACTCCAGCCTGTAGTGTCACCGAATCACTTTCTTTGCATAGTGGGAACGATTTGAATTTCCATTAGGAATATGGGAAGTGGTTCATCAGGGTAATCAGTGCTCATACCTGTTGTGTTAAATTTGAAATAATTTGAGCTGTGACCAAAATAACTTGCAAACGATACGACTGATCTTACAGTGCCAGTGTGTTTAATCCAGAGAAATCATTTCAAGAGTTCTTATTACAAAGAATGTGGTTTATAAGCAAGTATAAATCTGTTTTATATAAACATTTTGTTATATATGAAGCTATATAACAGTATATGAAGCCGATAGATTTTGCTAAGAACAGTGTATACGTGAGAGTATATGAAGCTATATGTCAATGTGAAAACTCGTACATTGGTATGACCAAGTGGAATATTGACATCAGAATAAAAAGTCTGTATCGATTCTGTGGCTTCAGGTCTTTCCTAACATCTAGTGAGTTAGTAGGAAAGTTAGAAATAACTACATCGTATATTGGAAGGAATGTATTGGAATTGTATCATGTACAAAAATCAGCTGGAAAGTTACTGGTCTTCCAGGGAAAGCAACGTGATAGCAAGCTGAAATTTTATATACGTTTTGCATAGTCCCCTTGTACTTGAGTGCACTTTTCCTCTGCAGGATACTCCAACTTCTCTAACCCACTGAAGAAAGGAACAAATTACAGGAAGCAAATGATAATCTGGAGGTGCTGAGTGAATAAGTGGGTGTTGGATCAATTTAAAACCATAGACATGCTGTTGCTGGACTGTCTGGCACCCAGTGAGGCACGGTTCGTTGTCATAAAGAAACAGCACCGCATTCCAATTGATGCTTCAACTGAATCTACTGTCGCAGGCGCAGCAACAGATTTGAGTAATAGTCTGGTCTATTCTGTGGACAGAAATTCGCTGTGGATCCAAAAAATTGTCACAATCACTTTCTCCGTGGAAAGTTGACTACGAAACTTCCGTGGCGGAGATGAGAAATATTTTCGGTATCGTGAGTGCTGTTTTCTCTGTGGGTCGAAATATGTTTCATCCTAAATCACAAACTTGCTTAGAAAATCTTAATCTGCATGCATACATTGCGAATTTCAGCACTTGTTCTTACTTCTGGTCAACTGTCAAGTTCCATGTAATCTGATGCTCAGCCATCTTCCGCATATCCAAATGATAGCGAGAAATGAGAAATACCTAGACGTGTTGAAATAGTTTGTGTTAATAGCGATCCAACATGATCATGTCTTGCACTTTCGTGTTATCGGTGGAAGCACTTCGTGACCGCTCGGGGTTCGAGATTCATCACTGAGAGACTGGTAATCTACGTTTAACGTCATTCACTTACAACTTCAGTACTGTACAGAATGGGGCATTGTCCTGTAAGGTGTTCTGCATTTCCTTATGAATCTTTCCTCCAACTTTTGAGGAAGAGACACCGAATCACTGCACGATCGGCGCCATGTGCTGCTCATTTACAGATTACTTCATGTTGGCTCACGATTCTATCTACAGAGAAAAATGTTTCAACATTAGAACATATAACCTCGTAGGGATAACATACAAAAGTTTCATGAATAAGAAATGCTTCCTTCTGGTCAGGTGAGAAACTTCCCAGTCAACCTTTTGTAAGAACGGAAAGACCCAAATAAAATTCTAGTAAACTTTACTTATTAATTTACATTATACCCAGAGGCGAGATAGTGGAGCAATTGATCATAGGGTTATAAATTGGTAAAATGCACATGGATTATATTGTGAAGTGATAATTTGGCACTTGAAAATCTACAAATTATATGTTTTGTGTGTTTAGATTTTATAATATTTTTACGCTACATGTTAGTGTTAGGATTGTTAGTTGGTCAACATGTGATTTAAGTTTTTAATGTTAGTTATGGATAAATGTATATGAAAGTTCAGTGAATTAATCGATTTTCACAGTGGAGCGACTCAGGTTGAGAGCAGAAGCTGCTCTCGAAATAATTTTGCTGAGATAAACACATGGGCAGTATTATAATATCCGTATCATTTTAGTAAGAAAGATGTCAGATCTTCTCTATATCTAAAAAATTACATAACTACTAATGTATCCTTATATATGATACAAAAAAAATAATTTGCTTTAAACCCACGTCCTGCTTACATGCGAGCTTATAAAACAATTTTTATATTATTTAATATATTTCACGGGGTTTAGATATGATATAAATAGGATTAATTCGAACAATCTTGAGTTTTAGCTAAAATATGAAGATCTAATATGCAGAATGCAGTTTCATGAATACTATAAATGGCTTTGTAATGTAGCTGGTACGTAACATTTTTCAAGTTGTAACAAGGAAAGAAAGAAGAAAAGGTCTTCTCATTTATTTATTAACGCTAGTTTTAAGTACATACGTTAATAAAATTTTAAGGGATAGCATGAGAACAATTCCAGTAATCCGATTTTAAGAACTTGAAATGTTCATATGATGTTATGTTGTGGGCTACCCTTATGAAGAAAAGAGGGAAGAAGAGTATAAGAAAATCCTCTATTCGAGGGAGGAGAACAGAGTTGGATACATCCCTGGGTACGGAAGGTTCTCCATGCTATCCAGCTACTAGAAAGTCTACCAACAAGCTACGCAATGTATTACTAACACTAATAAACTGGAACTTGAGAAAAAATATATTTCAAAACAGAAAATCGTGACGAAGTGAGAAAAAAATTAGATCAACACTAATTTTGACCGGAGCCAGTTCTCAGAATCTTTCGCCCACTTGATACGTCCCGAGGTGTTTCTCTTAATGCAATATAAACAAGTCAAAGGACTCGTCTGGAAACAACATTAAAATTCGCCAATTTAGTTTGTATTACCTCAAATCGTTAATTGAGGACAGAACTTGGTATTTATATTAAGCATGTTCAGTGGCGGCGGTTGGACGTTAAAAGTGGGGGGGGGCAAGATATGATTCTGAATATTTAATATCAATGTTAGTTTTCCTGGTTGCTTGTAACACTTTGTTTGACGAAAGGTTGTATAGCTATTAGGATACTGTCTTTTTCAGTTATATCGTATATCTTGTTTCATATTTTATTAAGTAAATTGACAAGAGCAACGCAAGTAGATACTAGCCCTTTGTACTCTTAAACAACGAAGGTGTAAGAAGAGATTTGATTCCTTGCTCATGAATATCTGTCTGGAAAATTGTGTGATCAGATTAGGGGCCTATTTAATAACAAATTTGCAAAACAAATAAACAGAAAGGATAATATTAATCAAATAATCATAGTAATGAATAGTGAGGCTTGTTTTGCAAAAGTTATATTGAAACTGGAAATTAATGAACAACTTATATTTTTAATTCCACGAATGCTATTATGTGTATTATTACTCTTAGAATGACAGTGAATACTATAAGTATATTTTACGACATTTAAAGAAATACTTTTGCAGCTTCCCGAAATATGTTCGCTGCCATTAAGTACAGTTTTCACTTTCTTGGAATATATCAAAACTCAGCAATACTTAGTCACTCCACATTTCAGTTATACAAAATAATCCTAAAACCTAGAATTATGGTGAATTCACTAAATTTAATTGTATATACAAAACTGTATATGTACACCCCTAAACTCGTATATTACACTGCAAAATTAATATTCCTTACTGAGCTCCTTCATGGCTAAGCGGTTAGCGTACGCGCCTTAGACGTGGGAGACCCGGGCTCGATTCCCGGGGGGAGCTCACGTGGTTCGGATTCCACGTTAATCATTAAGTCCACGTCTCATATAACTTCGCTGCTGAACAGGATGTTAAACTGAAAAAATCAAATCAAAATATTATTATTAGAAAGAAAATACATTTTAGGAACTGTCGATTTTTGTACAATTAAAGAATAACTTGTGAAGGACTTCTTTTCTTGCGAAATGTTATCTCAATTAGTTCCAGAGTGGCTGACTGACATATCGATCAATTGCAAGAAGAAATGAAAGTACGTTCGAATTGTGGCGCTCCAACAGGTTAATTTTGGGGCTATTTTTAGTGGCAGTTCAAACGCAATTCCTGTAGCTTTCTTAATTCCACGGGAGGACAACCAATACGTACTCATAGAACGACAAATATTTTATGGCACCATTTTTATTCTATGAACCAATAATACCTACAAAATTTTATATTTCCAAATGAAACTATATATATTAGACCTAATGGGTAATTTCAAAAGAAGTGGGGGGCAACTGCCCCCCTTTGCCCCCGAATCGCCGCCCATGCATGTAATGATAGTTACACTAATAAATGAATTAATTTTATTATTAGGCATCAAGTAAGTAATACATACAACAGAACTCCCCTTTCAGTGTGGGGAGGTAATTACAAAATAAATAAATAAAACACATTCCCTTTGGAATTAGACTACACTTCTACACTTTAGTCATCGTAGCTTTACCTAGAATGATATAGCTTGAACACAAATTGTATACCAGATATTTTCAAAGTAAACAACATTCAGTATATAATCTTCACACAATATATAATTTCAATAATAGATTGCTGTTGTTAGTTGCATAATTTTGAATTATTCAGACAGACAAAATTTGTCAATGAGTATTTCTGTCCATATTTAATAAGACTTAATTATATTTTAGTTTATAGTAGAAAAGAAAGAAAGAAAAATCATTAGTAATATCTTCAGGTTCACAATTTACTTAGCTTAATCCGTTACAGGTACAACACTTCTCAATTCACTCTCTAGGCTTCTTCAGGCATTTGACCCAACAAATTATTTCACTATTCTGCGTGACTGCCCAAATGCAAAAACGGCTGCAAAATCTGCCAGTGATAATTTAGTTCAGGTTACTGCGTCGAAAAGGGGAGAGTACTGATGCCATTCACTGCTAGCTGATACTTCATAAATTGTTTCGACTACATGAGTTGTACTGTCAGCAGGAACGAGGTCACACTAAACGACCTTAACGCTACTTCTGTAAAAGAAAGAAAGAAAAAATCCTAAAATGTTGTTACTAATTTTAAGCAAGTATCTAACTAGCAGGGCCAACTCTGGAAAGGAACCTTAAAACAATAACAATCGAAACGATTGTATCAGGTTACTGTGAAAATCATGTTTTAATGCCTTTTTACTACTGTGAAAGAATGCTCAAACGTAAACACCTTTGCACTTATTAGTGATGAGGTGGTGAAGGGAAGGATTGCTGTTTTCCCGGAAACTTAGAACCCATAGTCCTGACTGGAAGTGACTAAGTTAACACACGATATTGTAAACCGACATCATTTAGGATAAAGCATATAACACTCAATACAAAATATCATACTTTATACACTATCGTTCAGCAGGCTGGACAAACGTAAAACTTTAAATTTTCCTTTGTTCTATAATTTCCGGAAATTTTGAAAGAGTACCAAGTATTCTAATAAAAGAAACTGAAGTATAGCAACAAATTATTCCTCCTAAATTAACGAATCCACTACTACACAACGAAACTTCTTATTTCCGGTTACATCAATGCTGACCACATGGGCTTGTTCACAATCACCAACTATGTCTCGGCGAGAAATCTAGTAACATCCAGCATAGAAAAGTAATTTGGTTTACCTGTAGTCCTCTTTGTGATATTTAGCTGTGTCAAAAGTAATGGAAGAGAATTATACTTTTGCCATTCCTACCCTGAATTTGCTATTCATCACCAGTGAAAAGGTTCCATTGTTTTGGTTCTGAGCTTATCCTATCTCCTACATTCAGAATTTTAAAGCATCATAACGTCCTTGACCAACGTCATACCCACCAGCTGCAACTTCAATTATAATTAACTTCTCAGTTGGCCACCTCCCATTATTCACATCACTTTATGATAAGTCACATCTCGACCATCTTAATCTCTAATGTTCGGCAAAACTTTATCAGACAACCGACGGAGTTAGTTTTTATCAATTTTTTAACCTGGAAACTGTATAGTCCTTCCTGTACTAGCGTCATATAACAACCATAATTATTGACATTTTATGCTTTTAATAAAACATTAATATATCTTACCTAACAAGTATCCATAGGAGGCAGCATCACTGCAGACAGCGAGGACGATAAACAAATATTTGAGAATTCTTTAAATCGAACACACGAGAGGTGCCATTTGTCTCTCCAAACTTCTTATCAAACTGTCATACGTGAGAGAAAAGGACCATCTCAATGTAATTTGGTATTATTCTTTCATTTAGATCCCTAGTACTGAAAAGGGAGATTAGATTTCAGTCAATTAATCAAGATCCTTTTAGATTGTTTCTGTCTTTAGTTTGAAGAATGATCAGGTTGTTCATATGAAGAAAATGTGAAACATAACATATAACGCGTAGAAGGCAACACACCACGAAGTTGCATAAAGTCACCTTTTCAAATATATGTATCAATATGTTTTATCGTTTTACTTTTTATAACATTAAAACATGTAACGGTATATTGAAGATCTGAGAATTTTTTTCTCCTAAAGATCTGAAGAATTCAGAAGTGTGTCTGGAGTTTAGTGAGAGTAATTTGTTTAATAGCCTGAATAATGATCAATATATACTTGTAAAAAGGCTAAAAACTTAAAAGATTGTAGTTTCATATGATCTTTAACCCATTAGCGCAGACTTACGGAAGAAATTCCGTACTTTCGTAAATGGACAAAGGGCAGATTTATCGAAATTTTCCGTTTCACTTCCCCCTGTCCCATTTCCCTTCTACTAACTCAAATGTTACCAGGTATGTTGCATAGGGCTTCGTGATATACAAAAATATGTTTCATAATAGTCTTTGACATGTATGTTCATACAAACATAACAGGAATATTCTTAATGTTTCCAATAAATGTTTATAAAATATAATACAATTTCCCTGAAAAAATCCCTCTCTCACTGCGTTTTAATTTCCAGAAAGCGTATATGTCAATAGGTTATTTTAAAAATACTTGTAGATAAAACTCATGTTTGTATACGTTAAGATTACTTATTTTGTATTTGAATGTTCATCTTATGTATCCTTATGTAAAATAAATTCCTGAAGTATTATAGCCCAAGATACTAGTTTATTGCATGCAAAGATCATTATATAGCACAGATATGTCGTAGCACCTGGTTCACACTTTTTTATGATAGAATCTAGCACATGAGTATTGTAATTGTTAAGACTATAATAATCTTTGTAAGTTAAAACTCTGACTTTTCACTTTGTGATAAGAATGGAGTGATTGTTACCGAAATAATAGCTAATGTAAGAGTGATTTCTAGAGACCGGATGTTTAGGCATTAAAAACCTGGAAAATAGGCAGGCTAATAGACACTTAAAATTTTAAAAAATGGAGAGTAAAATAGGCACTAAAATGTAACTTGAAATAATGAAGGTAAATACTCAATTCAATTAAAAATATAAATTCAAGTCATAGATAATGTTCAAAGAATATAGAAACGTGCCTATTTGTTAATTTCTTCTTTTACTGTATGTATAAAACGAAGCTTGATATATAAAATACAATATACTTTCCCAATAAAGTCTTATTTTGAAGAAAGTGCATAAAATAGGCAACAATAGGCACTAAAACAATTATTTAGGCAGTAAGGGGCGAAATAGGCAAAATAAAATGGGCGTAAATTGAAACTATAACCTCCCATATAAACTTTAAAACGTTACTTTTGATAATGCCTTTAATATTAAAGAATAGGCACGTTGCCTAACATCTGGTCTCTAGTGATTTCATTGAATCTACTTTCCTTATCTTAACCTTTTATGCAATAAGAATTAGGACGATCTAAATTTCTTACGTATCATACTCAGGCAACAGATATTTTCGAATAAGAATCGATAATTGTCAATGTTTCTTTTCTTTTTGTGGTAGGCACCTGATATTCTTCTCAATGTTGAAGTTGTAGAAGCAAGAGACTTACGACCCAAAGATGCGAATGGTAAGAGAAATATATTACGTAATACTTATTATTTATTAAACAAATCAAATTATTTTTAAAGAAAATATGTATCTAAAAATATTTCTTATTCCTTCAACTTTTTTGATTACTTCGTAGCTTCATTTGAAAATTCTCTCTCGCTCAAGTCTATGATTCGAACTCGTATCAAATGCAAAATGTAACTTACCAATACAGTGCCTTCCGTTTAACTTTAACCCATTTCAAATGGTATAAATTGAAAGTAAGTTAAAGGAAGGCTTCTACATAAAATGTTGTTTCTTTTTACCGAAGTCACGTACTTTCGTCAGTTATTTTCTGTTTTTAGTGTATGTATGTTGACATATGGAGGCCCGATGCATTTTTTTTGTATAGCTTCTTCAAATATACTGTATTATGAAAATGAAATGAAATCTTTCAGTTTAACGTCCCATAATTGTCCTTTTAGGGCATGGGAGACGGATGATTAAGGCAAATGATGATGGAATAATCGGTGAATCCCATGCACCAGAAGCAAGCGCTTTACCACTGAGTCACCGTGACTCCTATATAGTATTATGAAACTAAACAATGTCAATATACGACAATATAAAACCATCATGTTTCTCACCATCAATAAAATCTATACTATTAAGATAAATAATACAATAGAACAAATCTTATGGGACTTAATTTTATTTATTCATTCATTCATTTTTAAGCCGTAATAAAGGTTAAATTTTACAAATAGTTTCAAGCCACATCTGGCATCATCTTCAGTGTTGTTGTTGAAGTCTCGCTGCTAAACTGATTACAAATTATGGAGACTAGGTCCACTCGAGCCTTCGGCCCGCTACATCACCAAAGAACGACTCATCAAAATAGGGATACATTAAATACAGTGAAACTGTAAATATCCGAATTAATGAATTACAGACGTCCCCAGATATTTCTAAAGCGAAAACAAATGAGTGAAAAAATCATACGAATTAATCATAAAACTGTTCTTCCACTTTCAATCTCCCAAGTTTTATCACAACTACCTCTATAATAAGAAATGAGTGTAGTAGTGAGACTTCAACAATCACACTGAAGAAAAAAAAAAGGCGAGCATGCCTTGAAACTGTTGGTGAAATTTAATCTTTATATAGAGTTCTAGGCAAGAGTTTTTGTCTAGTTGAATAATTTACTTTGCGGTTAGTTTATTAGTGTTTCCTACACTCGTTTTGCTAATTACTTTAAGTTTCCTGAGTTGCTTTGTTAGCAATATGAAAAAGTAATGAATATCGTTGCTCTAAAAAACACACAAAATGAGAGTTTAAATATACTTTGTCAGAGCTAAGAGAATAAATCGTTGGAAACGATTATAAACTAAAATAAACGTGACGTAAATTCCTTCCCAATTAAGTTTAATTGTAAAAATTAAGTAATGATTTTTTTTTTTTTTTTTTTCAAGGTTCCCTTTGTAGACTAGTCCGACATATGTGTGCAATGTTTCAGAAGTAACTGGTATTTGAAATTAATTCCAAAGCAAGTTGTTTAATTTTGAGAATGAATTATGGAGAACAGTTCCTAACAGTGTGATATTTTTAGTATAAGATTGTCTCTAATGATGATTTTTACTTTATAGGTCTAAGTGATCCATTTTGCACGTTATATTTATCATCAGCTGCTACTCACAGATACAATACATCAGTTAAATCGGGTACTTTAAATCCAGTATGGGAGGAACACTTCTCTTTGTGAGTATCATTTTCAATTTTTACAACTAGTAGAATCCGACTTATTAAAGTACTTTAAGCGATGTTCGTACTTTGGTGCTAAAGTGTCAAAAATCTTCATATTCTATGATAAATCTCTGTACTGCCAGCTAGTAAAGTGTGTCGTATGCTATAATTTAAAATTGCTTTAAATTACTCGCTGAACAAAACAATAAGTTTATTGTAGAAGTTATTAACGTGTAAAAATTTCGCCAACTATCCACTTTGGCTTTATCAGACACTAGATAGTGTTTGATGAAGCCAAAGTAGATAATTGGCGAAACTGTTACACGTTAATAATTTTAAAAATAAACGTATTGTTTTGCTCAGCGAGTAGTTTAAAATCAAATTTAAGTCTACAAAAAGGGAAACAATGGGAACATTGTAATTGCCATTATGTCTTCCTGAGTTTCAATAATGTTTTAGACAAAACCACTGTGTACAGAAAGTTTTACCTAAATCAGCCTATTTATACAAGGCTACTTATCATTAGAATATTAACAATTTTTTTTTTTTTTTTTTTTTGAAACAGTGTGTATTGGTTAGTTACGCAATGAAGTAAAATATTATTTGTTCAGGAACTATAGTTTTGGTTTTCAGTTGAAAATTCATTGAGAATTTGGTTTTCAGTAAAATTCCCCAGTTATTTTTGGATTATAGGAAGACTTTTGAACTCATTTAAAAAGAACTTACCATATTTGCCTCACAATCTTAGTTTTCACAATTAAATTTTCGTTCCCTCCAATAGCGATAATAATAATAATAATAATAATAATAATAATAATAATAATAATAATAATGAGTCGTTTCACGTTATGAAACTACTATAGACTTCCAAGCTATGAATTCAGTGCTGAAAACTAATACTAGATCTATCACTTCCGGTTGTAATAGCGAGATAAGGTCAGAGGGGAAAGTTATTGAATCCATGCATTGCCAGAATGATCTTAAAAAGATTTTTTTTTTTTTTTCGAAATTTATATGAAATTGTATATGATATTTATTTGATTAAATTCAATGGATAATACACTTGCGTATTAGGGGATCTATTGAATTAGCTACATTGAGCTGTCACTTTTTATCACCGCATATATACTGAAAATGCAAATATAACTAGTGGCCACCGATTACTATTTGTACCAAAATGTTCACCATCCTCTTGGGTGTTAATCACCAATATCTATGACTTACGGTTCCGGAGATATGGGTCCTTAAATATCCCGAAATCGGCACTTTTTTTGCCAATATCTCGGGTACAGTAGGAGTGTCGCGAAAATTTCCAGAACTTCTTTAGATAGTTTTTGATGCTGCTCAAAATTGATATTTTCTACATGTTAATGTGAAAAGAAGAAACTCGTATTGTAGAGAATAGGAAAATGTAGTTACCGGTATAATTGTTATTTGTTTAGCCCTATTGAATACAGACAGTCCATGAGGTGTGGACCTACAGTTTAACGTGGAATCAGAACAACCGTAATGCGTTAATTGCTATCCTACCGGAAATTGAATCCAGGAGCACGTGCACGAAAGATGTGCGCACTAGCTAATAGACCAGCGGGATGCCAGAAAAAATATTTATAGTTTTATTATATGTAGTTGCAGTTGGACCGGGTTTTGTTTCCATATGTATACATTAAATTACTTTTTAATACAACAAATAACGATTGATAAAGGAACGATAGAATATTTCCGTGTATAGCTTAATTATACTGTTCTTTGAAACTATTGATCCGCTAATACATTTTAATATAAGCAATTTATAAAGAATTAGTTTTAAGTACAATTGTTAAATAAACATGTAATTATTCTGATATTTTTCTGTTTCAGGCCAGTAGAAAACCAGTTAGAAGATGTTCTAAATGTGGAAGTTTGGTAAGTTCTTTTATTGCTGCTCTTGAAATTTATATACATAATATAATAGGAAGTTGAAGTAAAAATAACAAAGGTAAATCCAGATAAAACAGTCACTTTTTTTTTTCTTTTTATTTTTTGTATACAATTTAATGAGAATCTAAGATTAAGATAATTATTTTCATAATACAAAACATGATAGACAATTTTAAGGTTTAACTTCGTATGTGCAGATTACAATTTGAATCAGTGAATGGAAAAAGAACATTCCACGAGATTTTACTTTTGAAAAGCTAAAAACAATATCGCTTACTGGAAATTACATTGCTTATACAAAACTATTTGTAGCTTATGTTAAGTCCTTTCATTTCCCAAAACACTGAAAACGTAATGAGATTGGATATTTAGTTACACAGAAAAAATGAAATGAAATCTTTGAGTTTTACGTTCCACGTTATGCCGGTTAGGCTAAAAGAGACGGTGATGAGTAATGAATGAAATGGTGGAATGAAGAAAGTGAGAGGAAACGGGGGAACCCCGAGAAACTCACGCACACGGTGTTTGCCCACCACAAAGTTCACTTGGTGGAGGCTGGGATCGAACCCGAGACCCCAAGCACCAGAGGTAAACGCTCTGCCACTGAGCCACCGCGGCCCCTTTAGTTACACAGAAATTGCTATCAAGGAATATTCGTCTTTATTGTTGTAATGTTTCCACTCAGATTCAATTGTAATTTAATTAATCTATACTATGCGTAATTTATGATCAGTGTTGCATATTTTAAAATGGTTAACACAATTAAATGCACTTATAAATTTTTAAAAGTGGATTTTGTTTTTAATTCTATAATATTATATCCCGCTTAGTTATTAAGGCCCGAATTCAATTAGTGGTTTGGACTCTATTTAAAGCGGTAGACACCGTCTGAGATAGTTTTGGCGCTGAAAAGATGTATTAAACTCCGATAATTTTTTAATGAATTTGTAATATTCTATTCATACGTATCTGATAATTAGTTTGACAATAGCAATCAACATTTTTAACTTCATTTCATAAGGCCTATGTAGGAATAAGTTTTATATAATTTCGTCTAATATATGTTTGTAGCTGGATTTTATTGGTTCTGACATGGGATATGTATTTCATTATTGTGCCTTGTATAAGCGAATAATACTGGGTAACAAAAAATGTAGTTTTCTTTAACAAAGACAGCTCACTGTATATATAAAGAATCGTCATTATTTTATAATATGCAAAAACGAAGTTCGTAAGATTGACATTTCTATTATCGTATTCGTTACAATCTTCTAGCATTTTAATCAGGGTTACGCTCCAGAAAAATTTCTTCAGAATAAAATGTCATACGGTAAATACTAATGAGTGTCTATAGTATACTGTAATTACTAGATGTTTAATAAACCTTACTTAATTTACCTAATAAATATACTGCTCTAAATTTTTAGTAGCTTAACTAAGGAACTGAATATAGTTAATAATAGTTGCTTGGGTGAAAATATAATGTATACCTTGTACTATGAATCAGCACTAATTTATTATAGGGCAGCCAAGTAGGAGCTTCATATATCATTATCGAAAAAAATATAATCTTACAAAAAAAAACTGTACGGGGGAAAAAAAAAAACCTTTAACATTAGAATAGTAGTAAATGTACGAATGGTTTAAATAAATTTATGGAATTAATTGTTGAATTTTTGACAAAATTTGTTTCTAAGGTAATTGAAATCGTTATACCAAACATTTTATTATCAGCATTCAAATTATATTAAATAAAAGAGCTCGTTTAAGAAATAAGATCGCAAGTACGTTATGTAAGAAAATACCTGGCAATTATTTACGAAGCACAATATGTATTATATTGCAGGGATTTCGATCCGGCAGAAACAGTTCGAGAGAAGATGATGAAAATAGGTGAAGTAAAAGGTGTGAAAGGGCTTAGAAAACTAATGAAAGAAATTGCTATCACAGCTTCCACTGGAAAACATGATAATGAATTTGTTGGCAGCTCACAAATTCCGATAAAGGTATGTTTAATAATATTTTGATATAATATAAAAGAAGTGTTCTTTTTCTCTTTAATGATAGAAAGGAAGATTTCAGTTAATTGCGATTATATTATTTATAGTCATAATTACATAGTATTTAATCGCATATTATCGTAGCATTAAATAATAGTGTTATATTATTTAATGCTATTAAAAACTAGTTCATAGTACAGATACTTTAAACTTTGAAATAGAAATTTAAAATAAATTCTTACTGTTTAAATGTTGCGGTGCCTTTCTTTGGGCCAAACGCTCTTTTCTCCGGGGTTTTTTAGGTGTATTTTTTTTTCGTTTGATTGTTTATAGTACCGAAAGTGGT
Source organism: Thermobia domestica (assembly GCF_964235325.1). Taxonomy (NCBI): domain Eukaryota; kingdom Metazoa; phylum Arthropoda; class Insecta; order Zygentoma; family Lepismatidae; genus Thermobia; species Thermobia domestica. Next base: position 168,381,550 of record NC_137454.1, on the reverse strand, counting down.
ATTTCTGATGATACACTATTGAAGAAGATTGTAACTTTTAATGGGGGTATTAAGTTTTTTTTCCCCGATATAATAGTTAGTAATAATCATATCCCAATCCCTAGCGAGATATCCTTTCTCGATGTGTAGCGTTGGGTTTTTACTTTTATGAACTATACTTCAAATACATTTCTTTCATTATTTCCGTCTTCTTTAGCCTCACCGGCATAATCGTGGGACGTAAAACTCAAAGATTTCATTTCATTTTTTCTTTCAATATTTAAGCTAACATAGTGAGAAAAAAAAGTATTAAAATTTTTTACATGCTTGTTGGTTTGGGGATATTGAAAAACGCTGGTTTATATGAATAAAATTTTGAGATTTACATAAGGTTACAAAAATTTAAAAAGTTGATCTGGCTACATTGTGTATATATATAGCGATTTAAAAGTTATCGTTGAATGGTTATGGTGACGTGCTGAGTAAGAAAACACTATTGGAAAGAACACTTAAATCACAAAGGTTATTAGTAATTCAATTAGTGCACTGACAATAGAAAAATGAAAATGAAATTTTTGAGTTTTACGTCCCACGCTTATGCCGGTGAGGCTAAAGGAGACGGTGATGATGAGAAATGAATGAAATGGTGGAATAAAGAAAGTGGGAGGAAACGGGAGAACCCCGAGAAAACCCACGCACACGGTGTTTGTCCACCACAAAGCTCACTTGGCGGGAGCAGGGTTTGAACCCGAGACCCCTAGCACCAGAGGTGAACGCTCTACCACTGATCCACCGCGGCCCCATACTGACAATAGAGGAATATACATATATTGTTATATATTGAGAAAAAAATAAGAGCAAACTATTACTATTGAGAAGACAGGTAAGCATTCGTAAATATCGATGAAATTTGCGTAATCGTTAATTACTACTGTTGACATAAGAAATGTTGGGGGGCGGGGGGAGAGGAAGTGAAAGGAACATTACTAGGTGAGTAGTTCGATGATATTACAATGTGATCCATACACTTGATAAGTAACATTTACATAAATCATTATGGAGCATCTCCGCTGGCATAGTGACTAGCGCGTGCTTTTGGTGCATGGATCCCGGATTTGATTCTCTGTGAAAGAGCATTGAACGCATTGCAATAGTTCAGATTCTGTGTTAAACTGTAAATTACACGTCTCAGTGCACTGAAGAAGGATGCTCAATTCAACAAACAAATAAATCATCATTCCAATGTAAGAACGCGTAGGAATATTCTAACGAAACATTAAAGCGATTTAATATATTTTTATACGGTAGTGTAGTGCATTTTAATGAGAGTGATTCTTCGTTATGAATAGCCAAAACGCTTGCTTTCTGTAAACATGGTCCTGGATTCGATTCTCAGTGGAAGCACTTGCTTTCGATAAAATTCCCATAGTGATTCGAATCCACTCTGAACGGTAAGTCTTTGTGAAAAGAAAAAGAAAAAGCCAGCCAATCATTATCAGCTTTAATGAAATTGTCGTGTATTATAGAACTAACTTGGGTTGGTCAGTGGAGTCATTGAACTACCAATGCACTGTGATATTCTCTTACTCTAGTCGGTGCCAAGAAAAGAAAGAATGCTATGTTGTTGAGTTAATTGTCCTTGGACTTGTGAAAAATACCAGCCACATGTCAAAAATAGAAATAAGCGTCAAGAATCTTAGGACTTCTGCACAAGAAAGATAATATATAATGGCAGCAATATTCCCTGTCAAGACAAATGTTTCATGATTCCGTAATGGAAGAATTTATTTTATATCTTGTACGCAATTTTGTCTCGCAGAACACAAGTACAGTCTCTTTATCATAAAAGTTCGAATGTCAGTTGATTGAATTGCTGTTATTTTTACAATCGATAGTAGGCGCTCTCTTGTTCCTATTTAGTTAGCATAGGCGTCTGTGGCGCGGAAGACCCAGATTTCATTCGTACAGGAAGCTCGTGTAGTTTACGTACACGTTTTGCTTAGCCTCGTTGTCGAAAAGGGATGTCAAACTTCAAGCTAACCAGTCAGTAGCACTGCAAGTACAATGTGTTCTCTCCGTGGAAGATTTTTTTTTCTTAATACCGACTGTAACCTTTCTTATGATTCTTTGTTGAAGCGGATTGTAACTTTTAACTTTAATTCGTCTTAAGTCATTTGTAGTATAATATCGCGTAAGTGTTTAACAATATCAGACACATTTTTCTCTGTTAAGTCTGCGTCCGATGAACAGAAAGCTTATTTTAAGACAATAATATACACAGACAGGGTGTTACGTATTGTATCTACCAACTTCAGATAATAACAGAAATATAGTGATGCAAGTAGTAATTTAATACAATTATGAAGTACAAGTACATAAACGCAACTACTACAGTATGTAAGAAACATCAACAGACCTCAATACACCTATAAAATTACTTCATTCAAGTGTCCCCTTTGCCTGGATGCAATGCTGAAGGCAATTATTGAAGGCTTCCATAATACACCTTAACATATTCTGCGAAATGGCGTGTATTTCACTGCGAATGTCAGTCTTACGATCGTCAATTGTCTTCAAACGATTGGCAAAAACCCTGAAGTAATGCAGAGCTGTTAAATCTGGGAAACGGGATGGACACGTCACATCGCTAAAGCGGGATATCACATGGGTGCCCGTTGCACTATCCTGCTGAAAGCAAATGGTGTTCAGCAACCCTTTGTCTGCAGTTTTGAAACTAGAAAATTCTGCAAAGTTTTGCAGTTGCGGTCGGCATTCATAGTTCTTATACGCCCGGTGTATCTTTTTTAAAGGAACCAATAATCTTATACATAGCAACTGCACATCATACTCCAACTTTTGGGCTCGCCTTGAGCTTTTCGTATAAACGTCGTGGATTTTCCTGAGACCAATATTGGAAGTTTTGCTTATTAACATATTCAGTCATGAAAAAGTTTGTTTCATTGAACGTCAGCAGTTGTTGGAGAGACAGTGGTTCTCGGTTAATCAGTGCAAGAATGTCAGTGCAGTTGACGAGACTGTTTTGGCTGTCAATGTCTCTCAACTCTTGAACCACCTGCAGTTCATACAGATGGAACTTCAAATCCAGTAAGCGGCCCAATGAACGTCGCGACAGTTGTTATGTTTATGCACGTCACCGTGCTGCACATCTGAGACTGCGTTCAAGTAATATACGCACTCGTTCCAGGTTCTTACACTTCTTCCCCTGCCTAGTGACTACCGGTTCAGAACACTGTCAGTGACCCTCTAGTGTCTCACTCACCTAAGACTTTTGTGCCTCTCGGATACAGCCACATGACTATCGTCACAGTTCTGCCGCAGTGCCCGTTGAGCCACCGTGACAGAACCAGTTCGGATAAAGGCTTCCATTGCCGCAATTCGTGTCTGCACAAACCGAACACTGCCCCATAGCATACTAATTGCCTGATTCCTTCCTATTCAACGAAGTACACATACTTAACACTTGTCCGCATATTTGGTTAGGCTGCCATGCAGTTGATGGATCAAATTATCTTTTCAAACTGGTATAATGCTTATAATAGTTCTGATACCTCAAATTTATCATTCTAAATGTTCTAATTGAAGAAGTGGATTACAAAAAACTTTAAACACGCGGACAAGCTATAAAATAATTGTTATTTTCATTCCAAAGAAATGAGCAACTCTTAAGATTTTTTTTCTTTCTCCAATAAATGTGCTATGTTATATTTAAGACGTCAGAAACTGTGATCTTGAGGAAGAATAGACATAAAAGTAACATAGAAAAGGCTGAAGTAAAAGTTTTTCTTCAGAGTGAAAAAGAGAAGTGAACAAGGTTTCACTATCCGATCCGTACCTTAACCTCAATTTATTACAATTGATTCCACATCGTGTGAGCATGTGTCGGTGCTATCAATCACGCTTATATTCGGGATATCCAAAAATTCGATTTTACTCAAAACTGAGTCCATAACAATGTTATACAACTGTGTAACTAATATATGCATATGGCGCCAATGTGCTCCGTGCCACACCCGTTAAAGTAGAACTCTGTGCTAATTATCACTATTACAAGCTCCAGAAGAAACAAAATTCCTTACATACTCAACAAACTATTTCTAAAGCCAAATTCAGTTATTGTCAGTTGTTCAGAAACTTCAACTTTTCTACTTGCAGTTTTTCCCCAGACCAATTTCTAATCGACTTACCTTTGTATCAAACCCTATATATGTGTGTAGAACCACGTGCGTAATAGATATAAAGACCTTGTTTGCTACCATTTTCTTTTGTCCTATCAAAATAAATTTGTTTTTCAGAATATTCCTGCTTCTGGACAGACTTATTGGTGTAGCCTGGAGAAGAAACCGAAAGCAAAGAAACAAGGAGACGTTAAAATCAGAGTTTCACTCAGTTCCGTAAAGAACGCACAAGTTGCATCACAGGAATATCGACATTTGCTTCGGCTGTTGTTACTTCACGAACTGGAAACATCAAAGGTAACTAAAATAAATACAAATAAAGTTTTACTAATATTTTATGCTATCATTTCGTATTGCAGTTGTCTGATGTTGCTAGTTGTAAATGGAGTTCTCAAACAGTCAAGAAATGTATTTATTGTTTTATTCCTTGGCATGTTTAAATATGCGTTAATTTATCTAAACGACATTTACTACTTCGGGTGGATTAATTGATAAATAATTACTAATTGCATGTGAAGGTAAAATGGCTAACTATCTAATACAGATTAAATATACAGATAGTTATCAAAATAATAGAAACACCTGGAGTTGGAAACACGTCAGATATCTGGGTTGGCAACGGTCAGATGGGACAGCAACTCCGCGCTGTTGACGATGATATATTTTGGCAAACTCCGCACTACGTGAGGAGCAGTAGAATAGGAGTGTGCAGTGAACTGAACAGACTGTGATAGTGTAATATGACAGACTGTGACTGAACTTGTGTGATATGGTTGAATGAGTCATCATTTATCTTATTTTAAAACAGGAGCAGTGTCTATCTATGACGGACGCTCAAAAACCATTGCGGTACCTCTGTAATGCTGTAGGCTCCAATATTTTGGTTTTCAGTGGGTCCTGTGCGGACTCGTACCTGTGGTGTGGGTACCCATGATTATATAGCAATGGCACCGTGATCATCCTAAGTCCAGATGTTGCTTCCGGGCAATAACATTATATTCCAGGAATAATAATGTGCTCATTCACATAACTGGAACTGTTGTGACGTGGTTTGAGAAAACAGCGAGATGAAGTTGAACACTTCCTCTGGCCCGCTGAATTCTCGGATCTGAATATAATTGAATATCTGTAGTCTGTTTTGGAGGCATGAATCGGGCGCAGATTTTCGCCCCCATTCTCTTTTGTGGAATTGAGTAATGCACTATATGCGGATTGGTGTAATATTCCACTGTACCATTCACGACCTCTATGACTCCATTCCACGTCGCATTAGAGCTGTTCTGAGGGCAAAAGGTAGTCCAATACCAGTCTGATAAGTTGTACTTTCTTTTAGGTGTTTATATTATTTTGATAACCATCTGTGTGTCCGAAACTTGACAAAAGATTTTTTTATCATTGTCTTTGGAAATTTTATTATTACAATTTATGTCGTTTTGTCAGGTGGTCATTAATTAGTCTTCAGCAAAATAGGAATAGTGAGTCCGTGATATAGTTTATCTAGTAATCGTTATTTATTTATTCATAGTGCATTTGTTTTAAATATTTTAATATGATATTACCAATAACTAGTAACTGTCTTCTTTGTAGTTCTTAGTTATGGCAGGGGCGTCATTTAGGGGGGAAGGGGGCAATTGCCCCCCTGAGTTTGAGTTATATATAGATTTTATCAATAAAATAGTAGTAAATCAGTGAAAAACGCGAAATTTTACGTATCAAGCCAAATCTGAAATTACTCTTCTGAGTTATGGTAGAACTATTCATACATTCAATATCTGCAGGACAAAGCCATAAAACACGTAACTTTAATTTAAAAGCTAAACTAAACTATGAGGACAGGATCTAAGAAAGAAGAAAAAGAATCATTGTGTACTTGATAATTGGAAAAATTTGAGGACATTAACCTGTATGCTCTAAGTATGTCCATCTGTGGATTACAGAAAAGAGGGAGGAAGTAAGTCACTATATCGAAAAAAAAAATAAAAAAATAAAAAAAATAAAATAAAATAAATAAATAAATAAATTGCAAAGTGAACAGTATTTTAGAAGTTTTCTTTTTAATGTTTTTGTATCATTGTGTGTATTAATTAAAGTATGGCTGCGTTGCAAGCAGTTTTTTCCTTCACGTAATTAGGCTGGCTTTGTTAGTATTCCAACAGAAACTTTATTTTATATTTCCATAAGAATTCCAGTATTGCTTTGTTTGGAAATAATAATACTCGAAGAGACTGATTTTACTTAAACAGCTAACTACTAAAAGAAGAGCAAACTATACTTTAAGGAATGCTTTTTGCATATTGAAGATATGGTATATTTCATATGAATTCAGCGAGGGAATATTCCAATCTCACATATCTCTCCGTTTCTAACACTGCTTGTAAACAGGTACGATGGATTAGTGGGATTACGAGTTGGTAGGACTAAATACTTTCTAGAACCATATAGATCAATGGGACTATCGGATAATAGGACCAGCTGCTTACTGCGACCAATAGATATATAGGCTACCGCTTACTAGGACCAAATAGATGAATGGGATTACCAGTTAATATTGCCAGCCGCTTACTGGGATCAAAATCCACGGTTGGAACATAATCCTATAAAGCGAAATGTACTGTATTTTAAACAAACTCTGCAGAAAGAAGCCATGTGGATTTAAAATCGCTGCTGTAAGTTGAAATATTGAAAGGTTGTGTTGATAATCAGGCGTAAACAACTCACAAATCAGGAAATATACGAACAAAGTTTATATTCAAGCCGCAGAATGTATTGGAGATGAATCTTTACTATAGTTGAGGTATAAAGAAACAAGAACGAGAAGTGTCGTGGTAAGCATAGGAAGAAACTTTAATTTCAAGTGTGAAGCCTGGTAGCTCATTACCGATTAACGTTCAGAATTGAAAGCAATGTGCCTTTTCAACCATGAAGAAAACTATTTATTTATTTTAACTGTCCTTTTATGTCTTCAAATTACTATTTACTTATGACTTTGATTATTTTGAAAATAATGTAGAATAGATCACAACCAGTTTTAGTTAATATGTTTTGCAGTTTCAAACTGCCAATTTTAATCGTTTGTGTTTATCTAGTTAATTTTTTACTGTTGTTGTTGTTATTGTAAGTTTTAGATGACGGTTTCAATTAAAACGAATACTTCTCGTTCATTGTCAATATTTATTAGTACGTAACAGATTACGCAATAAATTTGCTATGCTGTTGGCTCAAACTATTTGTATGCATCTCTCTACATAAATACTAATTCTCCTCTCCCGGTTTATAAACATGGCTGTAAATAAATATTGTAGGTGACTATTCAAATAGATATGTCATGTATTTCTAATGATTATTTCTAATTAACTTTCTTACTTTGTCTTTGTAAGACCCTACCTATTGCATGCTGTTCATTATATATATTTTTTTTTTCGACTTGCAGAATACTTGTATTGAACAGAAAGAGGCAACTGTGAATGTTAAAATAGTATGTACTGAATTATTTTTATCATGTTCATAGTTACGGTTCATTGTTGTGTTGCACATTGTTTTGCACACGTAAGTAATACGTGGTGGTGGTGGTGGAAAGTATTAACAAACTTTTTTTTTTCCTCCATTCTTCGACAAACATGTAAATATTGGCACGTGACTGACTAAAAGTAAATATTAATACTATTAACATATTAACACAAGTGCACTTTATTGTTATTAGTGTACGAAATAATTTGTTCTTTGTGTTTGCTGAATAATTAAATACATTAAAAGTAATATAATATGGTCGTAGTTAATTTATCATAGCGAAATATTATATTTTGCTGTGTGCCATGACGGGTTTCATCATCATGGGTATCTTACCTATCGTCAGTTAGCCAGATTAGTTTTTTTTTTTTTTTCAACTTGTTCTCTTTTTTAGGATTAATAAGATAACGTATACTAAGAGAGATACATGTAAATTTTCTTCATAATTTGGACTACAGTTAAAGATAGTATTCATCAATGTTTACAACATGATGCAGCACAGTTTGCGGAATAGGATATTTATTTTCCCTGTTTGGTGAATATTGTATTTATTTAAGATGGTTGGGGCTGATTTTTGATGTGAAATGGCCAATAACTAGTGATATCTTTATAAACCCAAACCACTTGGCATAACAGCACTTTTTGGGCCTGAGTCGCTCCAACACAATCTGTAAGCGACGAACATATGGTCAGCATACTGTGTCGCCCCGTCTGTAACAGGCGTATCAGGAGCCTTCTAGACCTAGTAGTTATCACATCTTTTATTCACGTGACTCCCCAGTTTACCTCACGACGCTAGGTGGATGCTAAAAATTGGGGACCGAACCCGGGACCACGCGGACATGAGTCCAACGCTGTAATCACTAGACTACGGTATTCCCATTGATATCTTTATACCATAATAAATATGCTTTGTTATGCGAAATTACGGAAAGAAATTATGTATTCTTGTTTCAGTGATATAATATTGTTATATACTTACTCGCTAAACAAAAGAAACAGTTATAGACCAAATAACTTTTCACTCTGTTTAGTGAATAAATTTATCATTGTATTGGTGTGACGAAAACAAAATAAAACAAAGTACAAAAGAAACAGAAGTATATTAGACGAAAGAAATGTTAGATACTGGTTTCTATGATTTTACATAAATGTTCTTTGTTTTCTCAATATAAGAGAAAATCAATGGCAGTTGTCGATTGAGGCTTGAGTAATACATTATCTGATAATTTTCAGAGTGCTATACACGCAGACAAGAACCAACGTATGTGGTATTAGGATTTTTCTTTTTGCAAATATAATATATAATAACTTCTTTTATTTTGATTCCATCAGGAACGTATTTCCTCCCTTTAGGTGGTGTAATCTTTCCAGACACTTTCGTTTATGTTATTGTTTTTTTAATTATGTGATTATATGTAAACAGGTGGAACATTTTCAATGGAATGGAACGTTCTCGAAGCCAGCTGAAGTAATTTTGACCCAACACTTAGCGCAAGGTGGTTTGAGTCCGCTGGATATTGCAATGGCTCGTTGGATTGAATACAGCAGTGTTCATGTGGATCATCCTTTAAGTTTCCAAGTATTCTATGAGCTCCTTGAAAGAATTATTCGGCCTTTGAAAAATGGAAATCTTTCAGATGATGATGTAAGTATTACGTTTAATCACTATAGAATATTAAGTTTTCTCAATACGTGCAGCACGTCTACAGTAACTTAAAGTTTGAGTTAACGCGACATTGCGTTAACATCTATTTACAATAACTTATGTAGGATTAATCATCTATGTTTACTACCTTCTGCATTTTACTGTATAATGGTTTGATGTACTGTTCTAAGTTTCAAATTCTGCCAGCAATTAACTCATCATGGGTTCAGTTTTACTTTAACTAAAAACTTGAAAACATTAGTCGTCTCACGTATAGAACTTCAATATGAGAAGATATATTGTTACATTTGAGTGACAGTATTTCAAATCTGCTCTCCTGAGTTTGCAGTGTTCGTACGTAACTGAAAATAGAACAAAATAAATTTTACTTTTTTGTTTGGAGTTTGTCACAAACTTCCACACCACCAGCGCCGACTGTTGATTTCCGTACCAAAGAGAGGAACATCTCTCCAATCATTTAAGCAGTTCTTCTACTACTACTACTACTACTACTACTACAAAAAAATGTAGTATTTATTAACTGTTGCGGCAAGATGTTGCACAGTGTGGGAATAGGATATTTGTTTTCCCTATTCAGTGAATATTGGAGCGTGAGTATATCGTAAAAAAAGAGTCAAATTTTAAGGTATAAATGATCGATAAAAGAAGTACAAAACACGTAAATTTATGAATAACATGTTTGACAGAAAAATGAAAACATGAAAGCTATATGCTGTACCTTTTTATTATTTTAATTTCTTATGAAATATATTTGAAAGCTGCAGATTTGTCGTCCGTTTTGAATGAAACGGTACATTTAAAAAATTAGAGAATGAATGTTAATAACACACGGTTCCTGAACTATAAATTCGGACATAAGCAAGTTATGACTTAGAAATGATATGTATTGTATACATTGTATTGTATAACAAACCATTTAGTGATTGTGACTTGAAAACAGTATTATACTTCTTATTTGAGAAGTTATCATATAACACAGACTTACTTCATTCAATGGACTGAGAGTTTAGAACTAGAGTTAGAATGAAGTTGAAATGTGTTGTTTCTGTGCCCATGTGTGTATTCTTGTACACACTGTAAGACGAAAACTTTTGTTAATCATTGAATCCAGAATATTGATTTCATAATTATTTCTTTCTTTTATATTTGAATTTCTGATTTTTCACTTAATTTCAGCATCCATGAGTTCTGACTCTTATTATGGTGTTGCTGATTTAACATTTTATTTTCCGTAATTGAGAATGCATTGAATATAGTATCTGAAATGTTAATTTAAATGCCAACAAGCAATGAAGTAAAGTTTTAATAAATGGATTACCTAACAATTATAATACTGTTCCATAGTAATAAAGCATTCTTAATACGATGAAGAAACATCACTAACTTACTTTAGCTATGTTTTTTAAAGAATGCATTACTAAATTGTAAGTTGTTAGTGCTATTCTACTAGGTGTAGTGTAGTGTAGTAATGCGTTATATATATTATGTATAATTCTAGAAATCGTAGTGAAACGTAATAAAGTGAGACTTAAGGATCAAAATAGAAATCTCTGACTTTATGAAATAAAATAGACGTTCAGAACAGAAAGAGTATGTATATCTGTAGTATGTATTACTCAAAAATAACTTGCGAACTAATATTCTGCAATTTAATGAAAGAATGTGACATGCAGGTTTTCGATATTTTATCTTCGTTCTTCCTGTTTTGATGACTGAATATCAAATGTAGTCGATTATCTGAAAAGAGACATTAAATAAACGCTTAAACCTTTAGAGATTATTATCTTTGCAAGTTAATTTTGTTGTTTACTTGTGTTGCTTGTATTACACATTTCTCTGACCCCGAATTAATAATTTTTAGTAAACTTGAAAGTAAATTTATCTCTACCTTTTGGATGCGTGATTGCGTGTTATCATATGTTAAAGTGATTTTTTTTCCTTTCTTCTGAATAATAAATGAAAAAAAAAAAAAAAAATTGGCTGTTCCATGATCTTTTCTCTTAATCCCTGCGTAACAATACCTTATAGTGATTTAAAACAACTTTTAATTTTTCAGGTGAAACAGTTCTGGGATGCAGCTAAAAGAATAATGCCATCGTGTTTGAATGCAATAAGAAAGATCAGAAAACTACCACCAGGCGAGAAAAGCACTTTAATCCATTTGGCATCTATTTTAAGGTACGTATTACATTCATTATGCACTTTAGTTCTCAATTCAACAAAATAATAAATTTGTTGTCTTTCGATACTATCAAGTCATGGCAAGATTTGACGCTTTCGAGGAAAGACATGTGGCTTCCACACCTTTATTTGATAATTTACTACAAAAGGCTTAGGTTCGATATCTTGAACATCTAGTAAGCATTTTCTGTTACTTTCGGTTTCAGTAATAACTGTCCTTTTCACAGGGGATTTCCTTATTTATGAAGGATTGTGAAATATAATAGTAAATTTGGAAATAAATGCAGTACATCATCTGGTACTAAGTTCCACTTGTTTCGCGAAGTTTAAACCTTTTCTCTATTTATAATAAACTCTATGGCCTATGGAACCCGGAAGTTCAATCCCTCATTCACAAAAACTCTCCATTAACTTTTACCCTTAACGGACTATGATCCAGTTTCTATTTTGTACTTCTATTTTTGTGAAATACATCTGAATATTATTCTTCCATGTGCGCGTAGGTCTTCCTAGTGGACGTTTTCCGATTGGATCTCCAGTAAAAACTTTGAAAGCGTTCCTGTTTTCTTCCATTCTGGCTATATGACCTGCTCATCTGAGTCTCCTAGACTTAATAATGTTTAGTAAACGGTATAAATTATGCAGTTCTTAGTTATGAAGTTTCAGCCATTACCAATTTCCGTTTCTCTTGGGTCCGAATATTCGTCTCAGGATTTAATTCTCAGGTACTTTGTCTACGTTCTTCCCTCAGAGTAAGCGGCCATGTTTCGCAACCATGCAGCGCAACAGGCATGATTATCGTTTTATATTTTAAGCTTCAAACTTCTCGGCAGAATTCGCGATGACAAGAGATTTTGAACTGAAATTTGATTGAACAGTATATTAGGAGATGAGTAGCTCGAACTAGAGAAAATAATTAGACTGTAAGATAGGAATGGAAAAATGGAAAGTATTTAAAGAGTCGACACACAAAAACATTAAGAATATATACTGCCAGTCTTTCAGTTCTCTATAGATCGATGTCAGACAAGAAAGTAGCGGGAAGAAAGAAAGAAAAATAAAACGAAAAATGTCTATGCCAAAGTTATGTTACGAGCTTTTACCAATTAACAACTTTAGTATTTAAATAGTAGGAAATAAACCGGTAAATAAATGTATATATTTTGTATAGAGCTGAAAAGCGAAAGTAGAAGAATAAACCTATAAAAACAATGATGGTCTTAATTTCTTTTGTTTTCTTTCAGCATATTTGCTCATCTAATGACATTGGAGCCTCCAGAAGGTTTGGATTTGTTTCCTTCCTCCACCTATGGCTGGTTGACTAACGAAGCAGATCAACCTAACTGTGATATTAAGAGAAGCGTTGGCGATGCTGTAACCCAAGGTGCATTAGATTGGTAAGGAGCTACTGAGAATAGATATTAAAAAAAAAAAAAACAAAAAAAAAACAAAAAAACAAAAAAACAAAAAAAAAACAAAAAAAAAAAAACTAAATACAAATAGTTTATAATAAAAATTATATTCTTTGAAATGCCTTTGAACTAATATTACCTCACATATTTTCCTATCATTATCTTATCAGTTTCACTTTCTTCTAAAAATGTTGGACACGACACACACGGACTCTTCAACTGTAAAATTAAGAATTGAAGGGTATATATTTTTAATCATAACGATATCTTGGAAATGAAGTTTTCGAAAATATAATTTAATATTTTATCACGTAGCATTTAATTTCTACAAATGGATGTTAGGTGGATTTTCTGTCTCAAGTACATCATTTAGTGGCATCACCATCGAAATCTTCAGAACAACAAACTTGAATACATAATATAAAACGAATATCACGTTTCAACTTTTTTTTTTTTCGATTGGAAACTTGTTTAATTATGATAATAGTTGTAATTGTTTATTTTCTAAGAATTCCTTATGTACCTTCTCTCTCTCTCTCTCTCTCTCTCTCTCTCTCTCTCTCTCTTATTTATATATGTATATTTGATGTAATTTTTTTTATTCTTGTGTACATCAAGAGTTTTTCATGTCTATGATATTTAATACATTACTTGGATATACTATTTCGCTTAATTTGAATTTGTTTTTATTCGTGTATTCTTCCAACACATTTGAAGGGCTCTTTGCAGTTCTCTTGAGCACCTAAATAAAATTATGACTACAATTTTACTGAAATAATACTTCACGAAATAAATTATTAATATGCGAGTCAATGAAATGTTCGGTAACAAATGTAAATAATCTAGAAATAAGAAAAAGTTAAAATTGAAGGTTAACTTTTAAGTTTTTAAGACAAAACAGCAAAACCTATCAATCTATTTGGGATAAGTCTTTGTCCATCTTCAGGACAATAGGGCAAAAACAACATATGTAGGTAAAATCAATGAAATCGAATAATTCTTACAAGATTCACTCTCTCTCTCTCTCTCTCTCTCTCTCTCTCTCTCTCTATATATATATATATATATATATATATATATATATATATATATATATATATATATATATATATAATATACACAGAAGGGTCAAAAAATGTACTCACTATTTGTAATTGAATAATCTAATACGTAGTATAGGTAAGGTATTAAATTTGTCATGGTAGCCGAAGCTGGCAATTTATGACATGCATTCGCGGGTGGTTGGTAGTGAAATGAGCTAGTCATATTAGCCAGCGCAGCAGAAGATAATGGAGTAGCAACAATAGCTGAGGTTCGCTTATCGTTTGTTGAATGTAAGGCTGTACTGAAATGTTACTAGAAGTACGAGAACACTCACGACGTACAATGTCATTGGCAGAGAGAGTTTGGAACCAACAGGTGGAACAATTGCCTGCATTCGCACTAAATTACGTAGTGTGCTTGGTCCTTTCTTCAAGGATACCGTAGCTGGTGAGGCGTATCTTGATATGCTTCAGACAAGAATTTTACCAGCCATCCAAAATTTATATGGTGATGAACTACTACTTTTTTACATACAATAAGACAGAACCCAACCTTACTACCATCGAGATGTCAGGTTGTACCTCAATAAAACTCTACCCGGATTGTGAATTGGGTGAAGAGGTCCTGTTGAGTACCCAACTCGGTTTCCTGATGTGACACCTCTGGACTTCTACTTCCGAGGGACCGTCAAGAATGATGCGTATCGATAAAAAACAGCAACATTCGACGAGCTACGTGAGAAAAAATCGTAGTCATGTGCTGCTATTACGCCACGTACACTAACAGCCTTAGTTCGGTGTGCAGTTCGACGTCTGGGCGTTGTATAGAAGTTGCTGGTGGTCATTTCGAACACACACCATAACTCTTTCTCAGTGCCAAAAATTTTCACGTAAAGTTAAATTTGTCACAAAATATGAACTGGCAAACAGTGAGTACATTTTTTTTTTTTGACCCATATATATATATATAATACACGAAACAAAATCTGATAGCTTTCTGTAGTAATGTCTTGTTTGACATATTTTCAACGGAAGTTTCTTATGGGTGATAAGTTCTATTGTCTTGTATAATCTTGAAAAAGCTAATCAAGGAAATCTCCAATCTTTTTAGTTCCTTCAGTGTGTGGAGCTATATGAATATTAATACTCACATATTTACTAAAGGCTCCTACTCTGTCATTTGCAGCATTCTTGCTTGAGGATTTCGCTTCATCTTACGTCCTTATTAAATTTATCATTTTTATATTTTACTTAATGATTTTTACATAAATAGTCATTAATGCTACAAAGAGCATGTTTTTCTATTTTTTTAAATTTTCTATCGAGTTCAAGACCATGAGAGAGCGTATTGTAACAACTTATCTCGATAATTGCGTATCTGTTCTTTCAATAATGCTGTATTTTGTATAATATAACTAAATTGTATTATTGGCACAGTTTGTCACCATCCTATCTATATAATGTAGCTTAGCATAAAAGGATAAGATAATAAGCGTGTATCTTATCACGTGAATATTATTATTTCTGTTAAAGGTTTTACCAAATATTGGAGAACAACAATCCTGAAGAATCAACTGAAGAAGGAAAGCTAAAACATCTTATCAAAGTGATTCAACTTGTTCGAAATGATGTTCAAAAAGCAGTGGAACATCACGACAAAATTTATCAGGAGTAAGTGTCATGGCTAAGTGGGGGAGGGGGGTTCTACGTTATTGTAATATTGCTTTGTGAGTTAAGAAGACCTATGTAATAATGTTTTTTTTTTTTTTTTTTTTTTCATGTTTTCCAGAATTAACACAAGCCTGTGTTTATTTCTTATATGTTCTTCAAAATAGAATAATGAAATAGATGAGTTATTAGATTCAAATTATAGCAGTCTTTCTAGTAAATTTACATTAGCTGCTGTTGTCATCTTTTAATGTTGAATATACGAGGCGGTCCAGAAGTAAGGGTACAACTACTAGTATGTATTGAAAAAAATGTATATTTGACAAAATATATATTAAACGTATTTAGTGATGCGGGGATTATTTTTCGACGTTTTAGATAGTTGCCGCCATTGATTAAACACTTATTAAGACAAGGTACTAGCTTCTGTATCCCAGTCATAGGATTCCAATACCTGCTGCTGGAACCACATTTCAACTTTGTTCTTTACCTCTTCATCCTCGTGGAAATATTGTCTAGCTAGATGTTTCTTTGGGTACTATTATGCACAGGAACAAGTGTTTTTGTAAAAATCTGCTGGTGTTTACCTTGTGTTGAAGGAAACACCTGAACTTCACATTTGACAGCATTCTGAGTCCACGCAGTCATTGTAAACATATTTTTTGTACTAAGCTTCACGTAGCAATTAGGAACAACCGCAATGGTGAAGCAGAAGGTTGATAATGAAAGCCAGTATAGCCAACTTACGTTCGAAAATACTACTTGTCCACCTACAGGTGTTGCAACCTTACTTTACGGATATACTTCGTATTTAGTATTAACAGGACTCAAAAAATTCTCTTCTAATCTGGGTGTCAGTTCTGAAAACCAAGCGCCCCAATAATACAAATCCAATTTGATACCTAGGCAAGTTTGGCCTTTTATTGTATTTACTGGTATAAAAAGTACAGTTTGACAGTAACATTGTCCGATTCAATATTAAATACAAGTCTCTTTCTCACCGAAATGCTAAAACAATTCGTCAGTCAAGATTGAGTATTTTATGCAGTATATTTCATGGTTAATCTAGAAAGAAAAAAATTTTGCTAACTAAAACAGAAGCGTAGACACACACAACATAGAATAAACCAATATAGTAAGCAATACTCTTATTCAACGGAATTAAATTTATTTGAGGTTCAAGGTAAATTAGAAACTTTAGAATTTTATAACGAATTTATTACAGTTTGTTTTCAATCTATCCAAGAACTTAAAAATCAGATCTATTGGTAGGTAAAACCTAGGAATAGTAACATTAAGAAAAGCTAGACACCAGATTCATATTTCCAGTTTTCATAATGACCTGGCGCTCGGAAGCTCTGATATTATTACAAATTTATAATATTGTTTCCATGTAAGAAGTGTTGATTTTTTTATCATTAAACTCTTTCTTTTTTAGATTACTTCAGATCCCTTATGTGAAGACATTGTACGTTCTTTATGAGAGCAAGGTAAGAAAACGCATAACAAATTAAGAAACTTTTTGTTAATATATTACTCATAGTTGCGTTATAAGTTCTATCGCTACTCTACACATATTTACATTCAATATTTATAAAGTCAGTTTACTAGGTGCAAGTTTATAGTAGGTATATATATATTGGAAGAAAATCCTGTATTGTGTACATTCATGAAATTTTTATACACCTATGAAAGCATAGTGTTTTTTCATATGTCGGTGAGCTATCGGAAACTAGCAGGAAAGTTCGCAACTTGCTTATGTGTATTAAAGTTAAGATCGTAGTTTCGAACTGTGAATCGAAAAACAATTGTGTTAATGGAATTAAAGGCAGAGATGGCTGAACTAAAAACTTTCAGCCTCATTATTCAAAAGTGGACATTTCAATTTCATGATGTTTGAAAACCAATCGAGCTCTATCATCAAGTAAGTTCGAAAGAACTGTTACATTTGTTTAGTTCTATTGTGCACTTCTGAGTGGAAGTTTTCACATTACAATATATTTGAAAAGTGAACTGTTGAAAAGTTATAAAATTAGTGAGGTAAGATCAGCTGTAGAGAAATAGGATGTTTAATTCAAAGGAAATTTTTGTAGTTATGGAATTTCCGGACAGTCAGGGAAATTTTGTGGTAAAAATCTATAGGATCTAAGAATCTAAGGATCTATAGGTTTTGTGCTTCTTAGATTCAAGGAGACTATATTAAATTATGTGGTGATATGATAAAACACACACACACATATATATATATATATATATATATATATATATATATATATATATATATATATATATATATATATATATATATATATATATATATATATATATATATACACACATACATACATACTCACATACACACATACTCACTCACTCACTCACTCACTCACTCACTCCTCGTTCTGCATGTCTTACCGTTGTTAGCATGCCATCTCGGAGTACTCGACCACGCCAACAATGAGCTTCATTTGTTGAAATCGTTAAGTACATAATGTGCTTAGAGGATCACATTCAAACAACCATATTTGTGAGTAGAAATTTTATTTATTAAGTACGTGTGTTTCATTTCCATCTATTGTCAGTTCGTCATTTTCTTCGAATCAGCTCATGTTAATAGACTCAATTTTTACTGTTTCCAGATTTCTGAGTTGGTAGAACCTGTAGTTAATGATATCTGCAAAACACTAAAACCACTAAGATTTGAAGACAAATCATCGGCTGAAGGCGGTACAAATGAAGACGATATTTTGACTGTTGGAACCACATTGTTTGAATTATACCTAGTTCTTCAGAAATTTGCTGTGTAAGATTTATCTTATACATAACAAATAACTTCTAAAAATCTGATTTCATGATGTTTGATATGCAATTAAACACAGTAAAGTGCTTGTTTTTACTTCTAATTTTAAATATGTACAGATATTGCATACAGCCTAATAAAAAAAAAAAATGCCTGGCACTGAGATAACTATGGACAAAGCTATTGGTTATTGTATTTTATAATTAAAGTGTACTTTATCTATGTAATTATTTACTGTATGTGTGTGATAAACGGAATGTACTTACAGTTCATTATATGCATATGAAGAGCCTATAAATTAGCTTAAAAGATTTCCTTTTCAATCGGACAATTAGAGTAATTAAATTTTTGCCTCACTAGTGATATTTACTTACTATTTTTAACAAAGTTTATTTAATTTTAATTATTTATTATTATTTCAACATGTTAAATTTATGTAGTAGATCAATATTTTTTTCGATTTAATATGCAGGTTATTGATTGTATACCAAATACATTTTTGAAAAAAAAAAAAAAAAAAAAGACACATGACCTCGTATATTTAGACACAAAACACACAAAATTAAGTGCAATAGTTCCAGAACTTCAGTTATATTTCCTATATTCTTTCTTAAGAGTGCGTATAATTTTGTAATGAAGTTCAAGTTTGGTTGATAACGAAATCCATTGAGACTTTCTAACGTTTAGCTAACAATATTTTGGTATTAAGATTGCCAGAATTCACATTAATCAAGTTGCTTAAGTTAGATTATTATTAACAGGCCTTAAAATTCTGTTTGACCTGTATGTATTTATGTAATTATGATCGCGATTATGTCGAAAACAGTTTGTCATATTTCAGTAAGATTTTCACTAAACAATAAGCCCGAGGGAGGTTTACATTTTTGATTTTTTTTATGATTATAAGAAAATCATACATTAGGTTAGCATACAGTATTGTTGTGGGTATGTTCACGCATAACTTTGACATAGGTGCACAAATTTATTATTATTACTTTTTCTGATTTTTAGCGTTTTTTTAAAATCTGTTTATATATATATATATATATATATAGTTTTTATTTAAGTAAATTGTTTCTCTTTAGGTTACTGTTTTTATTGCATTTTCTATTTCAGCCTAGGATCTGGACTGTGTCCTACAGACTCGGACAGTTTCCAAATCCAAAAATTCCACAACTGGTTCCACAGAGGCGTGGCTCAATGGTTAGACATTGCTCTTTACAAAGCCATGCAGCGAATTCAGAAAGCTGTAGAATTAGATCAATTGGTGCCAGTAGACCCAAGTGTCAAATATAGTTCCTCTGCAGTTGATACACTTGCCATATTTTACCAGGTAACATAGTAATTCATTCTGCAATTTGAGAACAGGGTTGCCATAGTTCTAGACCTTGAGAATTTCTGATTATGAATAGGTCACATTTGCATATGTACTTTATAGAATTATCACATTATTTTAAATAAAAAATGTATAATTACCATTTCATTATCAAGATATTGCAATGTAAGGGATCTGTATTGAGAGTTGCACAACTTTTAAACATTTAATGGGAGTAAATTTGATTTTAATTAATTATAATTTTCATAGATAGAATACCTGATTCATATTATATGCCTACGAACTAACAGTACTATTTGCTTGGGAAAAATCTTCATCACAATAATTTCTTCCAGCGTACATTCATTACTTTTCTTGATACAGTCCGAAGGATCATATGAAAGTTGGGATGTATTTGAGAAATATACACACGAATTATTTTGCGAGTCAAATTTAACGTAATAATTCTTTTTCCTCGCTCATGACTGATCAATATAAAGGCTAATTAATTCTAGAATTAGTTTATTCCTTTCATTTTCTGTAACGTATTAGTACCTCTCAATTGGCTGAGTTATGAAGAGAAATTCAAAAGCGTAAGATTCAAGCAACTGTAAATGCTATTCTTCTTTTTCTTTCTTTTCTTTTACGCTTATCAGATAAGATTATTAATATTCATACTTGGTATTTTGTTTCAGATCAAAATATTTTGGAAGCAACTTTCGTGGCCAGACGTTGAAGGCTCCTATACATTTGTAGCAAAAATAATAGACGTAAGTATGTCTAATTCACATAAATAAAATTACAAAATAATTTTAAAATTTATTCTTAGATAACCTTGTATGAAGGAAATTATATAAATAGGCTGGTTAAAGTTTCCTACTTCTGCTATTAGCTAAAAGTTCATCCATTGAAGAAATATCAGTTTATTAGATTGTAAATGTGTAATTGAATTGTAAACGAATTTTAATCCGTGTGTTGTACATTTTGCGTAATTGTGCTTACTAAAAAAAAAAAAAAAAAAACCTTCATTCTTGATGTTTCTTTATTTCAGGATATTTGCCGATGTTCAGTTTTCTACGCGGATAAAATGAGTAAAAAAGTTGAAGAAATGGGAGAAACTGGTCCTCAAAAGAAATTTGAAGTTACAAATGAGGTATGCCTTTTTTCTTCATCTTTATACCTTTTAAATGCAGTTGACAGACAACTGTGTGCTGAAGATTGATTTTACTTCATTATCTAATGCATTTAGGAGTGGCACTAAGTCATTAGAATACGGATAGGGAGGAAAGGATATATGGAAAACGGGAATTTTATTAGTTGGAATGAAGGAGTAGTTGGGAAATTACAATTAGAGATAACTAAATCATTATGTAAACTCATAAGATATCCTTGCTGTTCTGTCCCGTTGCGGATTCACTCAAAATCATTAATTGTCCACTTTTCTGACTATACTGTCAGCATTGTCAAGAAATAGGTAAGTAAAAGTGTTTAGTGGAGGAGATATGATGGATAGGCATTCACTGCACAAGTAATAATTATATACGAGGCGCATCCAGAAAGTAAGTTTACCACGCGTCCCATAGCTAGGAAACGGTATGTTGCGCGAAGCGACTACGTGTAGGTGAGAGAGTAAGGTCCTAGCATGCCACATGCACTAGCGAAACTTCCCTAGTACTCTCAGTAGAGTCGTGGCAGTGGTTGAAGATGGACGTTCCTATTCCAGCTTCCGCCACGTGTGAAGTGCGAGCAATTATAGTTTTTGAATGCACAGGGCGTAGCACCAATCGAAATCCATCATTAGCTGTGCCAGGTCCATGGGCCTAACGGCATGAGCAAGAAGTTCCTGCAAGATTTTCCGCTTCTTATTGCACACCACTGTCACGGAGTGCCTGTTAATCAAGAAGTTTTGTGTTGAAGCAACTGACCCTAGAGCACAAAACAAGGCACACAGGGTCAGCATTGACATTTTTCCAACAATACAGCTGACGATGGACGCGTGGGACGCGTGGTAAACTTACTTTCTGGATGCGCCTCGTACACTAAGATATTAACACTTCTACACACAAACATCTTGAAGCCTGTACTAAAAGTCTCAAGTGTAACCTTATCTTTGACAATCGTAGAGTTCGTTAAATATCAAGGAGGAATATTATAATCGGTTAAGGAAATTTCAAGCGTTACTTTTTTTAATGTTATGGGAACTTATTTTCTTTCGAATGAAAAGTAAATTGAAAGACAGTGTCAGTGCCAATTTATGCTGTTGTAATGATGAATGTATGCTCGCGTTCCTTGTCACTAGGTGGTAAACAAATCTCGGAATTACAGAGGTTGTTCAGCCTACGTTTGGCCGATTTCGTTCCTTCCTCCTCCCGGGTAGAATGGACTCACCCGACCTGGCTCGTGGCGTTCGGCAGTGGTTTCCTGGGAACGGAGTTGTTTTTCCGCGCGGACGACAATAACGCACAAAACAGGACCATTGTTGTGAGTGTTGTGTTAAATTTGTTTTCAAGTGTGTGGGTTTCCGCTCTGTGGCCAAAATGCCGCTCAAATTAAGCCGGTTTTGGGAAGGCTATGTTGCGGCTCTTTATGACGCCCACTTTAGTGTTTCTGTCATTAGAAAACACTGCAAGAAGAATGGTTGCAACATCAGTTTAAGTGTAATAAAAAATGTTATTAAAAAGTACAAGGACAACGAAGCTCCACCATTTGAATCACCAACGAAGTTGCCTGGGAAGCGGGAATGCACCAAGCCCACCTCCACCATGCAGAGGAAACGTCGCAAAATGGCAATGCAAGAAAATCCGCCAACACAAAGATGTATGGCTAATCGTCTTGACGTGTCTTTGGGGACTGTCAGCAGAACGTGACATCATCAACTCAAGCTGGAAAAAGTCATGAAAGCTCGCGGCCATCTTCTCACGGATGCCCACCAAAAGGAACGAAAGTGTAACGCCCGGAAACTGTACGAACGTCATCTGGCAAAAGAAAGGTGGATGTACGTCGTAACGCTCAATGAAGCATGGATTTACCTTTCCGACTGCGGCAAACCGAGAGCCATCATGTACCGAGAGAAAGGCGCCAAGAACTTCAGAAGGTGGGTCCTTGATTGTAAAGAATCCTTCCCAAAAGTGTTCATGGTCGTTACTGGCTACTGTTACCGAAGTAAACTGAAGATTCGTAGGATGGCGAAGAACTGCAAAATAAATTCGCAGTATTTTCAGGAGCAGATCATGCGGCCGATCTACGAGCATGAGATTCCAACAATGTACGGAAATGACGCCAATCTGGTGCTCATTCACATGGACAAGGCCTCATCACATACCTCACGATCGTCCCTCGCATTCTACAGGGAGATGGGGGAGGCAAGTGATATACAGGTGATTCCTTTCAATAAGGTACCTGTTAAATCTCCAGATGCAAGTCCTATGGACTATTGTGGATTTGGATTGCTGAAGCAGGCTTTAGGAAAACGACGTGTGACAACTGTGGAAGGACTTTGGAAAGCTATGCAAAGGGAATGGGACAAGATTCCCCTCCCAGTTCTTCAGAGAAGCCTATTACAGTGGAAATTACGCTGTCGGGCTATTGTTAGGAACCAAGGAAACACATCGAGCACTTACGAATCTGGCGCCGTGGATTCTTCTAATTTTTTAGGTAAGTCGAAATTGGCCAAATGTAAACTGAACAACCTCTGTATGCTTTTGCAAAGTAGAATAATTTCTTCCAGGTTTTCAGTATTTAACAAATATAATAATTGAATGAATTTACTGGTGAGTAATTTATATTAGAATTTATGAACAGCGGGATATCTATGTCCAGTATTCATGTGTTGAACCATTTGGTCTTGAATCAGATTAAAGAAAAATAAGAGAAGTTCAAAGGTTCAAAGTTCAAAAGTTCACTCCAAAACTTCAATCTCTGTTTTCACGTTATATAGCTAAAGACAAAAAGAATGTATTAGTTGAATATTAGTGGGATTCATTTGTTTTGTTTGCATCATTGTTGTGCCACTTTCTTTTGCTATACTCTTCTTAAATTTTGTCTCGTTGAAATGTAGTTCAGCTCTTGAAGACAAGTGCATGTGATGGGGAAAAGCGTGTTTTGAGCGGAATGACCTTCTTGGAAATTATTTGTGCACATGCCAACTGCACTGAGTTCCTTTGTGGTGTAAATTTAGGTATTATGCTTTCATAACCTCAGTATTCTGTAAGGATGGGAAGTAAAAATCAAATATTTGTCTATTGAATTTCTTAAAGAGCTTAATATATACCTAGTATTACCATAAAGACTGTCACAAAGTAATCAATACACGGACACAATATGATGAGATATATTGTAATATACAAGAATACATTGTGAACAGGCAACACCAATCATTACTCAAAATGACCACAATTTTGGTGGCCACTTATTAGTTGCATTACGCACTGTTTTTAAAAGGAAATCTTCTAGTACTTGCATAAGAGAGCGTTTCAAACTGTCATTGTTGTTGTGTCGTTTCTTGCAAGCCAATCTTCAATATAGCCCACAAATGGTAGTTAAGAGGACTGAAGGATGCAAATTAGATGTTGAAGTTTGGACCATTCATCTCCAACCACCCTTGAGTGCCCTTAACATTATGAGCGAGTATCGAATCTTGCTGAAACTCTAACATAGTCTGAAACCTTGACTATGAAAGACAGCTCAATTTTGGCATCTTTCACCAGTCTCTCCAAGACACTTCTGGTACACTCAAACTGATGTTTTAATCCCTTTTTCACAAAAAGGAATTCGGCAGTGACATCATAACTAACCACAACTGACATCATAATCAACCACGTCATGGTTAAAGCAGGATGATGATCCCTCTGAAGCCGTAAAGCCTTTTCTGTAACTTCTTATGAACTTCTATTAATTCTGTCGTTTTGGATATTTGAATGCCTTCTCAGCACTGGAAAGTTTTTCGTCTGTGAAGAAGATTCGTCTGTGCCCATTTGCTGCATAACGCTTCATCTGGAATTTTGCTTTTATACCCTTTGACGTTTTAACTCATTAGGGAGGATTTATCTGGTACGTCATTTGTAAGTTTGGAATCGCAGGCCACGCCTTAACATGCGATATGTTTTGGAAATCTGCAGTTCACGAGCCATCACTGATCGCCTTCGTACTGGATTTGTTCGCACACACGCTACTGCTGCTTTCACGAGCTCTGAAGTCCTCACTGTTCGTGGCTTTCCTTGTCTAGTGCGGTGTTTCACGGTTCCAGTTTCAGTGTATCGCTGGGTAGTGCGATAAACGAACCTTCTCGAGATTTTCAGTTTCTCGAAAAGTTGAAAATTCCTATGTTGCTTTTCCTACCTTATATAGTACTATTACAGCAACATGGTTTTCGTATTCACTTCACTCCACTCCATGACGACTGTGTACACAAATCACCTCCACTTCTGCACCTGAACCAGCAATGATTTGTGTCTTCTTGCACTTCGCAAGGAGGCGTTGTCCTTATATATATTACAGTCTGCTCCAAAGTTGACAGTATTATGATAGTACTAGGTACATAAGGAGTTCCAATAACAAATAAATAGAATAAAATAAATTAAAATTATCTATTAACATCTATTAATATAAAGCAATTTGTTTCACAGTGGTGCCTCGCCATTAACAACATCGACTATGTCCAACAGTCAATCCAACCTTTTATTAGTGAACTTGGAATGGAAGAAATATTAACAGCGTTATCAGATTACAGGAGCCCTTCAGCTGCTGAGCATTGCAGACAAACTCTTCAATTAGTAATAGATAATTCAGTGGAAACTGTAAGGAATAAAATCCTTGATCTTCTAGAAACTGTAGCTGAAAAGGTAATAACTCTTTTCTTTTTCTTTTCTTTTTTTTTTAAATATTGTACCGTAGTTTTCAGTTGGGTAGGAAAATATTTCTTATTCCTGCTATTAGACTCAAGAAACTACTGAAATTTTAAATAATAAAATTTAAATCTTTTGTAAATGTTGGATTTTAAAATAAGAAAATATTATTGAGTGAGTTTTACCAAAGAATAAGTTAAAGTAATGCAGATGTGAAAATCCTGAAGAAATAAGTATATTTTCACAGAAAGTGAATAAGAAGCCTGTAATTGATTAATCTAATAATAATAATAATAATAATAATAATAATAATAATAATAATAATAATAATAATAATAATAATGTTTGAATTTGCTTATTGACATGAGCAGTATTACAGCTAAAAGAAAGAAAGAAGAAAAAAATACAACCATAAGACTCATGTATTTGGAATCGTACATATCATATAAAATATAGTTAAAGACTAAAAATAATTAAAACAAAAAGCAATTATATTGAGAGATATACGTAGTATCTGTTATAACCTGAAACTGATAATATATAACTTACCACATCAAATAAAATATAAAACACATTCACAAGACGCATGCTATATATATAACAAAAGCAAAACCAACAAAATCTTATTTAACTACAAATGTTTCATTAAAGCTGTGTAAACCACGTAAACCAAATTACTATGAGGGAAACCACGTCCTTAGTCTGAAATAATAAAAGAAAATGCCACTAACGTTAAAAAGGTTAAAAAAAAAAAAACTTTGGAAGCACAAAACCATAACAAATTAAATATTCAAAAAATCGTATACATACCTTCTTTTGATATAAATCTAACACTGGATCAAATTTATTTGTTGCCACGATACTATTATAAATGAAAGATTTGTAAACAAAATAATAACAATACTGTACAAAAGACATCCATCATAATACTAAGTAAACACCAAAACAACATATGTGGAACAACAATAAGATATACAACAATTTAGAATGACTCAATGAACAATGAAAATAATGTGTATACAGAAAGAAAAAGGCCATTTTTGTTCTTAAATTTGCTAGAACACTGTCGCCATAGATTTTTCTTTTTTGTATGTATGTATATTTTTCTCTTGATTTTTAAATTAAGCGTTATTGCATTTTAAATTAAATTAATATTACTTACGGTTTTATTTATTTTTTACTGTAATATATAATGTTTGAATTTATTAATGTGTGTTCTTCCGTAGCCATTTCAAAAATATTTTCTTTTACAGATGACTCCAGCTATTCATAGGTTTTTGTTGGAAGGTGCAGAAGTGTTAAATACTGGTAATAATAGCATTGATAGACTAATGAAGTATTTGGATGATAACCTGCTTACTCTTCATTCCGAACTTAACACGGAAAACTTCGATAGAATATTGTCAATTATTTGGGAAAACTTGTCCCATGTCATGTATGAACTAGTAGAAAGTAATCTTGAGGTACGTAATATTAGTTATGTTTATATACCTACAAAAGCATCTTTAGGCTATTCTTTTGAGCAGTAGTAAACAATAAAACTGTATATTTATAAGAGGAAACGATCTGAAAGAATTCATTTAAGGAAAATTAGACGTTAATTAATTTAGTAAACAGTTATGTCCGTAAATTCATTCTGTCAATGTGCAGAGAAAAGGATTAGAATATACGAATGTAAGATGGTTGGAGTTTTGCGTCTGTGTTCAGACTGATGCTATATGAGACGGGCCTTACTGTTTAAAGCTGAATCCAAACCAGCAATCGGATTTTGTGTTGGTGAGAGCTCTAACACTAAGCCACCGCGCCCCAATCATTTTGAGTGTGCATTAATAGTGTCAACATCACATATAACAAATATAAAAACATTTAAATTCAACACATCAGCAGTCTTCACAGTTAATCAGAAACCTTATCATAATAATAGGAAAAAGATAGATATAAACATTAAATTAAGCAAGGCTGAAGGAAGAAGAAAAAAGTAGAAAGCATACGTAGCAACCTAAGTTTAATAACAACGAAATACTCAGTTAAAATAGTTTAATAAAAACAAAAACCAATATAAGAATATAATCCATATTAGTGCTTTATAAAAGACGTGATGCAAATTCGGGGGGTCATGTAGAAAAAATCTCTAAAATATAAGTAATCTTAACTGGAAACAGTGTAAATACTATGTCATGACTTTTCTGAGTATGTTTGACCATGATTTGATGTCTCAGAACTACGGAATTTTAGAACGTAAAGAAACCAAAGGCAGTAATATATATATATATATATATATATATATATATATATATATATATATATATATATATATATATATATATATATATATATATATATATAATATAAACTAATACTAATTTATATTAGATGATTATTTACATGTACTACCTGTATTTTTCTATAGAAAAGAAGACCGCCATCATTCTTCTCAAAGCTACATGAAACTCTAAAAGTATTAGTCAAGTTTTTCGAACATGGAGAAAATGAGCACCCAATGCAGAACAGTTCCAAGGATATTCTAGAAAAGATAGAAAATCTTCTGCGGCTTCACGGAATGGAGACGTGGGAATTAATGCATCAGTATTATATTGAAAGACTGGAAGAGCAGAAATCTTTTGAATCAACAGAACTTGGCATGCTTACAGTTAAGTTGCAATTGGTTGCAGATGTTCTGCGAATAGAAATTATGAATGCCCGAAATTTGAAACCAATGGATTCCAATGGTAAGTAATGTAAAATTTAGTTATATATATATTCTAATATATATATTTTATTCTAATATTGAAGACAGAATGTATATTGTTCGCTTCATACCCGTGAAAATTACCTTAAAACTTCTTTTAAAATTAGTCTTCAATTCATAAAATTAATATGGATCGTAGTCTTTAAAATTTATTATAGTATAGAGGTGAACAAATATAAATGCTTAGGCATTATACAGTGAAACCTTTATATATTGACCACAGTTTGTTTAATCGAAAATAGCCAACTTCAACAAGTGGGCAGCGTACAGAAAATTAGCAAAGTAAATTAGCTGAAAGTGTATTTCTAGTGACTTCATTAAATAATTATAAATTTTAAGAAGAATGCATATTAATAATATATTTAATATGGAAAATAATAACTAGAACATTTTATTAAATTTCACCACAATCACAGCTTATTGGAACTCAATATGTAATATCTGGAAGACATAAAGATGTATTTATTACTTCTTTTATACCTTCTGCAAAGGTCAATGATATATGCATATTTGTTAATTGCTAATGGTTCAATGTCTGCAAGTGTTCCTGGAGATTTATTGATTTTTGAGAATTTTAAAGAATCATTTGGAATATTGTTTCGACCAAGCATAAACTTTGTACCTTGCCGACGATAAATACTAAATCAATAACATTTTCTTTCCCTCTGTACTTTTGAACAACTTGCTCTGGTTTGCTATGACAAGATCGTACCTGTTTTTCTGATCGCTATCTTCTTGAGGATCATTAGAAATGCATCTTTTAACGTTTCGAAGAAATAAATAGAACGTGTTAGTCAATGTTAATGCTGGAAGGCTTTTCGGAAACTAATGTACAGATATTGTAATGTAAGCTGCTTGAAGAGCAGTCTTAACAGTAAATAAACTTAAAAGGCACTCACCCTGCTTAAGTAGTTGCATTTGCGTGTCATGTAGTTATTTAAGCAAACATGTTAAATGTCGAATTTCCGCTGGCAGCATTGCCAAGAGACATGTAAGAGAAGGTTTCTGTCAGGATAGGTAAACCAATTCCAGTGACCCTGTTTTTCTCCGGGAGTGCTGCTCTTCATTTTACATATTATCCCACTTCTCGGGAGTCGTGTATTTTGTGAATGTTTAAGTTTATCGAAAGTTGAAAAATAATTTCTAGATGTCTTCTATTTTTATTTATTTAATTATTTTATTTATTTAATTATTTCATGATTCCATAATTGCACAGTCAAGTCTTAAGAACTTAATTAATAAATTGGATGCTAGTTGTACTTGCACGTCTGATTTAATGGTAAAAGTATGGCTGAAAGTACAGTAAAGAAGTTTATGTGAGTGGAAGCACCAGAAAGGATGATAGAAATACCAGTTCAATTCTAGCTCTTTGTACGGGTTTTATTCCATAATTTGAAAGTCATTGGTAAATCATTCAGCCCCATTCAGAATACCACTGTTCGAAATCATTTTAATTGAAAATTTTGGATGGCCGCCTTAAAGAAACTTCACTGTATGATTCTAATCTATTTTGTGGGGAGCAAAGGGTGTTTATAATCATATTTTGATCATAAGAACATCCATATAGATGTTCTCGATGGTGTATTCGATACTAAAATATGCTATCGAATTGATTACTGTTTGATAGGCAGAAGGCAGAGAACATATATGTATGTCAGTATGAAAGGAGCGATTAATGTATAGGCTATTTATGGTGCTGGCTAACTATAAATAAATAAACGAATATGGTAAGGGCAAACAATTAATCAGACAATATTATTAAACTGGACACTGACAGAATTGGAACAAGTGAAAGGAGATTTATAAGATTTTACATGGTAGATGTAGAAGAACCGTCGTACGAAGAGGAAGTAACAGTAATAATAAAAAGGAATAAAGCGGGAGAAGATGGAGTAAATCAATACTAATAAAGCAAGAAACTATTAGCATAAGTTTCTAATACGTAGAAAAACGCCTGATTAATGGAAGACAGGAATAATATGTCCCGTAGTGAAGAAAGACAAAACAGATGTACGAACTATAAGCACTTCTCTTCCTTGAACATTACCTTTAAAATAATGTAATGAATCCTGATAGCGATATTAGTGAAACGTAGGCTATAAAAAGCGATAAATCTGGTAAAATAAGACAAATAACAAGAAATTAAGTTCAAACAGAATTGAAGAAAATCCTAGATCAAAGGAGTACGAAAACACATATATTTATTATTGTGATATTTGTTTAATCTGATTCTGAAGCAGTGCATCAGAATAATGGTATAAGTGGTTGGGAGTTGTATACAATGGAATACCACAATCTCTTGGTTGTGTAGATGATAGAGATTATGAGTAGAACTCAGGGATACCTGGTAGAAGGACTTAATATAGATACTGGAAAAGGAGTCAGGAAAACCGAAACTGGAAATAAATGAAGAGTAGGCCAAATACATTTATGCAACTGCAGGCGAAAATATAAGAAAATCACAACACATAAAGTCAATAATGAACTATAAATTTAGAAGCTTATTGTAAGAAAGAACAAAATGGACACAGAGATTAAGGGTAGAATTAAAGAAAGTAGTTGCTGAGGCTATTCACCCTTTTCCAAAGTCTAGTATAATATCTAGATCTCGAAAAATAGAACTATATGAAGCAGTAATAAGATAGATCATGATTCGAATGAGATATGGTGTGTGACACTAGCAGATGAGAATCGGTTAGAAGTAGGGGAACGAAGAGTGCTTGTAGAAAAACATTTGGTGCAAAGTGTGATGGAGAATAGGAACCAAGGAAGAGGGAGAGAATTTTACGGAGCAATAAACATTGTAAAATCATTAATTAATAGGCTGAGTAGGAAGAAAATATTATCAGATAATTTCGAGGAAGATTTTATAAAGCTAGGTGTCAATGATTGGAGGAAGAGGCGAGAATCAGAAAAGAATGGAAGCTTATTTTAGAAGAGGTCAGATCGTAGTTTAGTAGCTATATAAACAACAATAAGAACTAGAAATTTAGAGCTTCATTTGACGGAAATTGTCCGTCTACGGGTAAGGAATACCGAATAGGAATGCTGTACATATAGTAAAATAAAAGCCTTTCTTTCTTTGTGACACATCCAGAAGTTCAAGGGCTGCATTTAAATGTAAAGGTTCCACATTTTCATGAATTCGGCACATTGTGAAGGTGATATTGTGAGCACCACAGTCCGGCCGTTTTTACTTCCCCAGGTCGCCCCAGATACCCACTTTAGAAAGGCCGAGTAAATCTTACAGCCGTATTGAAAGGAGAAAAATTTCCGCCCCCCACAGCGAATCGAACTTGAGCTGCCTGGTTGGCAGGTAGACGCCTTACCACCTACGCTACCGTGACTCTTAAATTATAGTTATAGAAAGATAATGCTCAATTTGCACGTTTACATTTTTAAAGAGGGATGAGCATTTTTAATACATATACATACAGTGCCGTAGAGGCCGTAAACGACGACTTGATCATGACTCAAGCAATTCGTCGAAAGTTATGGTGACTTTGAAACAAAATCACTAGAATAAAGTTTTACATTTTTACTTCCTTTAATTATGCTTGATACGTATCAATGTCTGTTGTAATGATTCCCTTCCTCCAAAATTGAAATAATTGCCTTTTTCAGGTGCCTGTGATCCATATGTGAAGGTTCACCTTATTCCTCAGGAGAAGTTTCCCAATATAGAAAAACCCAGAACAAAAATACACAAAAAGACTGTCTTTCCTTTATTCGATGAAACTTTTACAGTGTAAGTATTTTTAATAGCAAATTATTAGATATTACTATATTAAAGTATAGATCTATCTTTAAAAATATTATATTCCTAAGAGACATGCTTGTTTTCACAGAGGTTTGTAAGTCTATTTTATTTTATTGATATATTTATCTCTAAACTGTAATGGCTGACGAAATTGAATTACTGAAATACTATCGTCGGTGGTTGGTTGGTTTAGAGTTTAACTTCCTTGTCTCAGCGTCAGTACTATATTGAGACGTGCACCTACAGATTAAAATATGATCCGAATCACATGAGCTTAGGAACATCAAACAACCGAACAATATAACTTTTTATTAGAAAAATGTAGAAAATAATTGCAGGCAAGATTTTTTTTTTTAAAAAAAAGAGAGAGATAATTTTGTTCAAGGTCATTTAAGTGGGTAACACCAGTTTTTATATAAATGTCCGAAAGATAAGATTAAAAATGATTCATCAATAAAGTAGTGTAACTGCATGACAAATTCTTTCCTTCTGTTATTATTGCAGAATTCCTTGCGAAATAAGAGATTTTAATTTATTTCAACGAATGTAAATAATAATTATAACTTGTATCAGTAAAGGCCTTAATATAATTTGCTGTGAATTGTAAGACTTTTCCTATATTTTTCATAGTATATTTCCCATTACTTTTTATTTTTTTATTTATTTATTTAATTTTTTTTTTTTTTTTGTTTGTTTGTTTATCTATGCTTGAGTTATCAATGCTAGTTTCACACATTTTAAAGTTGATAAGCGCGTTATCATCAAGCAGATAACAGGGAAATTTCTGTAAAAATTGTGCATATGTGGTTCTCTTTGGAACTAATTTACAGATATCAAATGGAAAATATTTATTCAATTCTAACGTTGAACGAAGTAAAAGCAATGTAGGTATCATCTACAGATCTCAATTATTAACGTAATATTCCTGAATTATTATTATGTAGTTTTATTCTCAGAACCCAGTGAATAACTACGAAATTAAAATAAGTACTGCGATGTTCGAATAACGAATTAAGGTAGAATTTAGTGAAGAAAATATGGTACTCAGGTAGAACGAACTGATGCAATCCCATATTCTTGTGAAATGGATCATAATCCTGTTTGCGAACTTAAAAGTAACCACACTAGAAATATTTGATTTATATGAAAGAGACTTGTGCTGTCTGTGGAAGGAATAACAATGATAATAAGAATTGAATCTAAATCATGAATTATAGCACTTATGTTTACTAAAGAGTTTGTTATTTCTGTAAAAATAACTTAATGAACTAAAATAAACAAGCATCGACTTTCATCTTTAAAATTCAGCCAAGACAGAACCTTGCGGAATGGACAGTGTTCAGCAAAAAATCTAAACGATATATAATATTAGTTGCCCAAACCTCGCTAGCTGTGAGCGGAAAAGAGATGAAAGATAAAAGTTGCAGTGTACCATTTTTCGATATTTTTTTCAGGCACGTCAAATGTAAAGTACACATGCCGGCAGATAGCACATTGATTTGAAACTCTACGGTAGTGGCAGATGCGTAATTATACTGGCACTATTTACATAAGGAACATCCGACGTTTCATCTACTTTAATCTGCTTCTCTTCTTTCAAGATTGATTGTTTTCATGAGCAATTTATTGTTACTCCGAATAGAGAACAATATCAACAACTACCAGCATGTGTACTGCATGCATAAGATAACGTTTTAAACAATGGAACGGTTAAAAAAAAAAAAAAAATATATATATATATATATATATATATATATATATATATATATTGAGCTCTTTTGGTGAAGTTTTGGAATTTGCACAGGAAATAAGATATTCGGATTCCGTGTATCAGAAGGTCTGTAGTATCCGAATTTATATGTACCAGCCTTTGGTTTCAGTATACTATATGGTCATATGAACAACCTATTACCATTCGGGAATTGGCTAATTACAATACTGAAAAAAAAAACTTTTTTGACTCTCCGTGAAAATTAAATGAAATGTTTCAATTTAACGTTTCACGATTATACCCTTTAGACTAAGGGAGACGGGTGATTAAAGCAAGTGAATGATAATGGAAGATTTGGTGGAATGAAAATGTGGGATGAAACGGGAGTATCCCGAAAAGCCCCAAGGACATGAATCCACCACAAACTTACTTGGCCAGAGATCGAACCAGGGACCCCCCATGGATCAGAGGTAAGCACTACTACTGAGCCACTGTGCCCCTTTACACTTCCCGAATCAAATATTTAAATGAATCTAGTAAACAAAGATGAAGTTTTCACATCTATCTTTTGACCACAGTTCTATGATAGTATCGATGTAGTATTTAAAGATTAGAATATCCTTAAGTCGTTAAATTTCGTTGAATATAAACAAACATAACCTATTTCAAATTGAGAGATAATACACTTTTTGGGAAATACAATTAAAGGAGTGTAGATAAAGAAAGCTACTGAGCTGTAATAAATAAATACTTTTGTATTCATGTGATAACGCTAAGAATAATGTTACTATTTTCACATACACACAAAATATTTGGTTTGAAATTTGTTTTCAGTATCGAATCTACATGAAACGTGGGCTTACAGCTTAACATGGAATTCGACTCAAGAAGTCTCATGGAGAATCGAACCTAGATTTCACGCGAAGAAGACATATATGATTATAATATAGCTACAAAAGAGGTCTTTTGTCATAAGATATAAGGGCACTATTTACAAATAAGTAGAAGGAATTTAGGTCGTACATTACTTAAGCGGTTGCACTAGGATTCGAGTTGTGCTTCACTTTGGGTCGTTCGTTATCCATTTCTCAGCTTCTGCTTCAGTCCATACAAAACATGTAATATTAAAAAGTGATTAACGAAAAAAAGTTAGTGTGCAATCGTATGATTTTAAGTCCTGGCAACACCGATTTAATCTCGCCTGACTCGCTAATTCCTGCTTATGCCTGTTGTTAAGAGGTAGCTGTGAAGTTGAGAGCAGTTATTCGCTCTAGAAGTAACTGTTCACCAGTCATGCAATAGAGGGGAAAAAGGAGGAAATGGAACAGATTTTTGCGGTACTGAATTAATTTCAAAAAACCTCTTCTCACTATTGTCGTCTTTCACCATAGTGCTCAATGTTGAAACTGGAAACCATAGGTTTCCACTATTTCCAATCTCCATAGAATGAAAAAGGTCAGGATGAAAGTTATTTGTAGAACACTCAATCATATAAAAAAAACATTTCGCTATCTATTGCCGCATTGCAATATGGAGATCAGTATTGAGACCGGAAGTTGCAGTACAATTCTGCGACTTCCGGTTTCAGACAGATGGAAGCTTTTCCGTACAGGCTTTGAATCGATTGCAAAAAAGTCGCTTGTCACTGTCTGTTGTAATTGTTCTATGACAACTTACGTTGAAACTGGAAATGGTTGATTTCTACCACTTCCGGTTTGAATAGAGTTAACAGAGGAGATAAAACCTATTTTTGGGGCGCCGAATTGATTAAAGAAAACTTCTTGATAGCTCTTATCGTTTTTGCTCTGATATCTGTCAACTGATAGACAGAGACAGATGGACATAGCCATTCCATAAGACTTCCGATATTTAACCATATTATAGTTTGGAAGTCTAAAACAGGCACCAATAAGTATAAAGAAAACTAATTTCCTTTCATTTGTTTGAGCTTAAAAACTAGAATTCTCAAGAATGAAACTGAAGAACAATATTTTTTTCTTTTTTTTTTAAATTTTCTATGCCATAACAAAACCGAAACTTAGCAACTACAAAAGCGAAGGATTGAATCTCAATATCTAACCATATGATTCAAAACTGTAATAATCAACTAATATACAGTATATATTTGATAATAACAAGGACAGAAACAAAACTAATTTCAACGATATGTTAGTACTAAAAGTTCCGTAATGTATTGTACTTGTGTGCATGTGTAGAAACTAGCACTAGATTTTTAAAGTTATGTCCCATAATGGAACTAGTTCCGCTAAACAAAATACCTTGATAAAACCCACACGGATGGTTTTGTTCATTTACCAGAAGGTTCAATTTGTGAGACTACAAATTTTTTGGCTCTTGAATTTGAGCTTCAATTTATTACCATATCACTTTGAGCTTCCGTGGTACTATGCGCCAATTACACCTTCTCTCACAGTATGCTAATATATAACCTTTCATTTCGTGTCTCAATAAAGTCGTAACATAATGTCACCGTTTTTAATCGTCTCATAAAATTGATGTAATGTACGAGCCACTCCGTATAACTTACTAGTTCTTGATTTTTGCATTTACTGTTTCCAAGTGTAAAATAATATTAATACTACCACTAATAATTCATAATAATAATAATAATAATAATAATAATACGATTCAAAATTTACTTTAATTGTAGGAACTTAACTCAGGAGCAACGTAATCTCAAAAATGCCATGCTGTTATTTGTTGTGAAGGACCATGACATCTTGGGAATGAATGATTTCGTTGCAGAGGCTTTCTACGCTTTTTCTGACATTCCTGTTACAGATATGACTGTCGGGTTGGAACAGATGGAACAAATTCACTTGAAACTTACAAGGCCAACTAAACAAGGTATTTTACTTTTTGTCAATTTCTTCAGTAAAAAATAAGTTTGATCATATAATATAAGTTTATTTGAAATAGTTATATTTATAGAAGTCTTTCGTTTGTTAGAATTTAATTTGGCATTGCAGCTGCAAAGTACTTGCTGCTAACGCTGATGTTTAAGATGAAATCCCGGGCCCACTGTGCATTTTACATATCTATCTATCTATCTATATACGATATATAACATAATATTCCACATACATACACGTATGTATGTATGTATGTATGAATGTTTGCAGTCTTTTTCGTTGTTATTGAGAAGCTTGATATCTGCACAATACGAAAATTTCGTTAAGGGGTACTATTTTTAATAACTCACATTACAATGAAGTTGAAATACATTACTCATACTTTTGCAAATGAACACAAATCTATTTCAAATACTTTGAAATACTAAGCCTATTTCAAATACTTTTATTTTAATGAGGTTTTCATATTTCTAAAAATTTGTTTAAAAAAAAACTTTCAAATGTTGTATCACCCTTTTCTACAGCTAAGATTGCAACAAATACAGATGTATGTATTTTCCTTTCTTGAAATCTTTCTTGCAGGCCTGTACATATCAAACTGCATTTCCTATGAGGGCTTGCAAGAGGAAGATCTGCGTTCATTTGCTTTTAACATGAGTACTGTATTTCAACTTCATTGTAATGTGCGTTATAGAAATAGTATCTCTTGACAAAATTTTCGTATTGTGCAGATATCAAGCTTCTCAATAGCAACGAAAAAAGATTGAAAAAATTTATACATATATACGTGTATGTATGTGGAATAAATATAATATAATATAATATAATATATGGTGTTAATGAACTATACCGACAAACTGTAAGAGGTGATTCCTTACATCAAAATAAGAGAAAAAGTTCATATGAACCTGTGGGGAAAAGTGCATAGTTTCAGAGCGAGGGTTGTCCAAAATCGCGAAAAAGTCAAATTTCACCAGGCCTTATTTCGAATTCCAGAAACTGTGTGTGGTGGTCCTTATCAGCCTAAAGGAAGTCACGCATACGCAATCCAAAAATGCATACTTAATTAATTTTCAGTGGGTGTACAGAGTATTCCATACAGGATGAAATTCCCAGACATGCCATCAACCGAATTTTGAGATATGCTCTGACTTTATGATTGGTCCAAAGTAGGCAAACGATAAGCCTTGATAGCAGTGAACACAGAATCCTTTGGTGCGATATCGGAAGTGTTAAAGATCGTCAACAGCACGGTTTTTCGTATTCGGGAAAACGCATTCTGCAATGTTTTCTTTCACGCTTATAAATGAAGAAAACGTGAAATTTATCGTGACGAAATACATCGCATCACACACAATTCCGAACACCAAAAACATGGAGCTGCCATTTCCTAACACTTCCGACTTCCCTCCGAATCATTGGATGTCCATTGTTGTCAAGGCTTATCTTCTGTCTACTTTGAACCCTCCTTGAAATCAGAGTATATCTAAAAACTGTATTGAGAGCATATGAGAATTATACCCTGTAGGGAAATTGATTATACCTATTGAAAATTGATTAAATATTCTCTTATTTTAATGTGAGGAATCACCTCTTACAGTTTGTCGGTATAGTTCATTAACACCCTATATATATATATATATATATATATATATATATATATATATATATAATATAAAAATATTGAGGCGGGGGCAATTGCCACTTCCTGCCCTCTCTAAATGAGCCCCTGCGTACATACTAACCATTAGACCAGTAAGGAAATGGCATCGGCGCGGTGGCTCAGTGGTAGAGCGTTCACCTCTGGTGCTTGGGGTTCCGGGTTCGATCCCAGCTCCCGCCAAGTGAACTTTGTGGTGGACAAACACCGTGCCCGTGGGTTTTCTCGGGGTACTCCCGTTTCCTCCCACTTTCTTCATTCCACCATTTCACTCATCTCTCATAATCACCGTCTCCTTTAGCCTAACCGGCATAACCGTGGGACGTAAAACTCAAAGATTGCATTACTTTCTAACGTGAAGTTGAAAATCGCGTTAGGTTCTTCAAGAAAAGAACTAAAGACATATATTAAAATTAAATTAATAACATACCACAGTGTTACAAAAGAACATTTACCAAGTTTCTATCCATAATCGGAAGTTCAAGTTTTTTTTTTTTTTTTTTTTTTTCTGGATACTTATCACAACTTAATTTAGAGTGAAGTTGAACGGCGTTTCGGTTGCCACTAAATTTTTGTCTGGCAAGATGTATCGTTAGCCTGTTGGGTTTTCAGGGTTCACCTTACACAATACATCCACTGCATGAATCTATAGAACATCTAGCTTCCCACATTACCCCACATATAACTTTTAATAAATGCTTAAGATTATTTTCATTCGTTAATACCACTGTCGTTCATTTTTTTTTTTTTTTTTTTTTTTAGAAAGAGAGTGAAATTTCATCATTTTGTTCAAAACATTAGGAATATCGCGTATCTCTCATGCTCCTATCTTGATGGGATAACACTGAATTATATCTTTAGTTCTAGATCCGACATTAATAAATTGTCCAAGATTTAGCCTAATTTTGGGTGTATAAATCGTACATCAGCAATATAATAAAACCTAAATGAAGTTTATTCTATTTTACTGAAGTAAATTTTTATTTTATTTTCAGATTCTGATGCATTGCAGGCTCTAGAACACAGGCAATGGGATCGCCTAGCTAAGGACTTCGTGAAGAAGCAGAAAGTGAAATTTGCCCATTAATTCCTCCGTTGATTTATTTTTGGTATAAGTTACCCGAAATCATTAGATTGTGTACGAAAATACAACTCCAACCAATATTCCAGTAATTTGAATAATTGTCGAAACGAAGGACGTACTTATATTTTTATGTATTTCAGGAAATAAAATGCGAGTAATGTGCAAATGAGTGTGTGCATGTGTATCAGTATGTTTGTATGTGTGTGTACGTGAGAGAGATTATGAATTCAAGTATGAGAGAATATTTGATTAATGTATGGATGTGATTGTTATATAGTTTTGAAAACATGACACAATATATTATGTTGCTATTGCTACTACCAATCGCTACATGTAACCACATTAATATTGGATTAATCAAATAGCAATACAGTGAAACCCCTAAGTTGGAGACTGCTGTTCTTTTGTAAACTGTCAAAGTTTAGTGGGATATTCAGAATAAAGGGGTAGAGGTTTGTATCTTAGCCATGTTAGCTAGTAAACAATATTGTGCGTGTATAAGTACACTATATTATGTGCAGAACAGTACTTAATTCATGTTGCTGTTGTTGAATACGTCTACAGTATTTTCATGGAGAAAATTATCATCTTGAATTGAGTTGTGCAATGCAATACAGGGTTACATACTGTACAATACAGTACAGTATGCGTACTATCTTACCAGTTCATTGAACACAACACTTGAACAGTAGTACACACACACAGTAATAAATACAAACTAGAAACAATATTCAGAGGAAAATTTTCGCTATGTAGTATATGACTGTTTTTCAAAATTTCAATTTTTCGTGAAGTCCGTTACGAGCGTTTTGTTTCCTGTTCTGTAACTTGTTCTCCATACACTAATTTTAAACCAATTTTCTCACACTAAATGCAGCTGACCACTATGCCGACCACTTCACCTGTTCTCGAAATTTCATCGATGTTTTCTCATGAAAATAGGTAACTTGTTCTGCTACTTCACTCTCATCTTCCCGAAATTCCAGAATCTTATCTCGCGAATCATCAGATCATAACTTGCTGTCAAGGGTTGATTTATTCTTCTTTACCTTTGTGATGTCTCTTTTTAGATGTCCAACTTCGTTTCAAATTTCTCTCTCCAAGACGCAAGATAGAGGGGTATTCAGGTTGCAGGGGTTCTAATAAATATATATCAATAGGGGCTTTTCTGGTTCTGATTAAGTGTCCAAGTTAGGGAATCTCTAAGATAAAGAAATGTCCAAGTTAAGAGTCTTCACTGTATTATCATTATTACATTGTGTACAAACTTTATTAGAGAACTTCAGTTGTAAATATTGATAAACATAGTTTATTCTTATAAAGTTATAATGATTAGAATTATAAACTGTAGTGAATCATATAAGGATTTTTTTTTTTTTTTTTTTTTTTGATACGTAATTTTATTGCTAAATTGTGGTATCAATACGTATAGGATGATGAACAGTATAAACGGCTACAACATTTATTATACTTATAGTTTTCATGTAATATAACATTGACTCTGTATAATATATACATTTCTTTCCTTACGTATATATGTATTTTACGTATATATGTATAAGATATATTGCCAGACTTTTAAATGAATGTATGTAAACACTTATTTTTACAAATGAATTTCATAATATCTTTGGCAGTTGTAAGCATATAATACTATAGTCTTGTTTCACGTAATAATTTTCTTTGCATCTGTTGAATGTCGTAAAGTTATATTGAAAAAAATCGAAAAAATTTACTGAGCTTCTAACGTAAGGCGAAATTTTATGCATAAATTCGTTATTTGTATGACAGCTTTTGTAAATATTAGAGTTTATTTCTGTCAACAATTAGTTTTTAGGTCCTTCCATTAGCTGTTTAAACATATACTTCCATGCACATACTTGTAATGTAGTTCCTTACTATACATTCACATACATGTGTATCAGCTGTCGTATCTGTGAAGACAAAAACATGCAACTGACCTTTTCTTTTTGAAGGCTGTACATCTTGTAATTGAAGCGTGCGGACGAATAAATCTATGCTATAATCTGACTCATTTTCCTGGGGGAGGGGACTAATAAAACAGTACAAACATAAATTTAAGTGATCTATCTTCGTACATATATGAAAACTTACTCAATGAAAGCATTTCGTATGTATACTATTCTAAAGTCTAATCCTCTGAAAATTTGGCGAAGGAATTATCGTAGGCATCAATTTAACTCAAGGTATAGTATTGCCGTAATAAATAAAT
Organism: Thermobia domestica; assembly: GCF_964235325.1. Lineage (NCBI taxonomy): Eukaryota > Metazoa > Arthropoda > Insecta > Zygentoma > Lepismatidae > Thermobia > Thermobia domestica. The sequence goes on along the minus strand of NC_137454.1, from coordinate 168,339,867 downwards.
AAATAAATAAATAAATAAATACCTAGGTAAATAAAAACAGTGTATCATTATTTGGATGCACACTAGAATTGTTGGATAAGAAGAAAACTGTTTGAATAGTTCTGCTCAAACTACTGAATCCCTTGTTTTAAAATTTAATTCTGATTTAATTAATGTATTTCAATATGAAACCAATGTGATAATTTTAATAAATACAGTACCATGGTAATTGGAATAGTATCGTATTTTAAGATTTTCAACTGAACTGTAGAAATTAATGCTGATGCAAAGATATTCGATGTATATGAATTCATATCATTCCTTTAGTATGAAATATATTATTTTTGAAGTATCAGTTCTTTTAGATTGCTTGTTTTATAGTCGTTGATGGAATTTATCGTGACTGACAGTGCCGTTTAATAATAATTTATTTCTGCGAAAAAAAAAAAAAAAAATGTTGCATATGTATGTTTCATTTATCATATGACAGTTTCAAGTTCCATTATATCGTGTAATATGGCTTTTCTTCGAACTTGTGGTAATTGCGAGGGATACAGTTTTCAGGTTGCGATTTTTTTTTCCAAAATCTACAATACAATTATCCTTTAATGAAGTTCTCTGTATGTTACAAGGTAATCAAATATTGTAATACAAAGTTCCGAATTTAATGTTTCTTAGAATATTGTGACCTAATCACAAAATAAAAGCAAATTTCGATATCTTAATGACAGAATTTCAGTGTATTTATTCCATTAAGAAACTTCTAATTCGTTTAAATCGTAGACTTTAGATACAAATGCAGTGCGTTTAATGGAAAAATTTAGAAGTCTTACAGTGTATACTTCAAAACGTGTTACGTAAATGTTTGGTTATTCTTGGTTTACAGCAATTACTTTGTAAAATCAAAATGACTGTCTCGTCAGTTTATTGTGTGTCTTCATTTGTGTTGTAAAACAATAGTAGCAAGTAGCAACCATTTCATTTCAAAAATACCCTCATAAAGTGTAAATGTGAATTTGTAAAAATCACGTACGCATTCTACTTAGTGCTAATTGAAAACTCTTCACTGAATAAGGATCTGAACTTCTTAATTTTTTTTGGAATCCTTAATCCTTGTTTCTATTATGTGATCTATTACTTATTATGTATTGTATAAATAATATTGTATATAATAAACACTTATTTCATACTAAGATATGTTTGGTATTTGGTTTATAAAATGCATTATCCATTTGCTGCATCTAATGTGTTTTATAAATGTCGGAAACAAATTCACGGATTTTATTCACCTTTCATCATACGATAAAATACTAAAAATATACGCAAATGGTTCATACATACAAAATTCCAATTTACGGAAGATTACACCTAATCTTTGACCATTTTACCAATACTCGAAAAATAAATTCCCCTCAAGGAATTTCCTGATTTCTTGTATTATTATTATTATTAATACTCATTCGATAGTTAACTGAACGAGTTTAACCCTCGAATAGTGGTGTGATTTGATTTAGTTAATCAAAATACCGGCAAATGTGTAAATATTCTCTATTGTATGACTGAAAATCAAAATTTCTTTGAAAACTATTACTGGGATTTATATTTGAAATTGTTTCGAAATATACATAGAGGAAAAAAAGTATTGAGCTTAAACGTTAAAAAAAATGTTTGCCAGCCGTAGAGGATAATATCCTTAACATTTTTCCTACAGAGAGCTCTCCACGCTGGTTTTGTGGTCCCCTTCGGTGCACGTAATGACAGATTCAATTCCCGATGGGAGTGCATTAGCATTTGAACGCAATACGGTGGTTCGGATTCTACCTTAATCTGTAGGTTCACGTCTTATACAGCCTCGATGCTGAAAATACACGCTGAACTTCAACAAACTATTCCTACAGAATGCAAATATTTTTCACTAGGTTACTATTTTCACCCTAAAATAATTCCGTGGAAACTGCCTTACGGATCAGAGCAGAACAAAGAGAACTTGAAGAGGTCAGTCAATTCAAATATCTGAGAAGTATTTTGACGAGAGACGCTTACTGCGTCAAAGAGCTTGTTTTAACTGATAATCGTTAAAAAGTTCGTTAACGATTAAAGAATTAATCATCATTTTTTTCTCAATATATATAATATGAAATTGGTATTATAAGTGCATTTGCCCACGATTTCGACAATGCCGATGGTGGTCTTGGTTTCAATGTAGTCTACGAAATCCTAGCTTGAACAGGTACCGGCATTGCTGGCTGAACTCAGGGCGACGGGAAGCCCCGGCAATGGTTCCTTATGAGTGGATGTCTCAATGCCCGGTCACCTAATACATTTCTGTAGCACTCACGCAGCGCTGATGAGCGCTCGACTATGTCTGATACTTGAACTGTTACTGTATGAGTTCGAACTCGAGCATAATAATACGACAGCAACCCAAAACATTTGTTATACGAAAGGAGGAGGTGCAGTGAATCACAACACAGTAATTCGTTGGTTGTAGAAATTCCGCGCAGGTTGTAAAAATGTCAAAATCAGCCAAGATCCGGCCGCCCCAGGATAACATTCTGAAGTCATACGACACATCATTGAGGAAAATTTATTCACCAGCACACAATTGTGAAACCAACTCAGCACGTCCCAGTTCACTGTAATGCGTCACCTTCACGAAGTCGGGAAAATCAGTGGTTGCCGCATTTTGCCATATGAGTTGATCCCAGTTCAGGCCCAGAGGGGAGTGGATGTATGCCGGTAACTGCTGAAAAATCCGTGTGATGTGCTTTTTTCTGAAACGGATTGTCGCATGCGACAAAGTGTGCTTTTCCGAAATCCTAAGGTGCAAAAAGATTATTTGAGGAAGTACAAACTTTCAAAACTTATCGTCAAACAGGGTCATTTCGAGCGGAAAGTCCTGTTTTGTGTGTGATGGAAATGCGAAAGGGTAATTCACTTCATTCCTAAGGGACGTACCATCAATACTGACCTTTACTCCGAATATTTGGTGTGGAAGTATGCTGCACTACACCAAAAATATGATACATGGATGAACCAAAAGCGCGCCGTGCTGCAACACGATAACGTAAATTCTCACTCGTCTCGAAAACGCAACAAAAAAGCTGGCACTTAATGGCATTGAACTAATTAAGCACCCGGAATATAATCCTGACCCTGCTCCTTCGGGTTACTGCTTGTTTCGGTCCATGGTGCATTTCCTGTAATCACGATGCTTCACCAACCAGCATGAGTTGGAAACAGCAGCAACTGATTTCTTTGCTGCTGTGATATCGATAAGGACAAGATGTTATATCGATGTGGAATTGAGGAACTAGCAGGAAATTGGCTGCAGACAGTCCAACCCAAGGCGCTATACTTTGAATGTTAACCTATATAGTAGTATGGGTCCCGCTATGGCTCACTCGGCTCTGATTGATTGAGGGACGTCATATGATAATCACGAAATCATTGGCTCAATGCCCTTTTGATTTGACAGGGATACCTTAGCCCCTAAACTTTGAGAGGGGAACATAGAATACCCCCTTAAATTTAGGAAATCCCCAATTATAAACATTTGATATTGTAGTATAGGACCAGGATATGTACGTCTGTAAGTTTGATTGGTCCATTTCGTTCCTTTTTATGGATAAAAATTGCCAAAAAGTAAAATTCGGAGGTTTTTCACCTACTTTATTCTCTTTAATGAGGCTTTATTATCTTATATGATTAAGGAGTCCTCTCTTTCACAGGTCATAGTGATTGGCGGCGGTTGGACGTTAAAAGTGCGGGGGGGGGGGGGGGGAACAAAACATGATCTGAATATTTGCATATAAATGTTAGTTTTCCTGTTTGTTTCTAATATTTTGTTTGACAAAAGGTTGTATAGCTAATAGGATACTATCTTTTTCAGTTAAAATACCGTATATAGTATTTCATATTTTATTAAGTAAATTGACAAGAGCAAGAGCAACGCCAGTAGGTAGTAGCCCTTTGTACTCTTAAACAACGAAAGTGTAAGAAGAGATTTGATTCCTTGTTCATGAACATCTTAAAATTCTGTCTGGAAAACTGTGAGATCAGATTATTGAATAACAAATAAATAGAAAGGATAATATTAATCATAGTAATAAATAATAATGCTTGTTTTGCAAGTCATATTGAAATAGGGATTAATGAACAACTTAATTTTTAATTCCACACATGCTATTAAATGTATGTTATTACTCTTAGGAAATGAAAGACAGTAAATATTACAAGCATATGCTACGACATTTAAAGAAATATTTGCTTTTGCAACTTCCCGAAACATGTTCGTTGCCATTAGGTGCAGTTTTCACTTTCTTGGAGCACACCAAAACACAACAATACTTAGAATCACTCCATACTCCAGTTATACAAAATAACACTAAAACCTAGAATTATGTTGAAATCACTAAATTTAATTGTATATACACTCGTACACCCCTAACACACCACTTCACTCATATATTGCACTACAAAACAATGGAAAAGATAAAAGTTGTTTCTTATTACGCTTTTTTCCCTTACTTTACAAAGAAGACATTTTAGGAATTGTCAATTTTTGTGCAATTAAAAAATAACTTGTGAAAGTTTTTTTTTTTTTTTTTTTTTTTTTTTCGCGAAATGCTCTCTGAATTAGTTTCAAAGTGGCTGACTAATATATCGAGCCCTTGTAAGAAGTGAAAGTATGCTGAAATTGTTGACCTTTAATAGGTTCATTTTGGGGTTATTTTCTTTGGCAATTAAAACGCAATTCCTGTAGTTTTCTTCACTCCACGGGAAGACAACCAATGAAGAAGGGAGCATATGTTATAGATATGCGACAATCATTTTGGACATGATTGTACATTAATGCTCCCTTCTTAAATTTTCAAAAACAAAAATTGATTAATGTTCTCTAGGATCCAAATGGATATTTCTGCAAATTTGGTTCGTCCTGCTTCTTTCCTTGTATGGGTAAAAAAGCCAAAAATATAAAGTAAGCAATACGTCGTATCATGTGGTAGCTTATTAACCTTATTTATCCTCTAATGATATTTTATTACATCATATGGTTATATGGATGAATTTAGGTGCCCGTCCTCTTGAATAGGGCAACAGGTATCATGGTGCACTCCTCATAAATTTCTGAACGGGTACATAGGAGCACCCCTTAAATTTGAATATTGTCAAAAAAATAAAAATTGGTAAATGTTGTGTAGAACATAAATGCATACTTATGTAAATTTGGTTGGTCCAACTTGTTTGATTCCATGGATAAAAGATATTATCCCTAGGAACACCAAGGGGTGGGGGGCCTCGAAGGCTCTCAAATTATTTTTGTTATATTTTCTAACATGTCTAATTGCATTAAAAATCTTAAAAAATGATATTGTCAAGCTTGACCCCATTAATCAAAAAACGTACTTGCTTAGTTTTTAGTTTTTTTCTATTTATAAATAAAGTGTTGTGGACCTCAGAGCCCCCCCCCCTGATAGTACTAAGGGGCTATTCACCGCATACACTAACTGTTATATTCCAGTGTTTTGGCTACTTATTTTACTTTCCTTTGAAACAATTTTGGTATTACAATATGCAGGATCACTCTGAGCTATTATTCTGGTGCAGTGTTGCCAATATATTTTTTTCTGATTATTTTTTGGCACCTAAATATTTTATTTTTTAGTAGTTTATTCCTTCAAACCTGCTATATATATATATATATATATATATATATATATATATATATATATATATATATATATATATATATATATATATATATATATACATATATATATATATATATATATATATATATATATATATACATAAGAAAGAGAGAATCAAGTTTCAATAGTTTCAATAGTGATGGATAGGAACTATGCCCTGCAGTGAATCCCTTGTAATATTCATGATGTTAGTTTACAAAACTGACAGACAAGTCGTAGCTTGTTTGCTTACGTCTTACATGTTCATTCCACAGATGCAAAAACCTGACGTTGTGCTACTAGAAAAAATGTAACTTTTTGTTGGGTTGGCAACACTGCTTCTCTGGTAACATCCCCTATAGTGTCTAATGAACGTCCCTCACACTGTCTATCTTCTCGTGGAAACGAACTTTGAAATAATTTTGACATTCCAAGGATAACCGGGATGGAATTACACAAGATTAATCCTGAATTCATTGGAATACTGAAGTATTCTAAACCTCACTCGTCCCCATTCTACCCCATTTTACTGTACCACACAAAAATGCTTTTAGAAGCCGCCTTTGTACACATACTACACTGTACTAAGTTGCTATTGATCTGTTTGATAGTTTTTCTACACAAACAAATAAAATAAATAGGTCATAGCTACGGACATAAATAAAAAATTGTAACTTAAACAATTACACACATATAGTTGGCAACACTATACTTAGAAACCTAGTAGTAATAGAAAATAATAATATATGATGTCTTAGGCACCCCAAGTTCATATCAGACAAGATAAATTATTTTTCGTGAGAAATAATGACCTTTAAGCTGTGGGCCTCAGACACTCCCCCCCCCCCCGTTGGTGTTCCATGTAACTCAAAAGTACCTTGCTGTTCCTAGGGTTAAAAATAGGTACCGGTACTAAATAATACTGATATATTTTAGCGGGGAAATTGAATTAATCACACTTTTTTGTATAAGGCGTGAATTTTAAATGTTGCATCATAAGGCTTATGACATTTAAAGAAACGTTCTTTTCAGTGAGTGCAAGAAATTTCAAATTAAAAATTTCAACCAAAAATTTTTCAAACTAAAAAGTTTTAAATACAAAAAAACATATGATAATTTTCTTAAATTGTAAAAAAAAAATCAAACAAATGTTTCTTTTGCAATTACAAAATCTTTCAATTTAAAATCTAAATTTCGTTTTTATCAAAACAAACACTGTCAAGTTGAAATATAGCAAATTGTTTCACGGTTAACTGTTAAACTTTATCCTGTTTACAACTAATCGATTAACAAAAACTGTTCTTAACTATTCAATTAACACAATAAGGGGGTTTCAAGTATTCAACTAAATCTATGGTCTTAGACTATGAGTCATGACTACAAATCCTAAGGCTGAAATGTTAATTGAACAACCAACCAGATTGCATCAAAATATTTTTATCAATGACATTAGACTCTATTTTTTTTAAATTTTCAGCATGTTAAAAATTCCCAATTTTTTTAAAAAAAATCAATGAGTGCAAAAAATTTTAAGCGAAAATTCCAAATAAAACAAAATTTCAAACTAAAATTTTGACACAAATTTTTTCAACTAAAAGTTTTCAAATAAAAATAAAAAATAAACTAATTTTTCTTAGTTTCACACCAAAAATTTTAATACAAAAATTTTAGAACAAACCATTGATATTTAACAAAACTTCATGAATATACACCAAACTGTGTGTTAGTGTTCATCATGGACACACAGTGGAAACACATTTACATGTTTTCTGTACTAATGTATTTTGTTATACTGTGTTAAAGACAATGTTCCAGTGGCAAGTGAGCAGAGAGCAAAATTGAAACGTCAAAAAAAAAAAAAAAAAAAAAAAATGCTCTGCTAACTCATGGACAATACAAAATCATTAGATAATAAGAAGAAATATTTAGCTGTACAACATGGAAAATTCTTAACGGTATTATTTGCACCTATTATAGGAAGTGTATTATCCAGTATTATCTTCATCATGGAACATAGCAAGAAAATGACTTTAGTGCCACCAAAAATGCTTCAACGAATCCATGCATCATGCAGGACTGAAAAACATAAATCCAATCTTGACCATGAAATGCAATTATATTAAATACATCGTACGCAAGTGAATAAAAATGGAATAAGTACATAACATTTTACAGAAATATCTTTATCATAGGTAAACAAGAGGACCAAATACCACTTGTGATTACATCGATGAAAACTGATGGTGAAGTTTCGAATGCTGACGACAGTGTTAAGCAAGAAATCGTAGCAGCCATACCACAAATATATCGCAAGAAAGCAGAATTACTATTTCACCGTTTAAAACGAGATGCAGCAATCACGTGGGATCATAAAGAAACAGTGTACTTCAACGATAGTAAACTACAAGGGTCCAATATTGTAGATTTAATTTGTGGTATGACTCGACCGAGGAAACATAAAAATCAAGTTGAGAATTGTTTCGCAACTATCTTGCATCATCAAACACGCCATGATACACAACGAGTTAACTACATTTTAAATAGTAATAGTACGTCTTCTGAAATACCAACACCGAAACCAGTATCAGAACTGCTCTCTTCCAGGGAAGATAATGATATTGATGATGTTTTAGGAGTACGACTGAAAAGAAAATGTATCATTTGTTAGCGGTCAATGTATAAACAATGAACAAATTTTTGAAATCCATTTATTTATAATCCATTACATCCTGCATCATTTTCCACTGTGAAGAAATAATGGCAAGCCACAGGAAAATCTATATATCTAGCAAAAATAAGCATCTGGTTTAACAAACAGCATACATATACGTTACATCGTCCAGTGTATCATCGTTTCTGTAGAGATTTTTATCTTGTCAATAATCTTGATAGTCAGTGGAAATGTGACTTAATAATGATTTATAATCATTTCAAAAATATAACAACTAACGCTACACACATACTACATAAGCTAAGTACTTACAGTCAATTAGAATACGTTTGTTTTATCTTGGCACGTTGTCCGCCAGTGCACTTGATTGACTTTTAAAGTACTTTCTGCTAGCATTCACGTGAACGTTTTAATCCAATAGCCGTCTTATTGGCTTTGTCGTGTGACGTTAGTTGTCAGCCGGTCCATCAAATAAGGTCATTGCTATTTGGCGGGTATCTGAAACGCTTAGTTGCCACACGCGAACAAGTGTTACAGTAGGCGGGAAGCGTGCCAAGATAAAACAAACGTATTCTAAGAGTCTCAAGAATATATTCCATCTCCACTCGAATCTTACTATTGAAACCGAATGTGCTATAAACCTACCACCACTTTCGCTTTAAATAGTAACTGAGAACCATACAAACCAAAATCCTTCACGTGGTGTACAAGTGACACTGCTATTTGTTCTCTTTTTAAATCTTTTTTCCTTACTAGTGGATAGGATATTATTTAATATTTCCCTGGAGCCAATGTTTGCTTTTGAATTATTATCTATTTTTGAAAGAATTGTGCTCTCACTGCCTCTAGAATTTAGATATAAATATAATTATTCTTCATTTTTATTTATTTATTTTTTGTTTCTGTAGCCTTTACCGACTACCCAAACTTAAAAAAAAAAATGGATTTAAAGTGTATTTATAAGTATCCGAACACAAGTCAATATACTTCTGGAGAACTGAACAATTGCAACGAAGCGTAGCAGCCACTAATGATGGAATATAAGTCTACATTTTATATTCAGCATAAATTCAAAAAGGTGCACTCTGAATGAAATATGTCCCTTTCGGAGGGAAGGAGACTATTTTCCTTTAACTATTCTTGCCTCAGCCTGTTTAATGAAGCCAAAATTATAATTACCACCAAATTTGTTTCTTTGGGTGGAACGAGGATTTTCTTGACATTCCCCACAAATGCATCTCTACGAGACAAGATGCTGTCTCGTCTCGAAAATGTACCGTGAAAGTGATGTCCCACCTCGGAAAGTGTATTTGTTTCTATGGGAAGAGCTTTGTCGTCTCGTTACCTGTCACGAACATTCCGTCTTGTCTCGTCTCGTCTTGTGGATAAAATTACTACGATACTTATTTGAAACTGAATTAGAATTATGTTCTAAAACGTTGAAACTGCATTAGAATTGTAACCGGTAGTATTTCTTTTTAATATTTTTGTTCATGTTTTGTTCTTCCTTAGGTGCGACATTTACTAATCTTTCAAAGCATTAGAATAATTTCACTTTCAATTATTGTTTTGTACTGTTTAAGCAAAATAAGTGCTTCTCCCTATAATTTAATGTAAAATTTATGCACATTCGAACCAGATTTGACACAAAATAATCCCTAAATTTATCTAGTTTAACTTCAAACTATAGTTTCCGAGTTTTGACCTACCTTTTGCTTATGGTGAAGTTTCGGGCGTAGAAAACTTTAGATCTAAATGATTAGTAGGCATACAATCCTGTAACAATTAAAATTTTGTATTAGAAAGTATATCTATTTCATTCATCCGTGATTGACTTTGTGCCCTTAAGCAAGACAACTTCTTTTAGGGAAAAACCACGAAGATATTCTTCTTGCGAGGAAAAGCCATGAAATTTACGAAAAGGGAATAACCACGGACTTCTGTGGGTCTCTCCTTATTAAATTTTGTTTGTGTAAAAATAAACAAAGAAGTAGAAAAACATTAAAACCATTCAAAAGACGTAAACTAGTAGAATTAACGAAAGAGAGCAACCTCGACCCAAATGGATCTCAGCTGAAACAAACTCGAGTGTGCGCAATTGTGTTAAGATTAATTTAGAACTAACTTAGCGGCGAAAAAACAAAGAGATGAACTCTTGTTTTTAAGTGTATCCATATTCCTTGTGCGTCGAGCAAATAAAATTACATATTCTTACATAGGTAAAATGGTAGGCCTAAATGAAGAACGAACTGTAAAACTCAATAATGGATTTCTAATGCCTATTATAGGACTAGGGACGTTTACAGGATGGAAGGTAAGCAACGATATCTGTACTAACTCTTCTACTGTCAAACACAAATGAAATACAGAACTGAAAACCACTATCACAGAGCTTACCAGTCTTCATTTCGACCTGTTCGAAAAGTGAATTATGATACATGTTTGGACTAATTATCACAATACTAAAGCCAATTATTATAACAACTATTTATTTAACTCTTGTATTGTACCTAGGTAGTAGCCTACAATATATTGGCGTGAAATATATATACTTTTAAATTGATTAGTTAATTATTTTCGACTTTTATGCGTGAACGCAATCTTACACTTTAAAGTACCATACATGCCGGTTCCCCGTGTATGCATACAGTATGCTTAACTACAATGTGGTGTATGGCACATCAAAAAATATGAAAAAACAAAATCGCATGCTGAATCCCACGTTCTATATGTTTTTGGTGTTTCATCAAAAACATCTTTCAACGACCCAGATATTTCACTACGTAATGACAGCAAAATTTTCAGAAAATGGGAAGCTTTTTGCCTTGTCTATATTTCGTATAAATTCGTATACTAATGGTTCCGGTCCATCAAACATACGTAGGTAAAAAAGGCAGGAAGGGATTCAAGACACTGAACGTTGCGTTGTATTCTAGTACTGCCACTTTCCAGTTGGTTGTAAAGAACCCTGCCCTATCCCAATAATACTCTTGTACTCTTATCTACAGCCAAATGCAAGAGCTGTATTGTTGTTCCAGCTGACAGGTTCAAAGAACCTTGCGTCCTTGATCGTACCCAACAATACTCGTATCTACAACTAAAGGTAAGTTCTGTAGGTTATCAACAAACGCCTGGTTTGTTCTGGTTATCAGTGGTATTAACACCTGTTATAGATTCAAGACGAAAAGGTGTTTGTTTTTTTTTCTTCTTCAATCAACTGAGCAAGTAATTGATTGGTATATGTTCCGATTTCAGTGATAATTTTTTTTTGTGAGAATATTTAAATGATATTAATTGTTATTACCATTATCAAAACCATTAAATTCGTCTTCGAGTGAAAAGCATGAATCAAGACCATCCAATGCTGTTTTTACAAAATATTGAAAATGCTATGCAGCCAATCCTCGAAGGTACGATTCCTGGGATCACTTTCCTATGTATTTATGTATGTGCTATGAAATAGTAAAGACGTGGGAAGAAGCTTGTAGCCAACACCCGATTGCCATATTACCCGATTTTAGCGGGTACCACCCGATTTTCAGGTCCTATATTCACCCGATCTTGCATCGTTTGGCCTAATCCTCGTTTCGTCTAACCAATTATCTGACACTTTTATGACAGATAAAAGATAAGCTTTATGCCCGCCATTTTAGGCGAAATAAGTATACTCGTTTGGCCTAATCATCGTTTTGCCTAAAATGGTGGACTATAAAAAATCGTGGAAATAAAACTGGAGGGAAATTTTTCGAAAAAAAAATATTCCCTACTATGTGAAGAACTGAGAAATACAGACGCAAAACCAGTTAAATCCCTCTTCCATATTCAGTTCCATAAACTGTTAAATCTCAAACCTGCAAATAACCTAATGAGAAAAGCAGAATCAAACCCAGTTAATTCCATATTTCAAACAATTTGAGGTTTCGTACTGTATAGGATTAGTTTAGTAATCTGAATATTTATTGCAACTCTTCGTAAATAATTCGAAATTTTATTTGGCAGAATTTGAAGTGTGTGCTTTCATTATTCTTATTTATTTTTGGACTGAAAATTGAAAAAAAAGAAAATGAAATCTTTAGTTTTACGTCCCACGCTTATGCCGGCTAGGCTAAAGGAGACGGTGATGATGAGAAATGAATGAAATGGTAGAATGAAGAAAGTGGAGGGAAACGGGAGAACCCCAAGAGAACCCACGAGCACGGTATTTGTCCACCACGAAGTCCACATGGCGCGAGCTGGGATCGAACCAGGGACCCCAAGCACCGGAGGTGAACGCTCTACTACTGAGCCACCGCGCACCCTGGACTGAAAATGGAGACACTATACGTCTTAACCTAACTGTTCGTGAAACTTTTCTGTGCTTATTTGCTTTTCTTTAATAATTACTAGACAAATGCACGCAAAATCGAAAGAAAACGATACTCTAAGCAACGATGATCATAATTTTGTTATCAGACAACACCAAATTTGTCTAGAAAACGTACAAGACACATGAGAAACTGGAAACGAAATGTAGCCAAAAAGACAAGGTGAGTGGACTATCTATGGTTAAAAGTCGTTTGTTTTGTATTTCAGGGTAACTCTTTACTTTGAACAGAACATTGTTGGATTAGGTTTTTCTCTAAACGGTCTCTTCAGCTTCAGCAGAACCTCTTTCTTAAAATGTCTCGTGTCAATTATCATTCAAAATTATAACATGTTTCTGGTACAACATGTTAAAAAATTTTGCCACTTATTTACCATTTCTGATTCTCTTTCTACCACTGTTTTGCTCAAACTCAACATTTGCACATTTTGTTTTGCTATATTTCAAATTTATATATTGGGATAATTGGCAAATTAATATTCACCCTATGTTAGTCCATAAAAGGTTACAAACTCTTCCAAAATATAGTCATTCAGTTTAGAAATATATACGGATAGGTGTAATTAACTCCGCTTGTAGTTACGAAGGGTTTGACGATTGAAAGCAGCTCAAAGCTCACGTTTTACAAAGAGGTTTTTGAGGAATAGAAAACCGAGAAAATGGTAATGCACCAGAGGACGACGACGGTATGGATTTCCATTTAGTAGATGATTATGAAGAGGAGGTTACATAATTCAATTTTTTGCACATTTGGATCCATTGTTTTCAATTTAGAACAAAATTAATGTAGCATTTATGTGTCCATATTCATTTGTGCCAATCGTGTGCAATGTATAGTTGATAATACATTCCTCCCTATATTTTAGTAGGCATAATACTAATTTTTGACTCTGACTCCCTTTCTTTTTGATAGGTTTTGTATCTTGAGCCTCAACAAAAATGGCCGCTCGTCCAGATGCAAAAGCTATTATTTTCATTTACGTACGCAAAACCTGTTAAATCCAAACTATTTTCTTCAATAACGCAATTCACAGACTAGTGTGATTATACAGCTTTCGACAGACCAACACACATTATTCTTAATTTTTTAATGTTCTCTAGTTTCTAAAGTTATTTTACAATTATGACGTGTTTAAACAGTTTTTCTCGATTTGTCACAAATTTTAAAATGTGAATTTAACGGATTTTGCTATTCACCTACTCATATATATTCGTATATATCCATGGTCCTAGTAATTACATAAAGGAGTTTTGGTAATTCCAACTCTTCGAAAATAGTTAATATAATATTAATCTATATATTTTGCATTTCTTAACTCTTCATATACTAGGGAATTTTCTCTTATATAATTTCCCTCTAGTTGAATTTCCACGATTTTTTCTTATTGTCCGCCATTTCAGGCCAAACGAGGATCCTTTTTTCGCCTAAAATGGCGGACACAAATCTTATCATTTCTCTGTCATAAAAGTGTCAGATAATTGGTTAGGCGAAACGAGGATTAGGCCAAACGTGGCGACACGATTCACCCCCCGCTTAATCATCTCTTAATCACGAAAATCACCCGCTTTTTTGGATTGGAGAAAAATATAAGACGACTTTGCTGATAAAGTGGTGTTATATTCAACGTAAACCGCTACATCTCTGTGTCAATTTCAATCGCAAATAGCGATTCAATTAAATTTGAACTCGCGCTCAGGCTCAGGCTGAGCTATTTGCCCAATGCGCGTGTGCAGAGCCGTTTCCTAACAAGATATTTCCTCTAATACAAAATTGTTTTCTTTGTGTAGTTCATGCAGTGGCGGCCGGTGGATTGTGGTTTCGGGTGTTGCAGTACGAACGATAAGAGACAGAAGATATAAAGTGGACTCATTGACTAATCAGCATAACTTTAGATGCAAATGCTATGTGACATGTGAAATCAAATAAAATTTTGTTTTTAAAAAATAAAAAAATGCAGAACATTTTATCCGATTAATCACCTTAATTAATTAGTAAGTTCATTCTCCTCTCTTTGATTGGAGCAAATCTGTCTAATACATGCTGGTTGAACTCTGGTATTCTTATTGTCAGGTCTTTTTCGATGGAAAGCATAACCAATAGTGATAACCTTTCTTGGGACATTCAATTCCTTGAAAGTGTCAGTTCTTTTTCATGTAGAAAAATACTTTTCGTCTTTTGCTGACGCCATAGGTACAGTTAATATTAATTTCAGAAGCTTTGTAGATTCACTAAATATTATTTCTACATTATTGCGAATGATTCATTCTAGCAAACTCAGTCCCTGACAGTGATCCGAATTCCTCTTCAGCGTGAGGAGAGTTCGTAACAGAGATTAATGTTATAAAAAATGTCCATTGAACACACTTTATTCACAGTTTATCCAGGAAAATTTAAAACAAATTGAGGAAATGCATCTAGTGCAAACAACATTACTGCCATAAAACATCCTCTAAACTGGATTTTATTTCGAACACACTTCTGAATTGTCCTTTGCTTGTTTTGTTTAAGCCTTAATTGCAAGTTTTTTCTCAGTTGAAAGCTGTTCAATGTTTTTTGTAAGTTATTTACAGAAGTCACATTATAAAATTCATTCAGAATTTGTAGGTTATTTACTGAATTAAAGCACACACAATAAAATTAAATCTAATAAATAAAAACCAAAGCAGTGATGCAAAAGAGATACTGGCATATGAATTCCGAATGTCACATATTCCTACATCAACACACATACATGTGCGTAAAAGAAAAAAAACTACATTCCAAATCATCCGTCTTGGTTGTTACGCAATGCACGATGAACACAATACACTTCCACATGAGGCGAAACAATGCTTATCAATGTCATATGTTCTGGAAAGGAAACCTCGAAACCCGCCAGACGTAGGATCAGCATGCATACCTAACAGAAGGTAAAAGTCGAAGAACATCAAAACAAACAGCACTGCCAGTTCTACACCCAGAAATGTGTGTTGGAAGGGGTTCGATACGTCTATGCAATATATACCTTTCTTATTCTGCATCCGAAAAAACGATAAGTAATAACTGTCACCTATATTCTTAGCAAACAAACAAACAAAAAAAAAAAAAAAAAAGATATACCTAGGAACTTTCCTTATTTAGTTTCATATTCATTGCTAATTCTTTTCAGCAAATACTCTGATAAAACTGAAACTTTATTTGTTTTTCTATTCATATTGTGTTGCTTAGTATTGTTATTTTATAAAGCAAAAATTTCTAATTGTAATGAGAAACCGGAAGCAGGCTATGCTTTCTGTTTATCTGTAATTTTATCGTTTATATTGTAATAAATAAATTAGACCTTGAGTACAATCAGTTATCATTTGATTTAATATTGTCTCTAGGTGTAACAATCCCTGTCCCTTGGTTACGTATGGAGTATATAGTAAGAGACGAAATGATCCCTCGGATATAAAAAAAATGTTCTAATTGCTGCTATACCTTTGTAATTTTCACAATACGAAGCTGAAATTTAACTTGATTTTGAGTTCAGCGTCCCATTCAGCAGCGAGACTATATAAAACGTGGGCCTGGCTACAGCTTAACTTGAGATTCGAACTATATAAGCTCCCTCCAGGAATCGAACCCTGGTCTCCCACACCAAAGGTGCATACACTAACTTCTTAACCAACAAACAAGGTATGTAAATATGTATACAAGGGCGGATCCAAGGGGGGATATAGCCCCCCTTGACCCTGAGGTATACACTGGATAAAATGGACTTCAATCCTGTTTTACACTGGATAAAGCGGAAAATTATGGCTTAGCTCCTCCCTTGATCATATCCTGGATCCGCCACTGTATGTATTACAACTATGTATAAGTACGTTAGTGTACTTATACATACACAAATATACGTTGTTTAATTAGGCAAAAGTTATTGTCAGACAATTGTTTTGAGCTTGTTTTCGGACATACTAAATACATCTGCTACATGAAATTAATTATTTCGTTATATGAAGCACACATTGTCCACAGAGGAGAATATCCCAGTGTTTGCTGTTCTAGTCTTATCTATTGGGACACGTAATAATACTTCTGAAACTAATTCTGGACAGTCAATTTTACCGTTTAATAATTTATGTAAGAAAATGAAATGAAATCTTTGAGTTTTACGTCCCAAGGTTATGCCGGTTAGGCTAAAGGAGACGGTGATGATGAGTAATGAATGAAATGGTGGAATGGAGGAAGTGGGAGGAAACGGGAGAACCCCGAGAAAACCCACGCACACGGTGTTTGTCCACCACAAAGTTCACTTGGTGGGGGCTGGGATCGAACCCGGGACCCCAAACATCAGAAGTGAACGCTCTACCACTGAGCCACCGCGGCCCAATTTATGTAAGAACATCAGATCAAACACCCATTTTCTTTTTTCTAATGTTTGAAAAATGTAATTCGTTACAATGTTTTCGTAGGGGACATACTTTGGTTAGAAACCGGTTTTCTTGTATGCAAGCACTTAAAAAAAAAAAAAAAAAAAACTAAACTGTATATTTTCAATTGCGTCAGAGTTTTTACTGACATTTGGTGTCCAAACAGTACAACAGTATTGTAATTTTGACCTCACATACCAAAAATATCGCCTTCTAAATGTTGATTCTTTGTAAAAATCCTGCCCTATCGTGTAAATTAAACCTAGGTTTCTATATACACTACTCGTTATTTCGTCAACGTGTTCAGGAAAGGTTAATTTGCTATCAAATATAACTCCTAAATCTTTGATAGTATTTAGGGTAGACAAGGAAGTGCCACTTATTGTACAGGTAAAGTTAATTGGATTTTCCTTGCACGTGAAAGATACAGATTTACATTTGGACACATTAAGGACTAATTTGTTCTTATTATACCGTATTCGAATTCTTTGTACATCCTATTGAACTTTCCCGCAGTCAACTTACTTTGGAGTATAATTTGATACTGTCGGCAAAAAGAACTTAATACACAGAGTTAATACTTAATACAAGAAGTTTTAATACGCAGAGGAATATCATTAATAACAAGAAGAAACAGAAAATGACCTAGATTAGATCCTTGAGGGACTCCCGATAGAGTATTGAACTTGAAAATTACCGGTTATCTAAAACATCGTCTAGGATAATCTCTCTCCAGCCCACTGAGAGATTTTTTTTTTAAATCTTGGAATTTAATATTTGTATATTCTACGCTATTACTATGTTGATGTCAGTTCAAAATAAACAAGAATAGCACTCGATTTCAATAATTCATAACCATGTTTTCATTAACTTTTATGTTTTAACTACAAAAACCGTTCACTTTAAAAAATTGACATAATACTAACTTCTTTTATCTTACATTATGATCTTACATTCCATATTTAAATCTATGAGTACAGAATAAACTCTGGTTGTTCTTTTATAACACACTGGGGGAAGGCGCCTTGGAATTCTCGCACCGGGCGCTTACTATCCACGCGATGGTCCTGAAGGACCGTAACCATTTGTAGTAGCATGTTTTGACGATTTTATTGCAACTTGAACTGTGTTGTTTCTATTGTGCTGTCAAAATGTCTTGAGCCGTGGCAAAAATGCGAACTAAAGCTCACACCCTCACACACCCACGCGTTGAGCCAATAAGGGTTGAGCTGTTGCTAAGCGAGAGAAACCGAGTGGAATTCCTTCAGCCGATAGCAGCGCTTGCAACGGAAGACTAGGGATTAAGTAAATGTGGCATTAGTTTAGTTAATTATTTGAAAATGAATAGTGATGATGATGAACATGAACGTGCTTTGCTGTTTATTAAGACAAGGGCAGAAATCATATTTAGATTTGAGCGTTGATATTTGTATAACCGCAACTTAGTTAATAGGAAAATTAAGAAAAATCTTAAATGTAAATAATTACAACTTTTAAGCAAGGTCGATTTTAACCTATAGTGTACAGCTTGGGTGGAACCGAACAACTAGTTATTTTCAGGGAAGGTTATATTTCATTGCTTGTTTTGGTCGTAGACTGCCTTCACACTAGTATCTTGTGAAACGCTCATGTGGACATGTAGCGTGAACGCATTGAATACTTCTGAGCCGCTTAAAAGATCGTAACTTGGCCAATATGGTTGGGGGGTGGGGAAAAACATTTGTCGATCCACTGCTGGATGAAGGTCTCTTCATTACTTTTTCACACGTATCTATTTTCGGCAATTTGTTTCCACATTAGTACACACTGCTTCCTAATTTTCGTCACACCATATTGTATTACAACGTTTTCTGGATCTTTTCGTTCCCTTAGGATCCATCAGAAATTTCCACTTGAGCAGGTAGTGTTCGACCTTAAATTGTCAGATTTTGAAACAAACCACATATTTTCTTCTAATGTTTTTTAGCAAATATTTAGCACCGTGGTTTTGAGAAACCCTCTCTGATTTTGGATCACCACTGTATAGTTGGAGTGTGGGAATGATATAAATACAACTCAGGCATATATCCAGCCTAACTTTACGTCAGTTTTTGCAGGTGAAACCTAAAATTAAACCTTTGTCTCTGTGCTAAAAATTGTTTTAGTCAATAGCATGAACGCCTTTCCCTACAATTATTTGGCGGAACACAATGATACGGAACGAAAAGTTCTAGAGTAGTTCTGATATCGTGCTTTAATAGGATATTAATCTGCTTAAAATATGACGATAATAAACTGAAAACACTACAAATTTGGAGCGAGACAAGTACAGCACAGGAACTGATTTCGGATACCACACTGATTTACTGGAACGCAGAACTGGTGCGTTCCGCCCCATTTTAATCCCCGCTTAGCCAATCTTTCCCTGATCTTTGCCCAATCCGTCATATTGACCGAGCCTTAAATGTTGTTGATGGATTACCTGCAACAACCTATCAGCACAATATTCACGTATTCGTTTACCTCAGCTCTTAACAGGCCTGTAGCCAGCCCAAAAATGTAGGGGGGCCCGGCTGAAGTTAGGGGGGCCGATCTAACCATATGATAGTTCATTTGCAAGCCTACCGTGAAAATTTTAGGGGGCCAGCAAACATTTAGGGGGGCCCGGCCCCCCTAGACCCCCCGTGGATACGGGCCTGGCTCTTAATAGTGTTTCTTTCAGAAAAATCTCCAAAGAGGGTATTTTAAAAGTAAAGAGGGGTATTACAGTTAAATATATGTTTCTTGATATCCTGATTTTCTATGAAAATTTACCTGAAGGGTAAGTGTATTTTGCATTTGAGTGGGTGTGTGGGGGGAGGGGAGCCTCGACTCACCCTCTGAAAGAAATAGTGCTTATCAATAACACAAGGAAATCACAATATTAGGAAATCCAAATATCAGCCAATAAATATCACATTTATAATTTTGATTTAATAAGTTAATATTTACTTACCGCTAGAGCTCAGCATTAAACAAAATGTAATGGTATGGAAACAGGACTTGAACTGTTAATGGAGCTGCAGCTGCCTTCCTCGAAGTGTTGCTTCTGAATCAAATTTGTCGATGATCTGAGAAACGTTAATGTCGTAAGACCTTTCTATGCACAACACAGCTAAACTACGAAGTCTTTCTTGACCCATAGTGCTACGAACGTATGTTTTTAGTCGTGTCAGGCACGAAAAGGAACGTTCACTGGTTGCGGAACTTACCGGCACGGTTAGAAAAATCTTATAAACTTGGTTCAAGTTTGGGAAGCATTCGTAAAGGTTCAATTCTGAAAACAAATTTAGACGCGATGGAAAATCATTTTCAGTCTGTCTCTCTGCACACAAATTGGAGAAAACTGTTAACTCTGATGTCAGCTCAACCTTGGGAATTTTGTAGGTATTGCTGACAATTGTGATACTTTCTGCTGATGGCTTGTGTTGATTCAACACGTCGTGGAGTGAATTAAGAACCTGTATATCATTTTCTTTGAATTTGTTGCTAATATCTGCCACAAGGATATCAATAACGGGATAGTACACTTCGCGTCTGTAATATTTCAACTGCTGTCTCACCCTCGGAAGAAGTATCACCACCATCCAATGCTCGTGGGATTCGTCTTCTTCGTGGAACGTTCGGTGCACTGCATCCCATGGTTTCTGCAATTTCTTCTGTTTCTGTCCACAGCGTATTGAAACTTTCCTCATTCCGTAAGGACTGAAGGCTGCAGATAGTGGCTGCGACAAATTTTTCACAGTAGAAAAATTGGCAGATGCATTCTGTAAGTGCATGGACAGATGATTCGTGTATTTAAGAACATGTCTCATCAGTTTAAGACAAAACAAAAATAAAAAGTCATGAACATTTTTAAACAGAGAATGCGTGTATGGCCGTAAATTTGATCGTGATCTGCTATTTCCTATAAAGTTTCAACCACTGGTCCAAAATTTTCTAAAACTGCACGAATAGCTTCCAATCTACAGTTCCATCTAGTGTCGCTCAAAGATTTTAATGTTATCAAATGCTTTAAGTTTTCTCCTTGACTTTGAATATTTTCAAAAATAGCGTGCCTTTTTGACGATGCTTCTATGAAGGAATGCAAACTACACCAAACATATTTCGAATCGCATATACTTCTCCGCACACATCAACAATGCATAAGTTCAAAATGTAAGGTAACAATGAATATAAATGGTCAAATCGTTCACGTCCCTGATCCTCTTTGCAACACCAGAGAACTGACCACACATAGCGGCTGCACCATCGTAACATTGTCCTCGGATGTTATCTACGCTCAGACCCAGTGATATTAACACATTTGTTAATAGTTTGGACAAACTTTCGCCATCTGTTTTTCTCTTGTAAACCCTGATAAAACTTTCGTGAACATTTAGTACCCGGCTATTTGAGGCGATCGCAAAGCGTATTTATTGCTCATGCGTACTCTTGGAATACTCTGACCATGTATTTAAATGTAAACAAATCATAAACGCGAAATCAATAAAAATCGCTGAGAAAACGTTAGCTCGAGCGTATTTGGTGCGGGTCGGAACAATAGACCGCCTGCTGTTTAAAAGATTTCAAAAGGAAGAAAAAAAAAAGGAAAGACGTGTTGTCAGGCAAAGGGATTGTAGCAAGAAACAGCTGCTTAGATGGTTGTGCAGAGTATTGGAACTCTGCTATTACACACCTGGACCTGGCAAAAAGACCTGGAAACCCTGACTGGCTCACAGTATGATTTACACATCTGGTGAAAGTAAAATTAATGAATAGCCACTTTGGCCGCGTTCGCTACAGAGGTTAACGCTTTCTCAAACAGCCTAAGACTTAATGTTTCATCACAGTATCGCAAAACAACTGATACTTGTTCATGTCGCTTCAAATTTTGAGTTTCATTCATGATGACACTATATATATATATACCTAGTAGTAGAGAGGCAGTGTCAGGGCTTAAAGTGAGCCGGAACGCGCCGGCACTGCATACCGGCAAATCAGACTCCTGTCGTAATTTAGTTCGTGTGCAACACTTGTCACTTTACAAACTTTGTGCATTAATTTTTAATTAATATTTTGGTTCGGTCTATGAAACGACTATTAATTTGATTTATCGAAACACATCAGGAACATGGATCAGGGATTATTTACTTTCATTATTGACTGCGTTCTGGCAAATCACTGTGGATAAGCATTCCGGCGAAGTGGCTATTCACTGAAACCACTTTAAACCCTGGACAGTGTGTATGCCTAGTGAACAGCATTGGAAAGGTGGAGCATGGGCACGAACTCTGTTCCGACCGGCCATCCTGGCTCAGTGACTGAGGTTTAACCTGGTACCTTTTGTCAGGCCAGGGTCGCTGTCTTTTCACTTCCTTGCCCCTTCCTTCTCTTGACCTGGTTAGTGGCCTAAAGATCTTAATACAGTGAAACAAAAGTATAAAATTAAGCAAAACGGTGTCGTATTCGCTGCAGCTCAGTTCACAGATAACACTGGATGACTATTCTAATAAGCTTCAGAAATTTTGGGGGGCAGCTGCCCCCTTGCCCCTCCCCTAAGTTGCGCCTATGACTGAAAGAATATTCTTTTTACAGTCTGCTTCCTGTAGTGTAAGCAGATTCGCAAATTCTTTTTTGCTTTATTTATTTATTTATTTTTTTTTTTTTTTTTGCATTTTTAAACTGTAACAGAATTCGTATTTCATTTACTTCTTTTAAAATACAAATTCGTGTTGAGTGCTGTTCTTTTCTCTTAGTTAGAACGAAAGACTTTTCGTCTTTCCGTTCTGAGCATCCGAGTTCCCCCTGCTTGACCTCCGGGGTCAACCATCTGGTAGATTACAACATCCCCTCTCTAACAGGGAGATGTCTGGCTCTGTGTCTGACATATATGTAGTCTTGTATTAGTTATATTATTATTATTATTATTATTATTATTATTATTATTATTATTATTATTATTATTATTATTATTATTATTATTATTATTATTATTATTATTATTATTATTAGTGGTAGAAAACTTTTAACGAAGTCCATATAATCTGTATGTTGAAAATCTTTTCATTTTTGCTTCTAAGGAGAAGATTATTTTTCTCTCCTCAAACTGCAGATGTTTATATATGTTATCTTAGAAGGATCTAAAGATAAATTACAGTAAGAAGATCCTTGGTTCAAACATATATAAAATTTTTGTTCTTTAGTATTTAAAACCATTTATGTTTTATATTTTAAGTGATTCAATGTATGAATATTGTATATCTCGATGTATACCACTCTTCCAGAGTTTGAGGATAACACGTCCAAGTACACGGAGTACATATACACGCATGCGCACCAACATAATCTTCTCTTCTCATTTAGCGCCGCCCAGGCACCCTATTGTAAACCAATCTTGGTGTTAGGAGTATGACGTGTTCCAAACGCTTTTCTCTCCGCCCCTCGGAGAAGCACTTTTCTCAGCTGACTTTACCCTTAGTGTCGTGTGCACACCAATCAGCTTTCTTTTCAGGCTGCTGGCTACCCTTGGGTTCCTCCCCAGGGAACTTTCGGACTACCACGCATGTCCAACCTCTGACCTCACGATCCGAGTGCAATGTCTGCACACGTTACAGTGCACCCGAAACGTAAATTGGTGCCGTGCGCAAAGTCCATCAAGCCCCTTAAAAGCTCGTGTTTTGGCTCGATCGTTGGACCACGCCCCTTTCCTGAGGCCCCTCAAAGTCGTGCTATCTAGACGGAGTCCGCAATGTCTTAAGCACGATTTAGCCCAGGATTTCCGAGTAAGCTCCTAGCTGTCGTAGCCGTCATTCTGCCTTTTAGTCTCTCGGCTTCTCCGGAGGCCTCCCTACTCTCTTGGTTACCATCCATACCTTATCCTAGTGGCTAACTTGGCACTCTGTTTCTGAAAGCTTGACGACAGCCAGGGGTCTACCCATAATTGCTGGTCGGCTTAGGAATATGACGGTCAAAGTTACCTCCTTCGAACTTGGCAATCTACTTCTGAAAGCTAGCTCCAGCCGGGACCTGTGCGCCCAGAAACTGCTGGCGAGATTAGGAAGTTGACGGTCGAAGTTCTGTTACTCCCCTATTTGATGTGTGCTTTGACAGACTCTAGGTTCATTGCCTAGCTGGCCTAAACCATACCATTACGATCAAATAGTTACACCTGTGCACCTATCCTTCTACTAGGACTGACTCGTACCCTCCCAGTCTAGTGAAGTTTTATTTTATTTTGTGTTTCTCTGTGCAATTGTTTATCGATTGGAACCTGTCACGTAAGTCAAAACTCTTTTTACCAACACATAGTCACACTTAGCGCCCCAAGCTCGTGGACTTTAATAACATTAGGAACAATAAACCGCAGGCTTACTGCAAGGAACTTTATTTCTGAGTTTTGCTTTCAAGTGATATCCCAAAGGGTTGATAACTATCAAGTTTTCGTCGAGATAACGATTCCACAGTTCTCTAATTAGAAGTTAAGCCTTGGCCGAGGCCATCGCTACCTTATAAAAGCTAGAATCTTCAGATTGGTTGTTAGCTGAGTTCCTGTTCCAGTATAACTTTGCCGCTCGAGTTATAATTGGTGATTTTGCAGAAACTTTGTTGACCAATTAGGAGTATTTTGATTAACTACTAAACTCTCTTGTGTGGGTGCCGGTCTACGCAAACGCATACCGCCGGCCCGCCCCATTCCTAAACTGAGAGAAGATGAAAGAAAAAAATTTCAGTTATTTCAGGGTATCCATAGCTTCGTTTGACAATCTCTATAATAGTATGAAATGTGCTTTTCATAAGAGTAACACCAGGGGCAGGGCAACCCGGGAAACTGCTCGGGGCGCCAAAACGAGCTTCGAAAATTAGACTTTTAAAACATGTTTTCTAATGACTTTTTGTTTATACAGTATTCTTGTAAAGTAGCGTCAATTACATCATCTTTTTCTATTTCACTATGGAAGAAGTGAAAGAAGACAGTTTCATAATACTAGGAGTGCTGTAGGGGTCTCTCAACAAATCGTGGCCTTAGTTTGACAAAGTTCTAAAACTGACATTTTTGTAAAAATTGAGTTATATACAGTACGTAACACTAGAAATTGAGCTCTATTCAAATATATGACTCTTATAGTTGTAACTTGAAAAATAGACGGTCTACTAATTTGACAAGGTTCTAACTGCTTCTTACTCTAATATAGTATTCAGTTTGACAATGTTCTAACTGCAACTTGAGAAGTTGCAAGCTACAGAAGTAGATCCATTCCTCTTCTTTTATAATTTACGTGTGTCCTTTTTGTGTTACTTGTCTAACAGTAAAGAGATAATTAAAATATAAGATTTATTTTTTACTAAAAACACCCATGGTTTCAGTAGCAAAAGCAATGAAAAAATGATCTTTTAATTTGGAATATTTCAAATGCTTTCGTTTACTAGCTGCCTCGGCTGCACTTCCTGCCTCCTCGCTGGTTAATGTTATGTATGAGAGTGCGAAAGTGTTTACGCATGTAACATCCCACACTAGACTTTTTCCTCTTTTCCAGGGAATTAAAGTAATTCCGTCTGGTCTTTTCCAACAAAAAAAGATTTATTCTTTTAACTTACCTTGAGAAGTAAATAGTGATATTTTCCTTCCATTATTTGTTTTGGCACACCAACTCTGACCACACAATTTTGTTTCACTTCAGGAAACGTGCTAAATAAAAATAACTAAATTAGTAAATCGAAGATGTTAAACCGGATCAGTGGAGGATCCAGGGGGCGATCGGGGCGATCCCCCCCAAGAAGAGAAAACTTTTCCTAATTTTATATAAAATAAAACCCGTCCCAGAGTTTGGAGCTCTTAAAAGTAGCTCTAAGTATAAGTATTACAACCCATCGCCCCCCCCCCAGAAGTCCGTCCTGGATCCGCCCCTGAACCAGATTGATGAAAGTTTAATATAAAATTATTTGTAGCAAGGCTTTAAACTCTGCAAGGTACATGTAAGTGTTTACTGCCATATATTGTTGTAAAAATATACATTTCAAACTTGGTCTTCATAATTCAATGTGTGTTCAGGATAATGAAGAGGAATCAAGCGAAAATGGAGACGGCTAAATCTCGTTGGAAGTATTCTTTTCATTACTTCTTCAGTGTTAAAGGAGAAAAGGTTTAAGTGTGCAAAACATTTTATTTGTCGTCCTCGACATATCCCCAAAACCTGTGTATACTGCACACAATACCAAGACTGTGAAGGAAGTCATCTGAACATTGCAAATATGTATGATATCTACATTGAAAAATGCCAGAATGAAAACAAAACACCAATTAAGAAACCAATGCACTACCGAATACTTGGAACCCAGTTTAACTTACGTTTTCGTTTGCCAAAAAGCGGCAGATGCGATATGTGCGAGGCGTATAAGGTGACGTAAGAGACTGAAACCTTAAGTGGTGAGCAAAATTGCAATTATGAGGCGCATATTTTGCGCAAGGACCAAATGAAAGAACACAAAAAAAGGGAAAAAGAAAACAAAGGACTTCCAGTCCTTGCCTTCGATTTGCGAACCCTCCCCGATAAACACCACCTTTACGAAGACACTTATGTGTCGGGTGGGGAGGATTGCGTGCTACAGTGGAAATTTAGAGCTGTGTCGGTGGTAGTTCACTACCAGAAGGGCCACCCCTACCGAAGTGGTCTAAATGGAGTAGCCAGACGAAGAGTGTTCTGGGAGAAGGCAGCAGTTCTCCAGTAGCCAAGTTGGCGGAAATCATAGTGATTGGTACGGCAACTTGGACATTATTCCCAGGCGTGGTCAGAGTGACTTTAACGGCTGGGATACTGCGGGGTGGAAGGCAACGGGCACCACCACTCTATTTTCCCTAGTTTGCTGGCAGCAAAAAGAAAACATATGAACAACGGCCTTTCATAGGTCAAAATGTAGTTCCGGAGGTAAAATATCCCCCCATTCGGATCTCCGGGAGGGGGATGGCTTGGGAAGGACTATTGGACGAGAAAGTAATAATGGGGGGAAGACAAACAGAGAAAGAAAGACAAGGAAGAGCAAAAGGTTTAGGATAGGGACATGGAACGTACGTACTATGTTACAGGGAGGAAAACTAGAAAATCTTAAAGAAGAAATGAAACAAAATAATTTAGATTTGGTAGGAGTTTGTGAAGTTAGATGGGAAGGTAATGGGGTATTGAACAGCGAAGGATATAGAATGTTTTACTCAGGTAATGAAAAGGGCGGTCATAATGGCGTAGGAATAATTCTTGGAAAGCGCTTAAAGGAGAAGGTAGTGAAAGTAGAATTTATTGATGATAGAGTTATGATGTTAAGACTTAAAGGGAAAACGAAGGATCTAGTGGTGATACAGACATATGCACCGACGACTTCGCATGCAAATGAAGAAGTAGAGGAAAATTATGAGAAAATAGAAGAAATTATAGATAGGGAGAAGAAGGGTGCATGCATAATTCTAATGGGAGATTTCAATGCAGTTGTGGGAGAAAAACAGGAAGGTAGTATCGTAGGCAAATATGGTTTAGGCGAAAGAAATGAAAGGGGAGAGGGACTGGTGAATTTCTGTAGACAGAATTCACTAGTAATTGGGAACTCTTGGTTCAATCAGCACAAGAGAAGAAGATATACATGGAAATCACCAATAGACGGCGGAAGATATCAGATAGACTATGTTATGATTCAGGACAGGTATCGGAATAGCTTAAAGAACGCGAAGACCCTTCCCGGGGCTGATATTTTCTCTGATCATAATCTTGTGCTGGCCGAAGTAGATATTCAACTGAAAAATGTAGGCAGAAGGAAAGTAGGTAACAAAGTGTTGAATACTGAAAAGTTGAAAAACGAGGAAATAAGAAATCTTTTCGTTAAAAAATTCGAAGAAAAATGTTCAAACGAGGAAAGGATAGGCGCAGGTAGTAACGCACGGTGGGAACATATTAAACGTTGCTTACAGCAGGCTGCAGAAGAAGCAGTAGGTTACCGCGAACACAAAACTGCTAAGAAACCATGGGTTACGGAGCAGATGTTGCAGAAAATGAGGGAGAAGAAGATGTGGAAACAGGTTGATACAGAAGAGGGCAGAAAGATGTACAGAAAGTTAAATAATGAATTACGAAGAGAAACAGACAGAGCGAGGGAAGAGTTTTACAAAAGAAAATGCGAGGACATAGAAGAATTAGAAAGAGTTGGGAAATATGAGGAAATGTACAAGGAGGTGAAATCTATGGAATTTCGGAGGAAACAAGGGAGTATTATGATGGCAGTAGAAAATAAGAATAGGAAGGTAGTCAGCGAGAGAAATGAGGTCATAGGAAGGTGGAAAGAATACGTTGAAGACTTATATGAGAGTAGGGATAGACCGTGTAGCCTAAATGTTGAAGTGGAAAATGAAGTAGGCGAGGATGATAAAGGATTTAGTATTCTTCGGGATGAGTTTGAAAAGGCTATATCCGAGATTAGGAATGGAAAGGCAACAGGAATAGATAACATACCAATTGAATTCATTAAAAATATAGGAGACAAGGGAAAGAAAGAATTGTGGCGACTATGCAATGAAATATATGAAACAGGAGAATGGCCAAGAGACTTTCTGAAAACGATCATGATACCGATGGCTAAGAAATCGAGCCCAAAGAGATGTGAGGATTATAGAACTATTAGTCTCATATCTCATGCAGCTAAAATTCTGCTCCGAATACTGAGCAGAAGGTTATATGGAAGAACAAATAAAGATGTTGAGGAAGAGCAGTTCGGGTTCAGAAGAGGCAAGGGCACAAGAGATGCTATTGGATTATTAAGGGTGATCGGTGAAAGGTTTATAGAAAAAGGGAAAGAGGTGTATGT
The DNA here is from genome assembly GCF_964235325.1 of Thermobia domestica. Classification (NCBI taxonomy): domain Eukaryota; kingdom Metazoa; phylum Arthropoda; class Insecta; order Zygentoma; family Lepismatidae; genus Thermobia; species Thermobia domestica. The sequence goes on along the minus strand of NC_137454.1, from coordinate 168,310,928 downwards.
TGTATTTATTGATCTAGAAAAGGCTTTTGACCGCGTGAATTGGGAATTGTTGTTGGGAGTTCTAACAAAGATAGGGTTGGAATGGAAAGATAGAAGACTCATAAGAAACTTATACATGAACCAACAAGTAAGTGTTAGGATAGGGGAAGAACTGACGGAAGAGACTGCAATTGGAAGGGGAGTTCGACAAGGATGCTGCCTCTCGCCAACACAATTTAATGTCTATCTAGAAGAAATAGTGAAAAAGAGCCTACTTGATGATGATGGCATTTCGGTAGGAGGTAGAATGATTAGATGTATAAGATTTGCAGACGATATGGCGCTTGTTGCGGAATCTGAAAAGAAAATCAATAAAATGTTAGAAAAAATGAGAAAGGGCTTTGAGGAATATGGGATGAAGATAAATGTTAGAAAGACAAAAGCCATGGTGATTGGAACGAAGGGGTCTGTGTTAAATATAAAAGTAGGGGGGGGGGAGAAAATAGAACAAGTGAATAGTTTTCGATACCTGGGTAGTGTTCTTAGTAATGACATGAAATGCGAACGTGAAATAAAAGCAAGGATAGGAATGGCGAAAGAAGCCTTTAAAAGAAAGAAAAGTCTGTTTTGTGGGACCTTGAACAAACAGTTGAGAAAAAGACTCATAAAATGCTTCGTGTGGAGTGTTGTATTGTATGGGGCGGAAACGTGGACATTACGTAAAGGTGACGAAAATCGACTGGAAGCCTTAGAAATGTGGGTGTGGAGAAGAATGGAAAGAATTAGTTGGGTCGAGCGGAAAACGAATGAGAGAGTGTTAGAAATGGTGGGTGAGAAAAGAACACTTTTAGATATTAGGAAGAGGAAGAGAAACTGGTTGGGACATTGCCTAAGAAGAGATTGTATCATGAGGGACGTCCTAGAGGGTATGGTGGCGGGAAAGAGAGGGAGGGGGCGAAGGAGACTACAATTAATGGATGATATTAAAACAGAAAGATCATACGCGAAGACGAAAAGGTTAGCGGAGGACCGTGGAGCATGGAAGCTTCTCACCTGCAGCAAGTGACCTGCCAATAAAGGCAGAATACCTATGATGATGATGATAACATGTTCCCATGCTGATATCGGTAGCTGATTTTATGAGAAATGTTTACAACCAACGGCGCCGACTTTCCAAAATTTATGGAGGTGCATATAAATGGCGGGCCATGTTATATGTTTTCAGGGGAGTCTCGATATTTTTTGATTGATTTTCTTTTAGTTAAAATCTATGAATATTCTCATAAAGGGCTGTGCTGTGATAAAGTAAAATATACCGGTACTATAAGGATAATTTGAGACTGACCTAGCTAAGTCGGTAACATGACCAACTTAAACGGAAGAGAAACGGGTTTAAACCAGGGTCCAAGGTTAAGGACAAGTTATTGTAATGTAAGGTTAGAAATTTTAACTTTAATCTCAATGTTTTAATTGCTTATTATTTTTTGATAATTACAAGCGAGAAATATATGTTTTTTTTTTATTTCTATCAAAATAAAAGTCTTGTGGGTGCGCTGCATCCACAAGATTATTTCTGTGGGTGCCGAAGCCCCGGAGCACCCACGTAGTCGGCGCGCATGTTTACAACTTGACCGCATACTTTACTCTAGCAAAAAAGCGTATTGTGCTATCTGGAGCGAAACAATGGCAGCACGTCCAGGGAATGACATTGCGAATGCCTTCAGGAGAATATTGGACACAATGCACGAAGAAAATGAGATCACGAAACTGATTACTTGATCCGATTCCTTTGAACCACAAAAGCGTAATTCCCATATAACATATGAAGTTTTGGACTTTTTGAGAAAAAAATTCGAACATTAATTTTGTATCAATGAAATACTCTCTTCAAGGACATTCCTGTGTTCAGGAAGTAGATCGTATATACAGTACAATTGAAAAATCAATGAACAAGACAGACTTCTACTCTTCTTTGGATTTCGTAAGAATATTGAAGAGTGTAGTGTTGGGTAACTTACTTGTAAAAATGTAACGCGTTACAAGTTACTTTACTTTCTCTTAAAATGTAACGCGTTACTTGCCCCAAAAAGTAACTGTTACTTTACTTCAAAAGTAACACGTTACTAACGCGTTACTTTTAGGTCCGAAACTTTGAACACTTCTGTATGTGAAAGAAAAAGTTATTACTTCAAGTTTCCGTACTACTATTACTACCGTTATTATTATTATTATTATTATTATTATTAGTAGTAGTAGTAGTAATAGTAGTAGTAGTAGTAGTAATAGTAGTAGTATTGCATATTCTGAATCGCTTTATGTAAATGCAAGGGCATTTTTTTACTTGGCAGCTTTATGAACATTTTCAAATAATGTAACATTGACTAAAATGCCATTTTGCTTTACTCGTAGGGATGGGCACAAGCGAGTTCAAGCGAGTTTTCTTTGAAACTCGAAACAGACATCTTTGAGCTCGACCCGAGAACTTGGCTCGAAAAAATTCATCCAACTCGACTCAAATTCGTGTCGAGTTTTGAGTCGAGTCGAGCCAAATCCGGTGTGTAGTTTCGAGTACTCTTTTCAAGTATCTTACATTGACAATATAATTATTATCAATAATACTACTACTACTACAACTTATATTATTAATTAATTAATTATAACAACACTGTATAAACATGAAAGATAGGAGGTTTGTATTTGAATATTGAAAAACTTTGATTGCCAACCTCGGTAGTCGTGAAGTCTAGGAGTCAAGGACATTGTTCAGTAGCTTCTGAATTTGAGCTGAGGGTCTAGGTTGAGTATTCGGGCACGAGCCAAACATTGTTAAAAGTTATAGGGCACTGGCCAAATATCTTCAAAACTGCTCGGCCCGGGTTAAGAATTGTCAACAACTCGAGCAGCTCGGCTCACAGCTCACTCACTATCGACCCCAACCGAGAAGTCAGCTGAGCCAACAACTCACCCAACCGACTCTGCTAGAGCCCTCGGCTCAGTTGAACCGAACCGAGCAGATGGCTCATCCCAACCAAGCCAGCGCGAGCCGATGGTTCACCCTAAGCGAGCCGGCTCGAGCCATCGGCTCAGTTGTGCCGAGCCGAGCTGAGCATGTTATAAAATATCTCTTGTAGTCTCGCTATCGAGACGAGACGAGATGCAAGCAGTGTTCCCTCTTGTAAGCAACACTAAAAGTATCCCATATTACTGCTTAGCTTACATTTCTCATGGCTTTCGCTTTCCAAGGTAATCAGGTCATGATTTAGAAACAAGCGAGCCATTTATCAAACTCGACTCGACTCGAAACTCGACACCAGAAACAGTGAATCTGCTCGGAACTCGACTCGAGAATATTACGCTTGACTCGACTCGAAACTCGACTTGAATTCTAATCGAGTTTTAGCTTGACTCGTGCCCATCCCTATGCATTAGAAAAAATGGTTGCTTATTATTATTCTGCTAAACTAATTATATAATAATAACAATGTTATGTAAAATTAAAAATACAGAATATAGAGAAGCATTACACTACAACTAATAAAATTAGAACAGATGAACTGAGGGTGAATCAAAACTTGCCAGTAACTCTAAAATCGACACATGCTTTTAAAGCTAGTTGTTCCAAACTCTTTAATAAACAGGATTTTAGAATACGCAAACTGATCTAAAAGAACTCTAATATTACATGCCATCAACATTACATCAATAAAGTAGGCCTGCTCATCAGAACACAGTTTATCCATATTAACCCGTTACTCTATATCGTTAATTACGGGACCCTAGTTGTTGATAAATATTTCCCGCCGGGGCACCACTTTACTTTTAAATTCTGTCCACTATCATCTTCAGCTTTTAAGCGAAAGTATTCTTTCAAATGTTCGAACGATAACATATTTTAGTTCTACATCTTTATAAAAGCAACACCAATCAAAGTCAAATAGACTATCAGTACCATTCCACTCGTAGTTCACTCACTGAATGTATTGATTTGGAGCTGTCAAAATCTACGACAAAAGCTTCCAGGTACTTGCAATCAGTACACGTGATTTCCCTGAGGATGTCTTCATCTTGCTAAAACAGCAAGTGGCACTATGATCGTATCTGTTTCTTTGTGTGTCGGTGACTGACTATCGGTCACTGACATACGTAGTTCATTTTCCATTGTTCTCAGGGAAGAAACGTTTGTTTCCAAAAAGAAATATATATAGGGCCTATATTGTAGTTACTCATCCGAAATGTAACGCGAAAAAAGTCAAGCAAACTAGGTACGTTACTTGAAAATTTGTAACGCGTTACCGTTACAGTTACTGTGGAAAAAAATGTAACGCGTTACTAGGAAACGTTACTTAAAAAGTAACGCGTTACTTGCGTTACGTTACTTCCCGAGACTGGAAGAGTGTAAATCATCACAGCTCATACCGTGTTATTCAGATGAGGCCGAGTGACTTTAAAGACTTTGGGACCGGCAGTAAAACTTCGAAATTTCAAAACCATTCCATTCAATCAAGTAGCTAACTTGATGTTTACTCAAGAATTCACTACCATATTGTTCAAATCAAGACATGACAGTTACGAGCCAATTAATACAGCAAATATCAAATTTTTAGAAACTCGAAGACGACAGGCTAAAGTGTCATGTTCAGTAGTAGTTTGAGTGTTTTTGACATCAAACCAAAACAACAAAAGCATTATGAGGTTTTCAGAAATAAAGAAAAAAGACATTAAACAGTCCCTTCTATGCATGTCCCTGGAAGATAGGGAGTATTACACTGCTCTGTTAAACTTCTAACTGGGACATTCCATGTCAAATCAACAAGTCATCAGACTTGACCATCTCAGATTTGTGTAAAAATTGGTGTACAGCTTTATTACAGTGAGAGATGAAAAAATCCCAAATATTACCTCTCCCCCTGAAAGTGTCTCCATACATGGGTGTTCAAAAATGTCAAAAATTGAATTTTTTTCAGTTACAGTGATTATTAAAAAATGTTATAAAATGGTTAATATGTGCACTAGAGACGTGAAACAAACACCATTGGAAAGCTTAAAGATTGCTCTATAAGTTGTACTATATTGAAAGACCTGTAAAATAAAAAATAACACCAAAAATAAAATTAAAATTTTGAATTTCGCATAGAAATGTCCCTCTGAATTCTTTCAAAATTGTTCAGATTGTAGTCTCATATGTGTACTAAAACACCAGAAAGTTGCATTTTGAGCACTCAATGGGATCCGATTCAAAATTCAACATAAACCAAGCATTGCACGATATTGACCATGTGAATATCTGGCTTCAGATCGATAACCATTTGCCTGGAGTTATTTATCAGCAGCATCAAAGGAATTTATATTCAATTTCATTTGTTTCTTGATGTATTCATTTGAATTTACACAATTATCCACCTTTCGAGTTATTTAGAGAGGTATTACGTTTCCGAACAGTACTCAATACAAGTCATTATTCTTGTTAGTCAGTATGGATGTTTCTAAATTTATATTGGCTACATTGATACATGTTATTTTCATTCCTTTGTTTCAGGATTGCTGTCACAGATATGTGGAAGTGGATAATTGAAATAGGAAAAAGAATTTATTGATTAATTGTTTGTGCTGAAAGTATGTAAAGTGATTGTGAGCAGTGTCACTGTGTTTCATAACACATTTGACACAAATATTGTGAAAGGGAGGAAAATATATCCCTCCCTTTCATAATATGTTCTGTAATATATATACCCTCCCCTCCTCCTACCTTAAGTTCTACCGTCAAAGGAATATGATAAAAACCACCCCAGGTCCGAACCTCATCTATGTTGTTAATTTGATTAAGATCGGTTCGGTGGTTCAAGAGTTATTAACTCACGAACATGGTCACTTTTATTTTTTTATATTTATTGATTATTGTACATCTTCCCCTCCTACCCATCCCCTACGTTGCTCCGTTAAAGTGAAATGGTAAAATCCATCCCAGGCAGGTACGTCATCTATGTTGAAAATTTGATCGAAATTGGTCGTTTGGAGCTCCTCCATGGCTAAGCGGTTAGCGTACGCGCCTTTGGCGCGGGAGACCCGGGTTCGGTTCCCGGCGGGAGCTCATGTGGTTCGGATTCCACGTTAATCAGTAGGTCCACATCTCATATAGCCTCGCTGCTGAACGGGACGATAAGCTCAAAATCAACTCAACTCAAATTGGTCGTTTGGTTCGAGTTATTAAGTTTTATTTATATATATATATATATAATTCCCCCTCCTTCCTCTCCCTTAAGTTCTACCGTAAGTGAATAGCTGAAAACACTCCCAGGCGAGAACTGCATCTATGTCAAAAATTTGATCGAGATCGGTCAGGTGATTCAAGAGATTAAGAGTCACATAGTCACTTTCAATTTGGATCTGAAGTTTTTGTTCACAGACACCGCTATTAATAAATAGATAAGCTTTAATCACTGAAACTAGCTGAAACACTCATTCTTCGGACAGAAAAGCATAGGTTTATGGAAACTATTTGTAATTCAAACCTGGGAAGAACTCATCACAACCCAATTGCTAATTATGTTCAAAAAGCGTTCTAGACGGTGCAGCCGTTGCTCTTTGGGAACAAAAATAATAATAAACCCTTTTCTCTGTTAGGGTATATATTTTAATCAAATTGAGCCCCTCCCCCAAATGTTCAAAAATTCATTTCAAACAGTTCATACGTTTCATCACTTTACCTATTTTATGAATACAAAATGAGGAATTAAAATATTTTAGAAATTGGCCCCTCTAAAAGCGGAATTTCCTGAAAACACTTGAAAATCTTTCAACATATTTAGTAGATCTAAGGAATTTATATAGCGATGTACTGTACTAATACATCTCCCTTACTAGAAGGATTTTTGAGATGTTCTACTTTTGGCTTCCATTGGAATCCCTCTTCCCCTAGGGTAACCACTGTAATGAAATTAACGTGAAAAAACAAGCTCGAGCATCTTGGAAACTATGTTCCGAAGTCCATTTCAAACAGTAGGGTTGTTTGCCTGGGATGAGATATCGAAAATATTTTGGAAATTGCTACACTACTCCTATCCCCCTTAGAAGCTGAATTTTCGAAAACGCTACAGCACGTAACCACTTATTCTTAATCAGGAGTTCATATACCGCTTCATTTCCCAAACACCAGTGTTGGTAGGTTTTGTTAAGAAAATTTCCCTCGACTAATAGAAAATTTTCCCTTTTCTTACCGAATTTTCCCTAGTTTGTTGAGTGTCTAATTCCTATGACAATATAACCGCCACCAGGTTATAGAAGAATTTTTTGTGGACACTCTGTATATTTCGTGAAGACAGTGATCATTATTTTCGATTTATACTTTATTCTGCAACGCATATAAGTTCTTTCTTTGGTGGGAATTGCTTCTTTCCCACACAATTGGACAAATAAGTCTTTCATCGTTTTCTCATATATATATTTAAAACATTGCTTTTAGTGAGAACAATTCAGTTAGTGACGAACCATTTCAGTGTTTCTCCCTGACTTATTATTGCACAGTAGACTATATATTCTATAGTTATTGGGAACTGAATTAAGTGTTTTCTTTAATCGCTTATGAAACATAGCAATAGATTAAAGAAATACGGGCTGACCAGATGTCCTAGTGACCAAAGTGGCACCAACTGCGTTGTTTTGCAGTCCCTTATCTGTACTTTCTCACGCCCGAGTTTTCGCAGTGTCTCGTCCATTGTGGGCAGTAAACTAAAATTAACATAAATTGTTTTCTATATTCTGTTTGTATGTGCATACAGGTGAGTTAACTGAGTGATTTTTGAAATGAACTGCCAACCCTCTTTAATTGACCACTGCAGCCCGTACCTTGAGCTTGGGTGCTCAGGGTGTTTGACTCCGATATTGTACGCAACCACCACGCACGTTGCGTTGGGAACCAAGTACGATTGTGTGTTAAGGGGCACAAGCTATTAGCCGGTGAAGGACGTTTTCTTACGGCTAGCCCCCAACTAGTGAAGTCCCAGGTCCACGAACCTTGTGCGTTTAAAAAGTTATACACGCGCCCTCCAACATTAGCATTCTACTTCTTTTTTTATTTTGCTGAAGAATCACCTTTACGCTTCAGGATTGTTCGGCGCCGCAACTGGATTCATCGTGGGACGATCCAGACAACTTTCCCCCAGTGTGAGAGAAGCGTCAATGGTGTGAGAGAAGCATTTGTCGTGAAATCTGAATTAAAATCTCATTTTATATATATATATATATATATATATATATATATATATATATATATATATATATATATATATATATATATATATATATATATATATATATATATAGATAGATATATATATATAAAGGGCTATATTGCCTTAAAAGGGCAAAGTGTGATTTCAGTGACGAAAATTATTATACATATTCAGTGTTCAGTGTTGTGTTCATTCCTCTTCGCTATTTTTTTTAATATAATAATCAGTGGCGGCTCGTGCTTTGAATTTTAGGTGGTGCACAATGGATGACCTCTCCTTTTTCATAATAATAATAATAATAATAATAGTTAGTATAAATCAGGGGCGGATCCAGGACGACTTCTAGGGAGGGCGGTGGGTTGTAATACTGCTACTTAGAGCTAGTTTTAAAAGCTCCAAACTCTGGGATGGGTATTATTTATATATAAAATAAAAGTTTCCTCTTCTGTGGGGGGCAATCGCCCCCTGGCTCCGCCACTGGTATAAGTAATAATAGCGATTTCTTCATGGCATACTTCAAGCATGCAATGGAGAAGCTCATTTTGTATGATTTTTGACGTACTGTTGAAAATTGTTGTGCTTTCTAAATGACTCTTGAGAGCACTGTCAAGTTCTGCACCGAAATTAATTAATCTACGAAATACGCCTCTATTTGAAGAAGAGTCTGTTTTTCATCATGTCCTCTTGAAGCCAATTCGAGGGTGCCACGAAACCAAATGCAATTGATGATTATATTGAGCACGTACCTCTTTTGCGTCACTTTTTGATTGTGATTCTCGATGGACCGCCTATAACCAGCATATAGTTGAGCAGCAATATTCACACTTCCCAACACAGTGAGATTAGAATGTGTCTTATAGGAGCTGACGAATTTTCATGTTTATTTATTTATTTATTTTGTCGTGCAGATCCTGGATATCCGCACTTTTTTTTACTCCATGCATCTTCCCCGCCCCGAACAACAAACAGGGAAAACAAAACAAAACAAAGCATTTTTAAATTTCACATTCACATAACCGCATATGCTGTTCGTAAAAGTTGAGATTAAACTTCCTTGTAAATGTTCGTTTCTAACTTCTAATTACAGTAGAGCGTCGATTATCCGAACGTCGGTCAACCGAACGACCGCTTAACCGAACTGTGTACTCGCTCGCACCTGTTGCTCTCCCACCCTACCGTCCATCATCCCCCTCACTCCCAAACCAAGTTTCCTACAGTAGTCGCCGCACTGAGCCACCGCTGGCGGAACATTGCTTCTAATGGGGCCTTCATAAGGCGCTGCTGACCGGCCAAGCCGCCAGTCGCTGTGTTTCAACAATCAGCACACTTCTGTCGGTTTGGCACTGGCTGTAGAAGTACAGTCCAGTACAGTACAGTTCGATTATTCGAACAAACCAGTTTTCCGAACACCCATGTCCCCCAATTACTTCGGATAATCGACGCTCTACTGTACTTGCGTTATATTGAGAGTCGGAATCAGTCTTCCGATGTCTTTCACAAGTAGGTTTGCTTCTGAAGTTCTTTTCGAAAACGGCTAATTCAACAGAGACGTTACAGAATTCATTGCTAGAATAGTTCACGTATATCAGGGACAGACACGTAATTATGCAATTACAGCAACAATATTCCAATGAACAACAAAGACCGGCACACATACACACACAAACATACAACACTACAAAGTCCGCTACCCGCTTTAAAATCTCACCCCTTCCCCAATTAACGCTCTTTTTCTAGAAACTGCCCTCCAATTTTCTCATTCACCCATACACACATGAAAAGGAAAACATTGTATCAATGCTGCCAAATTTCTACTCCTTCAAATACGAGTAGAAATATCGAGACCCTCAATTTGTCTTCACTCTTCACGGGGTCGCCTTTAGTATCTCCTTAGCTGCCTTGATCTTACTTGGTTGACAGAACCAATAGTTATACGCCAGTGAAGCTGTCCCGCCCACCTAACGAATTTTCCTTTTTTTATCTACATCGTTAGTTTATCGTTAGTTTACGTAAGTTTTGCTAAGATTATCGTTAGTTTTGCAAAAATAACGATTTTATTCGAGAAATAAATGGGCAGGCCAACTTCACGGTTCCCCGCCCACAATCGAATTTCAAAAGTTTTTCACATCACATCGTTAGTTTATCGTTAGTTTACGTTAGTTTTGCTAAAAGTATCGTTAGTTTCGCAAAAATAACGATTTTATTCGAGAAATAAAGTTTCCCGCCAACTGTGAATTACCCCGCCCATATTGAATTCTCATAAAATTCCAACTCATATCGTTAGTTTATCGTTAGTTTACGTTAGTTTTGCTAAAACTATCGTTAGTTTCGCAAAAATAACGATTTTATTCAAGAAATAAAGTTTCCCGCCAACTGTGAATTAGCCCGCCCATATTGAATTCTCATAAAATTCCAATTCATATCGTTAGTTTACGTTAGTTTTACTAAAACTATCGTTAGTTTTGCAAAAATAACGATTTTATTCGAGAAATAAATGGACAGGCCAACTTTACGGTTCCCCGCCCACAAACGAATTTCAAAAGTTTTTCATATCACATCGTTAGTTTATCGTTAGTTTACGTTAGTTTTGCTAAAAGTATCCTTAGTTTCGCAAAAATAACGATTTTATTCGAGAAACAAAGTTTCCCGCCAACTGTGAATTAGCCCACCCATATTGAATTCTCATAAAATTCTAACTCATATCGTTAGTTTATCGTTAGTTTACTTTAGTTTTGCTCAGGACCGGCGCTAGCAGTTTTGCCGCTCTGGGCGGTACTTTCTCATGCCGCCCCTTTAATCCGCAAACCTTATTTTGACACAAGATGTTCAAGTGTCACGAAAAAGTAAGATGCCCTATTTAAAAACATGTATGAAATGGAAAAGTAAACAAAAATTGAACTACCTCTCTCGAATGCTTTTTTCTACATAAACGACTCTATACGTGACACAATATTCAGTATGCTCGATTTCGCTGTATATATGCAGTCTTGGCATATATGTGATATACAGCAGCGCATACAGAAAATAAAATTTTAAAAATATGCTTTAGTCACGACAAAGAATTTTAATTTTTAAGCCTATTTTATATCAAAAAGTGTTTCCAATACAGTATGGAGCATAAAGATAATATAGTGAATCAAATATTACGGCAAAATTAAGTGATTAGCCTAAGCCTTATGTACTAACACTATTGAATAGAGATACACAAATTTAACATATTTTAATTTAAAGAAAGTTTTCTTGCTTCGATGTGAGCAAATTCCTTGATCACATTCGCGTAGTTCAATGTTTCAGCCAATTCACGTTCTATTGATATCCTAGTTAGACCATTCAAGCGTGTTTCAGACCTGGAAGACCATAGATAGTTTTATATAACTTCCTTCTCCACTTGTCACTGTTACCTGTAAGGTTAACAAAATCCTAAGTGCAGCACTGACATTGGGAACAAAGTCATGTTCCTCAATTAATTTTAAAGCTTATTCTTTAGGCTTAATTATAGCGGATAACATGGGGTTAGTATCTTTCGATTCTTCGTGTTAAAATGCTGGCAAGTTTACTACACTTTTCAGACAAAAGTTCAGGTGGCATATCTTTAAGATTACTTATATCGTAAAGAAAATCGAAATACTCGCTGTAATGTTTAAGTTGCTCAAACCTTTCTCTTAAAGCTAACATAATCAGGTCTAGAACTTTGTAATAAAAATCGATCTTGTATCTTGTTTGTGGATTTTCAATAGCTTCATCATCTGCCTCGTACTGAAACTGTTTCTTCTTACGACTTTGAGCTTGCACTGTATTACTTATCCGTGGATCGTCCATATCTAATACTGATGGCAACTCATCGCATCAACTAAGTAAGATTGAAACTTTGTATCATTTCTGCTGCTCTCAAAGTACTCAGGTATATTTTAAAGGACTGCACCCAACACACGAGAATCAATGCTATGGAGACTTTTGCTTACTATGTTTGTATGGAGTAAAAAGTCATACCAGATGAGTGAGCAAAAGAAAGTAGTTACGCAGCTGGTTTGCTATACACAAAGCATCGTGGCCGACCATTCTATCCAGTCGTTCTTTCAGAAAAAAATGTTCCGGGGGGTCACACTTAGTATTCCGGCGGGGCACTGCTGGTACTATTCTATTTATTATTATATTATAGGCGTATTATTTTGGTCTCTTCCGGGCGGCACTCTCAGAGCTCCGAAGGGGCAGTGCCCCCCAAAATCATGTCTGGAAGAAACACTGATTCTATCTGTTCTATTATCGTTACTTATTTGAAGTAAGATATAGTAGAATGTTTTCCAAATCTGACCTCCCTGAGGCGATATTATTTTAATTGTGGCCTTTTACGCTGTATTACGGGCTTTTTAGCGTTGCGGTGTTGTCAAATTATGCCCTAAAGGGTTGAAATTCCCCATTTTGTATATTTATAGTGTAAATTATGCAACATTGTAAGATATAATTTAATTAAATTTTGATATCAATTTAATTAACCCTTTAATTAAACTCCTATCAAATTGATTTTTTCCCTGTTCATTTTTTATTAGGCATTAGAAATCCCTATTCATTTTTTAGCAACCCTTAGAAGGCCCTGTTTATTTTTTATTAGGCATTAGAAATCCCTATTCATTTTTTAGCAACCCTTAGAAGGCCCTGTTTATTTTTTATTAGTCCTCAGAAAGCCCTGTTCATTTTTTAGCAACCCTTATAAGGCTCTGTTCATTTTTTATTAGTCCACAGAAAACCCTGTTATTTTTACCCGCGACCAATGTTTATTTTTATTGCGCATTAGAAAGCTCTGTTTATTTAACAGTGCTCAGAAAGCACTGTTTGTTTTTTTTTAACCTTATGACGCGTGTAAGATGTTTCCGCTGGCGCCATTACTGTGTGGTTTTGTTACTGATTTTTTATACATTAGTAATTGTTTTGTATGATTACGTGATTACTTATAGCCATACCTGTTTGAATGGTTTTATGGACTTGGAATTACAAGACGTGGCGCATATATACGCGGGAACTACGTATTGCTTTACATGATATATTTATATAATTGCAAACGTGCATTATTGTTATTGAATTTTAAAACTAATTAATTTATGGAATTAATTAACCTATAATACTTACCATATGTATATACTTACGTATGAAGAATTGAGCTTTGCCACTTGTGGTTTTTGATGGACGGATTTTATTCTAATATGGCGGCGTTGCGTGATTGTTGAACAGAAGTTCTTCCATAGTAGGAGTGTGAAATGCGAATACGCGCGTTTTGCTTGCATTTTTTTTTAACGCTAGCCATGGGCTAGCAACCTCTAAGAGGGCTACACCCTCTTTTAGGGAAGGGATTTGAGAGGATCACTATGGTAGTGAAGGATTGGTTGTTGGGCTATGGGCTGTGTTATTTATTTATTAAACTTTATTATCATCTTCATCATTCTGGTGGAAAGGTCTTTATGATCTTTACGATCATAAACATATTGGCGGTTATTCTGGAACATAAACAAGGTATATACATGAGCATAAATACAACAGGGTTAATAATACAGAAATACATGGAGAAACATTCATATATAATCACAATCACATACACATTGAGAAGATAGAAAACATATTCATAATCAGTTAGAGGAGAAAACAGAATATAACAAGTGTGAGAAATTTAATACAAGAGACAAAAGCAAAGAAAGAGAAATATAAAGCTTGATGAAAATGAGTGATGAGGTGAAGTGCACTTGGCGCCACAACACAACATAAGTTTGTTAGAAAGACGAATGAGGTTATCTTCTGCCTAGGGGTAGCTCTAGGCTAATGGAGACGTGGTGAACCCTGTTAGTGAAATGGAATCACTGTGCATAGGATGGAAAAAGATGGGGAAGATGGACATGCAAACGATAGTCTTCGAGGATCTGGAGATCGAGATGGTCGGGAGGTACTGTATAACAATATAGTGTAAAGAGAAGATGAAGTGGAGTATTATGATAGCGTGCAGGTGATGAGTGAAGTGCAAGATGGTGCATAGTTTCAAACAGAAGAGGATGGTGATGAGTGTAGCGTTGAGTGATGAATTTTAAGCGGAGACTTTCAAGATGGTAGTTCAGTATAGGAAATGATATTAAGGAATATAAATCACGGGTTGGGCTGGGGAGAGAAATGCGGAAGGCAATGCGGAATGCATGTCTTTCTAAAATAGCCAGTTTCTGGTAGTATGAGGAAGAAGCGAAGATCCATGCCGGAAAACCATATGTGAGAATGGGTCGAAGGAAAGCTTTGTATGTGTTGAGAACAACGGGTGCTTTGAGTCCCCAAGTTGTGCCGGTAAGTCGTTTGAGGAGATTTAGGCGGTTATAGGCTTGAGTTTTAACATGAGTAAGATGAGGCTTCCAAGTTAGATGATGGTCGAAAATGATACCTAAGTACTTAACGGTTCGTGTGGGAATGATGGGCGTATTATGTACATGAAGTGACAGAAGAGATGGATTCCGGTGAACTTTAGTCCGTTTACGGGGTGGTATGAATACAATAGCTTGAGTTTTTGTGGCGTTAATCTTGAGTCTCCATTTAGAACACCAGTGGGTGAAACGATCGATGGCTATTTGGAGTGAAAGGTTGATATCCTGAATAGTTTTGCCAAGAGCAAGAAAGGCTGTATCATCTGCATATTGAAACAGGTGGACGTCGGTAGGAAGATGTGGAAGGTCGGCAACAAACAGGATGTACAATAATGGGGAAAGAGCAGAACCTTGTGGAACACCGCACATGAGGGAAAGTGGATGAGATAGCTGTTCGTTAATGGCAATGTAAGAGATGCGGCAGACGAGAAAATGATAAATGATGCGAATGTATGCCATCGGAAGTTGAAATTTAATGAGTTTATAAATTAACGCTATATGCCAAACCTTGTCGAAAGCTTTTTCAAGATCGAAAAGGACAAGACAAGATGGTTGAATAGAGTTGTAATGATTTGTTATGAGGGTTGTGAGACGAAGTAACTGATCGTTAATAGAGAAAGAGGGACGGAAACCAGCTTGATGAGTCGGTAGTAGTTGACGGTCTAGGAAATATGGGTGTAGGCGTTTTACAAGAATGCGCTCGAATATTTTGCTGAAAGTAGATGTTAACTGAATAGGTCGGTAAGAAGAAACATCAGACGGTGGTTTAGCTGGTTTGGGAAACATGAGGGTCTTGGATACTTTCCAGTCTGTAGGGAAAAAACCTGTGCGTAATATGAACGTATAAATGAAAGCCAGAAGACTGAGTAGTATAGCGGGGCTTTCTTTAATATGCCGATAAGTGATGGAGTCGAAGCCTGGTGAGGTATTGCGTTTGTGCTGGATGACAGAGGTGATGTCTGATACTGTGATGGGAGCGGTAAGAACATGATTGGGAAGTGTATGAGAGACATGAGGTTGAAGTGAAGGACAGTTAAGATCAACTTGATCTACTGGATGATTGTTGCCTATGATATCTGGTTCTGACGGTGTGAAAATGGTTTGGAGATAGTCCGCAAAGGCATTGGCTTTTTCGGTGTCGGAATGCAATGGCGTATCGTTTAAAAGAATCGGATATGGAGTCTTCGAGTGTTTGCCACAGAGGGCATTGAACCGTTTCCAGTAGCGAGTAGGATGAGTTGTATCGGATAGGTGATTACAAGTTTTTACCCACTGGCGCAATTTGTAAGCAGAAACATAGTTGTGGACCGTGCGTTGAAGTTGGTGATGAAGTCTGAGAGCTTCTGGATTTCTGGTGCGAAGAAATTCGCGGTAAGACTGACGTGATCGACGGACTAAGGCTAGATATTGTGGTGGTAGTTTTGGACGATATGGGATTGATTCAGATTTTGGGATATAAAGTGCAGAAGCCTGTTGAATGGAAGTGGTTATGAGAGCAACTTGGTGTGTAAGTTCGTCGGGTGAGGTAGGGGGTTCGGAATCGACCAAGGTATTTTCAAGGTAGGAGCGATATTGAGGCCAGTCGGCTTTGTCATAACGGAATGATTGGCGTGATGAAGGTAAGGAGTGTGCAGGAGCAAGACCAGAATGATATATGAGCTTGATGGGTGCATGATCACTGCCGATTAAGTCCAGAACATCTATAGTGCAACGATTAATGATGGTATTTGAAACGATTGCTATATCGGG
Source organism: Thermobia domestica (assembly GCF_964235325.1). Lineage (NCBI taxonomy): Eukaryota > Metazoa > Arthropoda > Insecta > Zygentoma > Lepismatidae > Thermobia > Thermobia domestica. The sequence continues at coordinate 168,294,583 of NC_137454.1, read as the reverse complement.
AGTAGTATTGCTGATAGGGCGAGTACAGCGAGGAAGATTGAGAATAGTGCCTGTAGTATGGACTGTGATAAAGTCAGTAAAGGAAGTTTGGTCGGCGTGTGAACGACTATGAAAATTGACATCGGCCAGAATAATGAAGTGCTTATAAGTATTTGAAATGTGTGAGAAGAAGTCATGAGGTATAGGGAGGCCGGGGCGCACATAGATGGTAGCAAGAGTGAGAGCGATATTACGAAAATATAATGTGGTGATGACATATTCTGGGAGATGCAAGATAGGACATTTGTGTGATCGAAATGGGAGTGTGTGTCGAAAACCTATTGCAGCTCCACCATTGGCTCTGAGGGCTGGTATATGACTGTCGTGGCGGAGTAAAGTGTACCGAGAAATAGAACAAGATGAAGTTTGTTTAAGGAAAGTTTCGTTAAGGAGGAAAGCTGTGACGTTTTCTTCTAGCAAGAGTGTTTCGAATACCACTTTGTGCTTAAGAAGAGAGCGAATGTTGAGAAACAGAATAACGATATCCATGATGAATACTATTATACAGAAATTTCGAGTCGAGTTGTGTGGAAGTGGACGTAGTTATTTGAATAAGTGGCGTATAATGAGACATGAAACGTAGATTTCGCAGCAGCTATGATTTGTTGAAGGACATGCTGACGTTGAAAAGGATGAATATTTTGTAGAGTTAGGGCTAGAAATTCAAGAAGTTTGCTAACCGTGACGGGATCATTAACTGAGTTGTCAGTGGAAGTAGATGACTCGACAGTTTTCAGAGGAACAACGAGTTCAGGACGGGACTCCTGAGCGGGAGGTTTGCCTTTGCACTTATAGCTATAAGCTGGGTGTTGATCAGTGCAAGTTGGACATTTCGGAGGCTGTGCCATATTAGGACAAACTCGAGTCTGATGTGGTCCAGAGCAAAAGCCGCAAACGGTCGGATTTGGACAGGCTGATGTGTGATGTGAATTATATTGCTGACATTTTTCACATCGGAGCGGCAAAGGTGTAGAAGACCTGGAGGGCTCAACACGATGTTTCCTTTTATAAATATATGCTCCATGGGTGAGCAAATTGTCAATTGTGTCCTGGGAGGATGTAAGAATACGCACCATATAGGTGGCACCAGCATTGTTTCTGATTCGGACAGCCTTTTGGATAGTATGCCCTTCATACTGAAGCTCTTCCTGAACCTCCTCATCGGTATAAGAGGGGTCGACTCCACGAATGACAACTGAAAGAAGTGGAGATCGCTTTGGTGGAGGCGCTTGTTTTCGTTTGGTGGAGTTGAGGGATGTAATCGTAGCCTGCTTACCAAAGATTTCAAAGGAGGCTTTATTTCGAATGAGTATGGCGAAATTAGGATCTGATGATTTTAATATAATGCCATTACGTGATTTGACGACTTGCGACAAAGGAGCACTCGGTAAGTACTTGCGAAGTTCAATGGTCACGAATTTCTCGTTGGAGTACTTAGTATCAAAGTTTTGCAGCAGAAATGAGTAAAGTATCGGATGAGTTGGTGAGGAAGATGGTAGATGAGATGAATGATTGGTGTCTGTCGGCTCGGCTTCCATGTCAGAAGTATTCGGAAGATTTTCTCGATGTTGTTTCTTTGCCTGATGGCGAGGCTGTTTAACAGAATCCGCATATAGTTGTTGATTATGTGGTGATCTGGATCTCGTGGAGACATTGGAAGCTGTAGAGGCAGTAGAACTGCCTGATTCCGTTCGCTGTCTGTTGCTCAAATCCTTCCGCTTGGTCACTTTCGCAGCCGAAGCAGTTGGAACGGCAAACACAGGAGGAAGGCCATGATGGCGTCCATCCACCGAGGATCCAGTGGCACCAGGAGGATCAGCCATAATGGAAAGCCGTGTGCCGAAATAATGAAGTAATGATGCGTGATGTAAATGAGAGGAGCAAAGGTGGGACAACCCGTTTGGATAGTTGTCCAGGTGGAGCAACTCCCCTGGCTCGATCTGTGGATCCGGCTGCCCTTGGCTAGATAAGTCTGACAGACGGTTCGTGAGAAAGAGACAGAAGGTGAAGCCCAGGATAAGGAGAAGGAAGGTATTTCCAAAAATCGTCACCATATAATTAGGGACGCTTCAGAGCACAGCTCTGGGAAAGTCTGGTACGCTTGCATTTTTTTTAATTGCTAGCGAAAGGCTAGCTAGCTACCTCTGAGAGGGTTACGCCCTCTTTTAGGGAAGTGACGTTAGGAGACAGAGGAGTATAAGGTTTGTGGTTGGTCTAAGTGCTTTAAGAGACTTTATTCATAGTATTAAAGGATTTAAGGAACTTTTCGCTCCTTAACATTAGGTTTAAAGGTATACATAAATATAAATATAGACACAAAGAAATAACATATATAGCTGTTATGAAAATCAAAGTAGAAATATGAAAAGAATAATAATAACAATAAATGAGAAACATTATATAAACAATACGGGATATATAAATGTGAGAAACATAATGTGATTATTCGTGGTATTATAACAGAATGATTAATGGTGGTGAGTGATGAGATGAGGTGCAAGCACAGGACAACACATATGAAAAATATTAGCAGACAGATGCTGTTATCTTCTTGCCTAGGGGGACTCTAGGCTATGATGAGAGACGTAATGGACCCAGGTTAGTATGAAGAATTTACTGTGCGTGAAATGATGGAAAAATGAGTGGCAAATGAGCATGAGTGATGTAGTCAGTTAGCAAGAACAGGGAGGGGTCATCGGGAGGAAGCGTGTAATGATATAATGTAAAAAGAAGAGATAATGGACTGTGAAAATACCGGGTGGGTGTGGGATGTAGTGCTATGTAGTGCATAGTCTCGAAAAGTAAAGGATGTTGGGTTTGAAAACGGCGACGTATGTATGACAGTCGAAGAGTTTCGAGGTAGTACTGCAAGGCAGGAAAAGTAATGCGCTGATAGAGTTCCTGTGTTGGGCTAGGTAATTTGATACGATAAGCTATGCGGAAGGCGTGGCGTTCAAGGATAAGAAGTTTGTTATAGAATTTTTCTGATGCGGCAATCCAATCTGTGAAACCATATGTTAGAGTAGGGCGGAGAAAGACTTTATAAGTGTTTAAGACTGTGTGTGCTTTTAGACCCCATGTCGTTCCTGCGAGACGTTTAAGCAAATTCAGGCGATTGTAAGCTTTTGTTAAGATTGTTTTAAGGTGGGGCGTCCAGGTAAGATGTTTGTCATACGTGATGCCTAAGTAAGTGACTGTGTTTGTAGCTAGCAATGGAACGTTGTCCACATAGAGAGATAGGCAACGTGGATTTCGGCGGACTTTGGTAGTTTTCTTTGGCGGAATAAAGAGGATGGCCTGAGTTTTAGTAGCATTTATGGTAAGTTTCCAATGACGACACCAAAGGCAGAAGTCAGTGATGGCTGTTTGTAAGACGTTGTTGATATGCTGGATAGATGTTCCTAGTGCCAGAAAAGCCGTGTCATCAGCATACTGAAAAGAATAGACTTTATCTGGAAGACGTGGCATGTCAGCAACGAACAGAATGTATAATAGAGGTGAAAGTGCGGATCCTTGTGGAACTCCTGAGAGTAAGAAGATCGGGTGAGACAGATGGTCGTTTATGGCAATATAAGTGAGACGCCCAGAGAGAAAGTTAAAGATAAGCCTTATGTATGCTATAGGAAGTTGGAGCCTGAACAGTTTGTGAATAAGTCCGAGATGCCACACCTTATCGAAAGCTTTCTCGAGATCGAATAACACCAGACATGATGGTTTCACTCTGTTATAGTGTGTAGTGATAAGGCTTGTGAGTCGTAAAAGTTGATCGTTTATCGAGAAAGAAGGGCGAAAACCTGCCTGAGTGAGAGGTATGACGTTTCTGCTATTTAGATAAATATGAAGGCGTTTAACGAGGATGCGTTCGAGGATTTTACTGAATGTGCTTGTGAGCTGGATCGGTCTGTACGAAGAGATCTCTTGAGGAGGCTTACGTGGTTTTGGGAACATAAGCGTCTTTGATGTTTTCCATGACAGAGGGAAGTAACCTGTACGTAGTATGAACGTGAAGATATTGGCGATAAGGATGAATAGTGTAGGTGGACACTCCCTGATCTGTCGATAAGTGACGTTATCAAGGCCAGGCGCTGTGTTTCGTTTATATTTTATGGTATCAGTGATCTCTTGTACAGTGATAGGTGCTGTGACAGGTTGATTGTTGGCGAGTTCATGGAGATGATTAGGTTGCAAAAGTGGAGAAGTGTCGGCTCTATCAGCAATATGGGGTGTATTCGCAGGTGGTGGTGGCGTGAAGATGCTCTGCAAATGATCTGCGAAAGCATTTGCTTTCTCCGTATCAGTGTGAGCAGCGGAGTTGCCGATCAGAATGGGGTATGGAGTTTTTGTAAACTTTCCGCATAAAGCATTAAACTTTTTCCAGTATTTGGTCGGGTGTCTGGTGTTAGACAGATTATTACAGGTTTTAACCCAACATCTAAGTTTATAGGCTTGAATGTAGTTATGCACAGTTCTCTGGAGCTGCTGATGATGGCGTAAAGCTTCAGGATTTCTAGTACGAATGTAGTCTCTATAAAGTTGGCGAGAACGTGAGATCATGGTCAGATAATGTGGGGGCAAGCGAGGTTGATAGGGGATATTTTTACTGGTAGGTATATAAAGAGTACTAGCTTCCTGTATAGTATTTGTGAGTGTATTGACCGTGGTGTAGAGCTCGTCTTCCGTAGTGGGGGATGAAAGGTGCTCGGTGTGATGAGTAAGGTAGGACCGATAAGAGACCCAGTTAGCTTTGTCAAAACGATAGGAGGTCCGGGAAGGTATTTGTAAGCGAGGGGATGCCGTAGAGTTGAGATTTATGGTGAGTTTAACAGGAGCATGATCACTACCGAGAGGATCAAGTACTGCAATGGAGCTGTGAGCTAGAAGTGTGCTAGATGTGATAACGATGTCTGGTGTTGTGTTAGACTCTGGTCGCGTAGGTTTGGGCAGATGATGAATGGTGCCAGTGGTGTTTGTGGTGATAAAAGCTTCAAAATTAGTACGAGCGTGTTGCGTACGACTGTGCATATTGAAATCTGCCATGATAATATAGTGCCGATAAGTGTTAGAAATATGCTGTACAAGGTGTAGTGGGAGGGGATGGCCAGGCCGTATATAGATAGTAGCGATGGTGATAATAAGAGATTTAAAATACACAGTGACAATGATGTGTTCCGGTAAAGCGGCAATCGAACAATCGTGTTGGCGATAAGGTAAATGCGGAGAGAAACCAACTGCTACACCCCCATTAGCACGCTGTGCTGGCAGGACATTGTCTGCGCGTAAGATGGTATAGCCTGGTAGGCGACATGTAGTTGATTTTGTGAGGAATGTTTCATTGAGTAGAAAAACTGTAATACGTTCCTCGTGGAGCAGGGCTTCAAACAGAAGTTTGTTTTTCGAAAAGGATCGGATGTTTAAAAAGAGAAAATTTAGAGCCATGATGAAGTAGGAATTAACCGGTTTGATTGGTTGGAGATGCATGAAAATGGACGGTGTTCCCAGAATATGTTGCCGTGAAGTGAATATGAAAGGTTGCTTTGGCTGCAAGGGTGATTTGCTGTAAGATGTGTGGCCGGATAAAAGGGTGGATGTTTTGCAGTGCGAGCGTAAGAAAGGTGAGCATTTGATTTACTGTGACTGGAGTTTCGACTGTGGGCGGAGTGGTGGGAACATTGGATGTTATACGTAGCGGTACGACCAATTCAGGGTGCTGCGGCGTCGGTTCCGGTTTTGCTTTACATTTATAACTGTAGGTAGGATGGCTGTCAGGACATGTAGAACATTGTGCTGGCTGATGTAAATTTGTGCATAATCTGGTTGAGTGTGGTCCTCATTTTTGCACTCAGCTGTACTATGAGTATTGTAGGCCTGACAGCGTTCGCAGCGAACTGGAAGCGGTGCCATTGAACGTGATGGTTCGACGCGATGTTTTCGATTGTAGATGAGAGCTCCGTGAGCAAGCAAATCGTCTATTGTGTCTTGATGGGGTGTAAGAATGCGAATCATGTAGGTGGGCCCACGGTCGTTTCGGATTCTAAGTGCCTTAGAGATGGTGTATCCTTCAAATTTTAGTTCGTCAAGAACTTCCTCGTCTGTGTAAGACGGGTCTACTCCACGGATAACAACAGAGAGAAGAGCTGGCCTCCGAGGTGGAGGGGGTTGCTTGCGGGTTGAAGGTGTGAGTTGGGTGATCTCTGCTTGTGCCCCAAAAATATCTATAGGGACTTTGTTGCGGATAGTCTTGTAGAGATCAGGATCTGTTGTTTTCATAATGTACCCATTTCTGGTGTGCACAATTTCCTTGATGGAAGCACGTGGAAGATATTTTCTCAGTTGAAGACTAACGAATTTCTCATTGGAAAACTTGGTGTCGTAGTTGCGGAGGAGGATACAAAATGATGTCGGAACAGGTGAAGAAGCAGAAACTGTTGGAGCGCCTGTATCCATAGTATCGGCATCAGAATGCTCAGTATGTTGCTTTTTCTTTGGCGGTGAGTCTTGTACACGGGCAGCGTAACTTGGCTTGGATTGAGGCGACCTGGAGCGAACTGAGGTAGTAGATTCAATAGATGCGCCAGAAGTCTGAGAATCTCTTCTTTGGCGGGAGCTTGAAGAGCTTGGTTGTGATTTTGAAGGCCCCTTCCGTAGCCCCACCTTGGTGGGACATACGGAAGGTCCATCAACCACAGAAGGTAGATTTTGATGTCGACCGATATTTCGTTTGCCAGGCTTCGTGCCATGATCCGCCATAGTCAAGTCTATCCGGTGGGCAGATGCCCAAATGCTGTGTATACGATGTGATGTGATGTGATGAGATGAGATGCTAGCAAGGTTGGACTACCCGTTTGGATAGTAGTCCAGGTAAGGCAGTTCACCTATTAATGCAGTGACACTGTACACCCTTGGCTGAGATAAGTCTGATGAACAGTGTCCTGAAAAAACGCGGAGAAAAGCCCAGGAACAGGAGTAGGAAGGTTTGCAAAAACCGTCACCGTTCTAAGTAGGTGGCGCTTCAGAGGCAAACCTCTGGAAAGTATCGCTTGCATTTCTTTTTTTTTTTTTTTTTTTACGTTTACCCGCTTAAAGGGTTGCGCCCTTTCTTCGGGAAGAGGTCGGATTGTATAGGAGCATCAATTTTAATATGAGAGGGTCTAGGTGGTGTTTAGTCATCTTTATTTAACATTTTATTCAGTTCACTCATAGGGATGGGCATCAATTAAGTGAGGGCAATTTTCATCTGCCATGGATGCTAAGGAAGATCGTCTGGCTGACATATAAGTCGTAGTCGTTCCTTAACTTCGGCGCCTGAAATGAAGAGAACATAAAACACAGTTGCGGTGATTCAGGTTCATCTGGAGCTATAAAACATACGGTGAAATCACAGAAATAGACGGTAGGCAAGACAGGAAGAGTGGTAGATGTCATGAGGGTGAAGTGCTATGACGTCACAACACATGGGTATTGTTAGTAAGACGAATGCTGTTAGCTTCTGTTCCTGGGGCGACTCAGGAACTAATGAAGACAAAGGCAGCCCTGTTAGTGGTTGATTTACTGTGCATGAGATGGATAGATGAGCGGTGAAACTGTGCCAGGATGATAAATGTCGAAAACTTCCGGATCGACGTTCTCGCGGCCGATGTTCAAATGATACAGGGTCATCAGATGTTGTAAAGGTGTCGGATAATAAACAGCAGGGGTGTCATAGTCTCTATCATAGCGGAGAATGTTCAGGAATACTGGATGAGCAGTTGTAATGCGTTTCGTAATGTATTTTAAGCGGAGAGCCTCAAGATGGGATAAGAGCGGGGGAAAATGAATACGGTCGTAGAGTAGACGGGTTGGGTGGGGGAGCTGGATACGGAAGGCTAAACGAAATGCATGGCGTTCGAGTATTGCTAGCTTTCGATAGTACTTAGGAGGAGCTGGCAACCAAGCTGTGTGACCATAGGTTAAGACCGGACGCATGAAAACTTTGTAAGTGTTTAGGAGGAGATTTGAATGTAGACCCCACGTGGTACCAACTAGTCGTTTCAGTAAGTTAAGTCTGTTTTTGGCTTTCTCGATGACAGTGAGAAGGTGCGGTGTCCAAGTAAGCTTGGAATCGAACACAATGCCCAGATACTTAAGAGTGTTATGGATGGTGACTGGTGAGTTCTCAACATGAAGTCGTAACAAATGAGGATTTCGGTGTACTCTAGATCGACGACCAGATGGTAAGAAAACGATAGCTTGTGTTTTAGTAGTATTGATAGCCAGACGCCAAACGTTGCACCAGTCAACAAATGTGTCAATTGACTGTTGAAGGCGTTGTTGGATACCAGTAATTGTCCGTCCGACAGCGAGAAATGCAGTATCGTCAGCGAATTGGAAAAGTTGTGTACCAGGAGTGGTTGGTAAGTCGGAGACATATAGCAAATACAGCAGAGGAGAGAGAGAAGATCCCTGAGGAACGCCAGAATTAAGGAATATTGGAAATGACAGAGCATCATTGATCGATATGTAAGCAAGTCGGGCTGTGAGAAAGGAGTGTATAGTTCGTATGTAAGAGAGAGGAAGTTGGAAAGAGCATAACTTGTATATAAGACCCTGGTGCCAAACTTTATCGAATGCTTTTTCTAGATCGAATGTAACCAGACATGATGGATGACCCTGGTTGAATTGATTGTATATAGAGGTGCTGAGACGTAACAGGGGGTCCAGAATGCTGAAATTGGGGCGAAATCCAGCTTGATGCAATGGTAGAAGAGCGTTAGTCTCTAAGTGATCGTGGAGACGACGCACTAATATACGTTCAAATATTTTGCTGAACGTAGACGTCAATTGTATAGGTCGATAAGAGGTAACGTCAGAGGGTGGTTTATTAGGTTTAGGAAAGAGTAATACTTTTGAGTACTTCCAAGTGATGGGGAAAAAACCAGTACGGAGTATAAATGTATAAATAAAACTGAGGATGGTGAAGACAACAGGAGGTGCGTTTTTAATGAGAGTATAGGTAAGTCCATCAAAGCCTGGTGCAGTATTTCGTTTTTTAAGGAGAGTAGACTGGATGTCTGGCGGTTGGATGGGTACTGTGAGTGCATTATTTGGTTCCAGAGCGTGACTATGATGTGGTTGCAAATGTGTTAAGTTCGGATCAGATAACCGATCGATTTCTGCAAGTAAACGCTGTGGAGTATGCCAGCCAGGTAAGGGAGTAAAGATATTTTGGAAGTGGGCGGCAAAGGTATTGGCCTTGTCCTGATCAGAAGAGAGTGCTTGCTGGTTTACAACTAGTGGGTATGGTGTCCTTTGGAATTTGCCAACGAGTTGATTGAACTGTCGCCAATATTTGGTAGGATGGGATGTTTCGTTGAGTTTATTACAAGTTCTGGTCCAGTGAAGGCGTTTGTATGCGATTATGTAGTTATGAGTGATTCGAAGATATTGTCTATGAAGGCGAAGTGCTTCTAAATTACGGCTGCGAGTGTATTCTCTGTAGGCACGTCGAGCTGCAGTTATGAGAGAAAGGTATCGTGGAGGAAGTTTCGGTTTGTGCGGGGAAATATATGCGGTTGGAATGTGGTGATCAGCTGCTGTTTGTAAGGTCTGAGTGAGATGTTGCACGGCAGTGTCTAGGTCATGTTGTGATGTTAGCTCTAAAGTATCAGAAAGTGCTGCGGTGATGGTCGCTTGGTACGCTGGCCAGTTGGCCTGATGATACATATAAACTTTTCTCTTCGGTATGGTATGGTGTGAAGAAGTGTTGGTAGCAAGAGACAGCTTGATAGGAACGTGGTCGCTCCCCAAGGAATCCAAAACGTCAATATTGATATGAGAGTTGAGTGTTGTAGAGGATATAACGATATCAGGTGTGGTATTGCTAGATGGCCGAGTTGGCCGAGGAAGTACATGGAAGTGGCCGGTCGTATTAAGCGTGACGAAATTCAAAAATCGTTGTTGTTCGTGTTGAGGCCGGCTGTGAAAATTGATGTCTCCCATGATAATGAATTTACGATAGGTGTCAGAGAGGTACTGAAAAAACTGATATGGTATATCCTGTCTCGGCCTGACATAGATGGTTGCATAAGCTATAGTATGATTCCTGAGATATAAGAGAACAACATTGTATTCGGGCAACTGAAAAGCAGGAGGTAGGATAATAGACCGATGGGGAATGCGAGATTGCAAGCCAATAGCTGTACCTCCATGGAGACGAGCGCCATTCGGTCCATCATGTCTGTGGAGAACGTATTTAGGAATATAGCAGGGTATATAGGGAGCCAGGAACGTTTCGTTGAGAGCAAAAGCGGTGATGTTTTCCTCCAGAAGAAGTTGTTGAAACAGTACTTGATGCGTAAGAAGAGATCTTATGTTCAAAAATAAGAAATTGTAAGCCATAATGATGTGGACCAGAAGTATGGAAATAGCACTGATACTACGGAGCATGTTCAAACAGCCGTTTCAATGGGTTGAATTTGGAAATGAACGTTGGATCCACTGTATGTGGCGTGTAATGTGAGATTGTAAAGAAGTTTAGCGGAGTGAATGATTTGGTTGAGGACGTGCTGGCGCTGAAATGGCAGGATGTTCTGTAAAGTAAGAGTTATGAATCGTAAGAGGTCTTCTACTGTGACAGGATGTGTCAGTGAGTTTGCAGGTGGGGTGCTGTCATCAGAAGTTTTGATAGGTGCTACTAATTCTGGCTTATCAGGTGCAGGTGCGGGCTTGGCACGACAACGGTAACTGTATGTAGGGTGCTTTTCAGGGCAAGTGGTGCATTGAGGAGGTGCGCTTGAATTGGGGCAATTTCTGGTCAGATGATTGCCACTACAGTACCCGCATTTGACGGTGTTTGTGCAATTATGGGTGTAATGATCGTTGTAGGTTTGGCATTTCTCGCATCGTATTGGAAGAGGTGGAGGCGTGCGAGAAGGCTCTACCTTGTAGCGGCGGCGATATATATAAGCACCGTTAGCCAAAAGATGATCAATTATTTGCTGCTGGTCGGTCAAAACACGCACAAGGTAGGTAGGGCCATTGTTGTTACGAATTCGAATACATTTTTTGATTTCCAGGCCCTCGTATCGCAGCTCATCAAAGATCTCATCGTCAGTGATTTCGGGTTCAATGCCTCGGATAACGACTGAGAGAAGTGGTGGACGACGAGGTGGCGGAGGTGTTTTCCGTTGGCTCGGATTAAGAGGTGACAACACAGCCTGGGGTCCAAAAATTTCATAGGTAGCTTTGTTTCTAACATGAATATGAAAGTTAGGGTTAGGCGATTTCAATATGATTCCATCCCTAGTAGGAATGATTTGGTGGACATCAGCGCGCGGAACATATTTATTGATTTGCATAAAGATGGCACGTGCAGTCCGGTACTTGGTATCGAAATTCTTTAGGATGAAATTATACATGGTTTCTCTGTTAGCTGGCAAAGTAGGAGAGGATGGCGCATTAGCCCAGTCCATCTCGGAGTTTCTCGCAGTCACTGTGGCATTGGAACATTCTCCATCAGAGCTATAGTGTCTTGGTTTCTTAGCGTCTGATTCCTTGGAGTGCCCAATCGGAGATCGTGAGCGAGATCGAGATTCAGTTTGCTTAGAGGTATCTGCTTTAGTGGTCTTCGTACCAGCAGAGTGACCTGGTTTCGTGGTTGTACCCTTCGCTCCCGTCGGGGAGGGGGGCATGATGATGATCTAAACTAGCAACGATGCGATTCAGATGAAAGTGTTGTTAGGCAGTAGTATGAATGAAGAGCGAGAGGAAGCAATACGTCCTCGCAGAGATGTCGGTCAGTGCAAGCACTGGCCCTCCACAACAAGAGATGAAGAAACGATTAGATGATGATGACCACGGGCTCCCACTTGAGTCAGCAATACGGACTGCAAGGGGATGTCGATTGTCTGGAGCAGAACAATCCTCCCTAAATGAACAATAACACAATTAGATGCTCACAGAGCGTTAAGAATCAAGCTCAGATATATGAATCGATGATTCGACCCTGAATTCTGAGTTGATGATGCTTGCATTTTTTTTTTTTTTTTTTTTTTTTTTTTTTTTTTTTTTTTTTTTTTTTTTTTTTTTTTTACAAGGTTAAACCGGTCAAGGGGTACACCCTTTCTTCGGGAAGGGCATGAAGGAAAAGCTAAGGGATAGGTGAGAGAAGGTGAGGGCTAAGTGATTTATTTTTATTTATTTATTTATTTATTTTTCAGTGCATTTTTTGGGGGGGGGTTTGCATTGATTAATATAGTTGGGTTTTCACATTCTTTATTTCTTTTATTTCTTTATTTATTCAGGGCATCCATTGCATATATCGGACTCTTCAAATATGAAGGGCATCATTTAGGTCTATAATCGGCGAGAAAATGGAGCTAGGAGTTCATCCACGGGATAATGAGATGATAGATGAATGCAGTGCAATTAGACAAGACAAAACACAGGGAAGATGGTTAGTAGAGACAAATGCAGGGTTATCTTCTGTTCTGTGGCAACTCAGAACTAATGAGCACAGATGAGCCTCTGGAACCACAATGATGAGTACTAGTGCAAAGATGGATAGATGTGCCGTGATAGATGGTCAGGGTGGTAGATGGCAAAATCTTGTTTAGTAGGATCGTTGTCAGCAAGGGTATTGGAGTACATTGTGAGAAGATGTTGAAGAGGGGTATCAAGATATTGAGAAGGTGTGTCTAGCAGGATGTCTATATGAATGGCGTCAAGAATAAGGGGATTACCTGATTGAATGCCTTTGGTGATGTACTTGGAGCGGGTTTGTTCGAGATGTTGAAGAATGGTAGGAAAGGTAATTCTCTCGTAGAGTAGTGCGGTAGGGGACGGAAGGCGAATGCGAAAAGCTAGTCGAAAAGCGTGGCGTTCAATGATTTCTAGTCGCTGATACAGTTGGGGTGGGGCAGATATCCATGCAGTATGGCCATGAGTGAGTGCCGGTCGGAGAAACGATTTGTATGTTGTAAGAACAGTTTGTGTATGGAGGCCCCATGAGGTACCTACTAAGCTTTTCAGTAAAGCTAGTCGTTTAGTGGCTTGAGTTTGGATCTTCTGCAAATGGGGCTTCCAAGTCAATTTACTATCGAAGATCACTCCGAGATATTTAACATGGGAAGTTGGTAATAGGGGAGTGCCTTGAACTGAAAGACGTAGCAAGTTAGGATTTCGACGGATTTTGGAGGGACGTTTTTGAATAATGAGAGTTTGGGTTTTTGAGGCATTTACGGAGAGTTTCCATATGTCACACCAGTTGATAAAAGCATTTATGGCTGGTTGTAGAGTGCGATTAATATGTTGAATAGATTTTCCAAGAGTCAAAAAAGCGGTATCGTCCGCATATTGAAATAAGTGAATATTCGCCGGTAGGGGTGGCATATCTGTTACGTAAAGTATATACAGTAACGGGGAGAGAACAGAGCCTTGAGGTACTCCAGTGTGTAGGAATATAGGATGAGATATGGTAGAATTTATGAGGATATATGCGAGTCTATTGGCAAGGAAGGAATGTATAAGGCGGACGTAGCTAGTGGGTAAGTGAAATTTGTGAAGTTTATATAGCAACCCTTGATGCCATACTCTATCAAACGCTTTTTCTAGGTCGAACAATAGAAGACAAGATGGGTGAGAAGAATTATAATGATTGGTGATGGTGTTACTGAGGCGAAGTAATTGGTCATTCAGACTAATGCCAGGGCGAAAGCCTGCTTGGTGAGTAGGAATGAGATTACGATCTGTGAGATGAGCATGGAGACGTGTAACAAGAATTTTTTCAAAAATTTTACTAAGGCAAGAGGTCAGTTGGATGGGCCTATATGAGGAAACATCATGAATTGGTTTGTCGGGCTTAATGAAGAGAAGGACCTTGGAGACTTTCCAATCAGGTGGATAGAAGCCTGTACGTAATATGAAGGTGTAGATAGATGCTAGGAGCTGTAGAAGTACTGGGGGAGCCGCCTTGATGAGCTTATACGTGATAGAGTCAAAGCCTGGAGCTGTTGAGCGTTTTCGATGGATGATAGCTTGGATATCTGCCGGAAGAATTTCAGAGGTTAGGTTATTATCAGGTTCCAAAATATGTGTACAGTCAGGTTGGAGAAATCGGTTTTGTGGGTCACAAAATCGTGCTATGCGACGATAAATTGGTCTATTAACCAGCTGAGGTGGTGGAGTGAATATTTGCTGAAAATAAGTTGCGAAAGCATTTGCCTTCTCGAGATCGGTGTGAAGAGGATGGGTATTGAGCATGATAGGGTAAGTAGGTCGTTGGAATTTTCCAGTAAGTAATTTGAATTTTTGCCAATATTGAGTAGGATTAGATTTAATGGAAAGAGAATTACAGGCTCGCGTCCACTGTCGGCGCTTATAGGCAGAGAGATAATTAGAGACCATTCTGTTCCATTGGCGATGGAGGCGAAGTGCGTCAGGATTTCGAGTTCGTTGATAGTCCCTAAAGGCTTGTCGTGATGCAGTGATGATTTGACGATATTGAGGTGGTACAGGCGGTTTATGAGGGAAACGCATCTTAACAGGTATATGATCTTGAGCTGCTTGTAAGATTGTTTCTTGAATTTTGTCGGTAAGATGGTAAAGATCCTGTTCAGAAGTAGGAGCAGGTACGGAATGCAGTACTCTGGTAATATCTGATTGGTAAGCGTTCCAGTCAGCATGCTGATAGTCATAGTATTTGATAGGCTCAGGCTGTCGTGTGGGTTGTATAGGTGAGGTGATATCGATCAAAATTGGAGCGTGATCACTGCCAAGTGGCGGGAGAACACGAATGTTTGCGATATTGAGCGTGGTAGAGGTTATAATGACATCAGGGGTTGTATCGCTGATTGGTCTTGAGGCAGATGGAAGATCTTTGATTTCAGCTGTCAGGTGATTTTGGACATAGGTTATGAAGTGTGTACGTTCTCGATTCGACCGGCTATGGAAGTTGATATCTGACATAATGATATAATGGCGAAAGTTATTGTTGATGTAATGAAAGAAGTCATAGGGAATTGGATGTCCTGGACGAACATAGATAGTAGCTACTGTTATGGTTAGGGATTTAAAGTAGATTGTATTAAGATTATGTTCTGGTAGAGGCTGGAGGAGATTGTGGGGTAAAGTATGAGTGCGGACAGGAAGATGTCGGTAGCAGCCTATTGCTGTTCCACCTTGCGCTCTGAGGACATTTCTGGCACAGTCATAACGAAATAACTGATATCCAGGAATTTTGAATGGTGAACTGGGTGTAAGAAATGTTTCATTGAGCGCAAAGGCACATACTTGTTCTTCACGTAGGAGTTGTTCGAAAACGAGTTTGTGTTTTAAGACGGATCGAATATTTAAGAACAAGAAAGTGAAAACCATAAATCTAAGAGTCCAAGTCATGTTGAGGTTCAATTGGGTGGAAAGTGAAGTGTACGTGAGGTCCTGAGTAGGTGGCTTGAAGCTGGACTTTAAAAAGAGACTTGGCAGTGTTTGTGATTTGTAGTAGGATATGGTCTCTAAGAAAAGGATGAACATTTTGAAGAACGATGGTAGTAAATCGTATCATGTCTTCTATGGTGATTGGGTCTCTGATGGAGTTATTGGTAGGAGTTGATTCGTCGTTTGTACGGACAGAGACAGTTAGATTTGGTTTATCTGGTAGAGGTTGCGGTTTAGCCTTACATTTGTAGGAATAGGTAGCATGAGTTTCGGAGCAAGTATTGCATTTAGGAGCGGCTTGTAGATTGGGGCAGGATTTGGTATTGTGATTGCCAGTGCAGTATCCACAGATAGGAGTTTTGGTGCATTGAGCAGTGGTATGTTGATTGTATTCTTGGCAACGTGCACAGCGTACTGATAAAGGAGCTGGAGTTTTAGAAGGTTCTACGCGATGTCTTTTACAATAGATGGAAGCACCGTAAAGAAGGAGGTCATCGATGGTATCTTTAGAATTGGTGAGCACTCGTACCATATAGGTAGGTCCATTTTGGCCGATGATTCGAATACATTTTGTGATTTCATGTCCTCCATAGCGTAGTTCGTCTTCGATTTCTGCGTCAGTGTAGTCTGGAGGTACACCTCGAATGACGACTGATAGTTGTGGAGGTCGCCGAGGAATAGGCGGTTGTTTTTTGGAGGAAGGTGAAAGGCGTTGCATAGTAGCCTGTGGGCCAAAAATTTCAAAAGATGCCTTATTTCGAAGTTTTGTAATGAAGTTGACGTCCGGAGATTTGAGAATAATCCCATTCCGGGTGAAGATGATGTCAGCAATATCTGCTCTCGGCATATATTTTTGAAGTTGAAAATAGACAAGTTTTGGTGTTCTAAATTTAGTATCATATTTCGTGAGCAGGAAATTATGGATGGTAGGTTTGGTAGAAGCAGATCCGGATGGTCCAGGAGGAACATGTTCCAAGTCCATATCAGTTAGTTGGTCTGTAGTAGAAGATTGGTTTGGCACCTGATAAGTGTAAACTGGAGATCTTGAGCGTGCTCGTTTTTCGGAACTTGTAGATTTGTCAGAAGATCCTGATAAGGTTCGTGTTTTGCGGGAGAGGTCGGTGAAATGAGGTTTTTCTTTAGGTTCAGGTTTTGAAGAAGGTGGTCGACACACTCCTGGTAGTTTATGCATGATGGTAACGTGAGAAGACAGTTATGATAGCAAATACGGGGCACTCAAAGAGTGTTGCCCGTGTATTAAGTTGAGCAAACTGAGTGTTTCGAGGCGATCGTGCGAAGTAGATGCGGAGAGGAAGCCCACTGTGGCTCTCACTTGAGGCAACAATACGTCCTCGCGGAGATGTCGGTCAGTGCAAGCACTGGCCCTCCACAAAAGATGAGATGAGTATGTGATGATGGCCACGGGCTCCCACTTGAGTCAACAATACGGACTGCAAGGGGATGTCGATTGTCTATAATAGAACAATCCTCCCTAAGTGAACAAAAATGCTAGAAAATGCTCGCAGAGCGTTACTAGTCGTTCCCAGACCTTGAATCGATAATCGATCGAATTCTGAGTCGAGTTGTGTTGTGCTTGCATTTCCGTATAGATTGATGCTAATTAATCTTGTGAAGAATTTGGTTGCGCGAAGTTGCATAGTTTATTACATTATTACACTATATGTTTAATTTATATTAAATTTTGTTTTAACATGTGTTTAATTATTATAAAATTGAAATAATAATAATAGATAACGAGACATTTTGATAAAGAAAGCGGAACCCCACAGTATTACGATATGTACAACTGTGCTGCCATCTATTGGCAATAATTGCAACTCCATTTAACACACGTTATATGGGAGATTGATATAGAATGAAAGGGAGACTTAAGGTGAATTACATGAGATTTAGATGTACAAGAAAGAGAAGAGAATAAAATAAATAGAGAAAATATTATTGTTTATTGAATTGAAGCAACATTTAAGCGTAATATATTAGTTTGTAATGAGGTTATTAAATTAGGTTTAACTGGATACGTATGCAGTTTGTAGGGTAGTTTATTATTTATTTAGGATTTTTTATTTAATAATATGGTGTGTAGAAGTACAGTGAGTCATTATACAGTAGAACAAACTTATATTTTATTTTATAGATGTATTTAAGATTATATCCGGGTGCAGTTTTAGTAGTGGTTTGCGTTAGCATATTTGAATGTGCGGAACGGCACATGATGGATTTGGAGCGGGCGGAGTATTACAACATTGTATCTGTTGGAGGATTTTGGTACTACGGTTTTGCATTGATGAATATATATGTCGCATAGATTGACGAAATGCTGAAGATTGTTTTTATGCTAATTGACGCCCACGAATTTTTTTTGAAAGAATTAGATAAATAATAGGTTGAAAATAATTTAAAATGGATTACGGTATGAAGCATAATATTTAAGTATATTGTATTTACTGCGAACTAGAGTATATATATATGTAGCTGCTATTATAGAATTAACAAATACCAGAGATAAATACATTAGCTACCATTTATTGTGTGCTGGATTATAAGAATATAGTACTTATAATGTTTGGTTTAAGTGCTGAGAAGTGTTATATGCTGATTGATTTTTACGTGCGGAACTGATTTAATTTGAAGCAACAGCAAATACATTTGACAGATAATTGACGTATTTGCAACTATTGAAATGGGTATAAAATGCTTTATGTATGTAAAAATATTTAATATTTTTGTTTGTAAAGGACGAGGTAATTTTAACTGTTAATGTATAGCATTACAGATATGGTTTTAAGCTATTTTAGAAGGAGCTTAGGAGATAACGAAAATTATTATGGAATGAGACCACCATGATGTATAGGGAAGATGACATATGGAATATTTGGTAAAGTTTTATTATTTTAGGAAATAATATTATATTAATTAATACAACGACCAATATTTCTTTAAGAGAAACCCATATTTTAGTATTGGTGTACTATTGAAAGCATGAATCAACAATTTTGAAGGTATAAGATATAGACAAAGACTTGTATTTACTGGTGTTATTGTTTTACATTTACCGGAGAGGATGTTGCTGCCATTATGTTAAAACAGTTTTGAATAGATTTGAATTATTGGAATATAGTATTTTTTATACCTAGGGACTTATTTATAAATACAACTTACGAAATTAGAATATTATCGATTGAATTATTTACAATGTATATAATTATATATATTTTAATGTTATTGACTAGTTATTTAAAATTTAGACGAATTGTACTTTTAGTGCTGGAATGGTATATTTATATTGGTATAGATCATGTACTAATACGGAACACATTGATTAGCATACAACTCTGCAGATTATATATTTGCGTAGACGAAATTATGAAAACTGTTGATTTTTAGTATTCAACGCACTTACACGAAAATAATTGTACAATTAGAAATTGTTGAAAGTTTTGAATGGGCAATTTATGTATATGCGTGGTGTTGTACAAGTATTAGGAATATATGTATTGTATTGTGTTATCAACTATTGATACAAATATGACTGAAGGATTTACGTAGTATTTGCGTTTGCGACAATATAAAATGTTATGAGAATGACATGATACCACGTGATTGTCAGACTTGCATTATATAGTAATTAGATTTATGTTTTATTAAGATATAGAGGTACATATTACGCATTAATATAGACACAGATTGATTTATTTTATTTTAGGCATGAAAGAGAAACCCCATATATTGGCGTTGACTGTGGAAAAACAGAAACGTGTGTACATTACAATTTTCCATTAGTATCTGAAAAGTTACACAGAATATAAACCTTTATCCAGCCTATGAGGTGGGTGCTCTTTGACTTGGCTACGGAGGCAATGCAATTCATGTTTTTTTTTTTTAAGGCTAGCCGGAGGCTAGCATCCTTTTAGAGGGCTACACCCTCTCTTAGGTATAGGATGTGAGAGGATAGTTTTTAGGTTCAGAGGAACAATGGTTGGGCTAAGTGATATTGTTAGGGAGCCTTTATTATTTTTTTATTTATCTGAACCAGGACATTATGCAATTCATGTTTTTTTTTACCCGCTAGCCAAAGTGGCTAGCAACCTTTAAGAGGGTTACGCCCTCTGTGAGGTGAGTGAAGAAGAGGAAAGCAGGTGCAAAGGACAATGGGTGGTCTATGTGCTTTATTCAAATTATTTATATCAAATGTCACAATAAATAACAAAAAAAGAACAAAACAACAAAATGAAATAGCAAAACAATAAAATGGAAATAACAAAACTGGATGTAAGGAACTTTGATCCTTACCATTATGAAAGGGATGAAACATACATACATATATAGCAAGTGTTAACTATAGGAAAATATTAATATAAATAGAAAAAATAACGATATACAAAAAGGTAAAAGAAAAGTAATGGAATTTTGATAAGCTTATAATGAGGATGAAGAATGAGGCGAGGTGCGAAGCACAGGACAACACGTGGGTTTTGTTAGTCAGACAAATGAAACTATCTTCCGCCTAGGGGCAACTCTAGGCAATGATGAAAAACAGGGGAAGCCCAAGTGAGTAGACAAAGGTAATTACTGTGCAGGATATGATGGATGAATAAGTGGAAGATGTTCATGAATAATGTAGTCAGAGATTATGAAAAACGAAGGATCTCTCGGGGGTAAAGTGTAGTGATACAGCGTAAACAGGAGAGATAATGGTGGATGATAATAACGATGTGGCGTGGGATGCAAATCCAGGTATCGCATAGTGTCATAAACTAAAGGGTGTTGGGTTTGGAAACGTTTGTTGATATAGGTGAGACGTAGTTTTTCGATGTAATATTGCAATGTAGGGAAAGTGATGCGTTGGTATAGCTCCTGGGTGGGGCTAGGTAAGCGGATACGGAAGGCTATGCGGAAAGCATGTCGTTCTAGGATCAGAAGCTTTTGATAGAATTTAGATGATGCGGCTATCCACGCTGTGAATCCGTACGTTAAGACTGGCCGTAAGAAAACTTTGTATGTATTTAGGATTGTCTGTGCCTTAAGTCCCCATGTCGTACCAGTTAAGCGTTTCAACAAATTCAGTCTATTGTAGGCTTTTGCTGTGATAGTTGCTAAGTGTTTGTTCCATGTTAAGTGATGGTCGAAAGTAATCCCAAGATAGGTGACGGTGTTACTAAGGCGTATAGGTTCGCCATCTACATGGAGTGCGATATTGCGAGGATTTCGACGGACTTTTGATTTTCGGCGTGGTGGTAGAAAGACTATAACTTGAGTTTTAGCCGCGTTTATGGTTAATTTCCAACGAGTACACCATGAGGTGAAGCGATTTATTGCAGTCTGTAGAACTGAATTTATTTGTTGGATGGTGTTACACAGAGCAAGGAACGCCGTATCGTCGGCATATTGAAATAAATGGATTCCCTCTGGAAGCCGAGGCATGTCCGCAACATAGAGCAGGAAAAGTAATGGGGACAAGGCCGATCCTTGTGGTACGCCTGAGAGGAGAAAAATAGGATGTGACAGACTGGAGTTGACAGAGATGTATGCGAGGCGGTTTGAAATGAAGCTGTAAATGAAACGAATGTATACTATGGGAAGCTGTAGAGTAAGGAGTTTGTATAGGAGACCATTATGCCAGACTTTATCGAAAGCTTTCTCTAGATCGAATAGTACCAGACAGGATGGTTGTACGGAATTAAAGTGCTGAGTGATGAGTGAAGTCAGTCGAAGAAGCTGATCATTTATAGAGAATGATGGCCGGAAACCGGCTTGTGTGAAAGGGAGAATATTGCGATCGGCCAAATAAGTATACAGTCGTTTAACTAAAATACGTTCCAGGATTTTGCTAAATGTGGAAGTGAGTTGTATGGGCCGGTATGAAGCAACATCCTGTGGTGGTTTATGGGGCTTGAGGAACATGAGTGTCTTAGAAGTCTTCCAAGAGGTCGGAAAATGTCCAGTACGGAAGATAAACGTATAGATATGAGCAAGTAAGATTAGCAGCGTGAAAGGACATTCCTTAATATGACGGTATGTGATATTGTCTAATCCAGGCGCTGTATTGCGTTTGTTGTGAACGACTGTAGTGATATCCTGTACTGTAATCGGTGCCGTTATAGGTATATTGGCGTGAAGTTCATGATTATTACTGGGCTGGAATTGTGGTGATGAAGTGTTAAGTCGGTCAGTCACATGAGGGGTGTTGCCCATGATGGTAGGTGTGAATATGGTCTGTAGGTGATCAGCAAAGGCGTTTGCTTTGTCAGTATCAGTATTTGCTGGTATGTCACCTAGTAAGAGAGGGTATTTTGGTTTGGAGAACTTGCCACAAAGTGCATCGAAACGTTTCCAATACTTGCTCGGATGGGTAGTGTCTGAGAGATTATTGCAAGCCTTAATCCAGCAACGTAGTTTATAGGCCTTAATATAGTTATGGAGCATACGCTGTACTTGTCGGTGGTGACGTAATGCCTCTGGATTGCGAGTATGGAGAAATTCCCTGTATGACTGACGTGATCGCTTGATCATTGTGAGGTATTGTGGAGGAAGGTGAGGTGTGTTCGAAGTAGATGTAGAGGTCGGGATGTATAAGTTACTTGCTTCTTGAATGGCATTGGTGATTTTCTCGACTGTAGTATGTAACTCATCTTCGGTGGTAGGTTCCGTGAGATTTATGGTGCGGCGAGAGATGTGAGAGCGATATTGGTCCCAATTTGCTTTGTCAAAACGTAAGCTAGTCCGTGGCGGTAGTGGTGAACGAGTGTCGTTTTGTGCACGTGATTGATAGGTTAATTTAATAGGTGCGTGGTCACTTCCAAGGAGATCAAGAACTTCAACGGTGCAGTGAGATATGATATTACTTGAAACGATAACAATGTCAGGTGTGGTATCTGAAATTGGGCGAGTAGCTTGAGGGAGATGAACAATAATGCCAGTGGTATTAGCCGTGATGAAGTTCTGAAGAGTTGTTCTTTCCTGATTGGTGCGGCTGTGCATATTGAAATCGGCCATGATGAGATATGAACGGTAGGTGTTAGAGATATATTGCACAAATTGATATGGAAGGGGGTGGCCGGGTCGAATATAGATAGTAGCCAGTGTAAGGACGATATTTTTGAAGTAAACTGTGGCCAGGAGGTATTCTGGCAAAGGTGTTATATTGTAATGATGCTGCCGAAAAGGTAAAGAAGGTGATAAACCAATGGCTACTCCTCCATTGACTCGGAGTGCCGGAACAGTGTTTTCTGCATGGATCATTGTATAATGTGGTATTCGGCAGGAGTGAGAGGAAGAAAGAAAGGTTTCGTTGAGTAAGAATGCCGTGACGTGCTGTTCAAGAAGAAGTTGCTCAAATAAAAGTTTGTTTTTTGGCAGAGAGCGTATATTGAGAAACACAAATACCAGAGCCATTGTAAGAAAGAACTTAATCGACGGATGAGCCATGGGACTTATAAAAGTGGACAGTATTACCAGAATAGGTGGCAGTAAAATTAACGTGAAAGGTAGTTTTTGCCGCTAGTATAATTTGCTGAAGGATGTGAGGTCTGATAAATGGATGGATGTTTTGTAATGCCAAGGTTAAGAAAGTAAGAAGCTGATCCAGATTGACAGGAGAATCGAGCGGATGTGGTGTATTATCCGGTTGGGCCGGAGGCCTCAATGGAACGATCAACTCAGGACGTTCCTGAGCAGGTTCTGGTTTCGCTTTACACCTGTAGCTGTATGTTGGGTGTTGTTCATTACACGTAGCACATTTTGGAGGTTGTGTAAGATTATTACAGGCGCGTGTATTGTGAGGTCCGGCACAGTAACCACATTTACTGGTATTCTTGCAGTCTTGCGTATGATGTGAATTATAAAGCTGACAACGTTCGCAGCGCACTGGCATGGGAGCGGTAGACCGCGAAGGCTCTACACGATGCTTGTGATTATAGATGGAGGCTCCGGATTCTAATAGTTCATCAATCGTGTCTTGATGTGAAGTGAGCACACGGACCATATAGGTAGGGCCGCGGTCATTTCGAATCCTAATTATTTTGGTGATCGTGTGTCCTTCGAGCGTCAGTTCTTCTTGTATCTCTTCATCTGTATATGATGGGTCAACTCCACGTATGACCACTGAAAGTAGTATTGGTCTTCTTGGAGGCGGAGGTTGTTTTTGGCGAGGTGCGTTGAGTGCTTCCAACTTCGCATGTTTGCCAAATATTTCGATCGGCACCTTGTTCTTAATTGTGCTGTATAGTGTCGGATCGGTTGTCTTCAGAATAATGCCATTTCTGGTGTGGATAATGTGAGCAATGGATGCCCGTGGTAGGTACTTCCGGAGTTGAACTGCGACCATCTTTGGGGTGCTGAATTTCGAATCGAAGTAGGTGAGTAGCATGGAATGATTAGCAATTGGTTGACGGTTGTCGGCGCTGGATGCTGGGTCCCCGATGTCCATTCGGCCAGAATCTGATTCTCTTGATGAATCTAGATGGTGCTTCTTTGCAGGAGGAGATCGTTGCAGACGGTCGGCGTAGCTGACACTCTTGTCTGATTGCGGTGACCGTGATCGGATGGAGGCTTGAGATGCTACAGATGTTAACGACTCGATGGATCCTATGGAATCTGTCCGTTGATGTTGGGTCCTAGTTGGCTTCTGAGGACGAGCTGAAGATTGGTCCTTACGTGGTCTCGTCTTGGTAGAGCTCTCGGATGGTCCGTTAACGACTTGCGGAAGGCCTTGATGTTTTCCCTTAATCTTACGACCACCGACTGAGCCTGGGTCTGCCATGAGGAAATCCGTCCGTGGGCGGTTCCCAAATCAAAAGGTGAATTACGCCTATAGATGTGTGATAAATGATTTAAGCAAATAGAGTGTAATGGTGATGATGTGTGTCACCCTCCAGCACTGAAAAGCGCTGTCAATCCTAGAGAGAGCGTATGCGTGCTGGTCTCGACTGTGCGTATGCAACACAATGTCCTCGAAGGCACGTTAACACTTCCCAGCTAGGCTAGGCTTTTATAAAAGGCAGCTATTGACGTATGGTACGTCAAGCTGATAATTGAGTATCTGCAATTCATGTTTTTTTTTAATGCTAGCCCTTAGGCTAGCTACCCTGTAGAGGGCTACACCCTCTTTTAGGAAAGGGATGGAACGGAATGAAGGAATTTAAGGTGATAATCGTTGGGCTAAGAGATATTTCTTTATTACTTTATTTTTTGGGTCATTATAGTCTTTGCGACTATAATCATTTTATAGGTGAGGTAATTAACAACAAAAAATTTATATTGTTACAAGTACAATAAATATGATGAGAATAATACAAAACAGGCTTGTGATAATAATTCAAAACTGTATAAATGAATATGAGGTATGAAATGAGGTGCGATGCACGCCACAACACACAGGGACTGTTAATAAAGACAAATGCTGGTTATCTTCTGCCTAGGGGCGACGCTAGGCCAATGTAGACAGAGGAGGCCCTGTTAGATGACAGAGGAGTTACTGTGCTTGATATGACGGGTAGATATGCGGTAGATGGACATGAAGGCGGTGATCCTGCACAAGTGCGAAGTCTGGATGATTAGGTGGTAAAGTATAGCAATAGAGTGTGAAGAGTAAATTAAGAGGGAGATGGTAATATCGTGGCCGAACAGATGATAGAGCGAGGTAATGCATGGTTTCGAAAAGCAATGGTTGTTCTTGCTGGAAGCGAATGGTGATGAAGTTTTGGCGGAGAGATTCAATGTGATAAAGCAATGTAGGAAAGGTTATGAGCGAATACAAGTAGCGAGTCGGACTAGGAAGAGAAATACGATGAGCGATACGAAAGGCATGGCGCTCGAAGGTTGCCAGTTTGAAGTAGAATGAAGATGGAGCTGATATCCAGGCAGTGAACCCATAGGTAAGTACAGGACGAAGAAAAACCTTATATGTGTTGAGAACGATGTGTGATGTTAGTCCCCATGTGGTGCCAGTCAGACGTTTTAGAAGATTGAGGCGGTTATAGACTTTAGTTTTAATGTAGTTTAGATGAGGAGTCCAAGTAAGGTGTTGATCAAATATAATGCCGAGATAAGTCACTGTTTTGCTGAGACGAATTGGTGAATTCTGAATGGAGAGAGAGAGAAGTGATGGATTTCTGTGAAATCTGGAGCGTTTGCGTGGTGGAAGAAATACGATGGCCTGAGTTTTTGAAGCATTTATAGTGAGCTTCCATTTTCGACACCACTGAGAAAAACGATCAATTGATTCCTGTAATATTAAGTTGATGTGTCTGATGGTACGGCCGAGAGCGAGGAAAGCAGTATCATCGGCATATTGAAAGGTATGTACGTCTGCGGGCAGAGTCGGAAAGTCGGAAACGAATAGCAGGTACAGCAAGGGGGACAGAGCTGATCCTTGAGGGACGCCAGAATGTAAAAATATTGGATGAGATAAATGATTGTTAATATGAACATAGGTAATGCGGCAAACCAAAAAGTGATAGATAAAACGGATATATGGAGATGGCAATTTAGGTTTGATGAGTTTGAAGATGAGAGCGAGATGCCAGACTTTGTCAAATGCTTTTTCTAGGTCAAAAAGCACAAGACAGGATGGTCGCACAGAATTATAGTGATTTGTGATAAGGGTGCTTAGTCGTTGGAGCTGATCGTTGATGGAGTATGACGGGCGGAAACCGGCTTGGAAAGATGGGATGAGATTGCGTGCACGGAGATAAGGATGAAGCCTATTGACTAGAATGCGTTCCAGTACTTTGCTAAAAGTCGAAGTGAGTTGTATAGGGCGGTAGGAAGATACGGCGCTGGGTGGCTTATTCGGTTTTGGGAACATAAGCGTTTTAGACATCTTCCATTCGGCAGGAAAAAAGCCTGTGCGAAGGATGAAAGTGAAGATAGAGGCTAATAAAAGGAGGAGTGAGGGTGGACTTTCCTTGATATGGCGATATGTAATTGAATCAAAACCTGGAGCAGAGTTTCGTTTAGTCTGGACAATGGAAGTGATATCGGCAACAGTGATGGGAGAAGTGAGTTCATTAGGCGGCAATGTATGACTGGCACTAGGTTGGAAGAGAGGGCTCGCTGGGTTGACTTTATCGACTGGATGAGAAAAAATATGATCAGAAGGTTGAGGAGTGAAGATATCCTGGAGGTAGTCGGCGAAAGCATTGGCCTTGTCTTGATCAGAAGCAGCTGGACTATTATCGATGATGAGTGGGTAAGGGGTTTTACTGAATTTGCCACAAAGCGCATTGAAACGTTTCCAGTAACGTGATGGATGTGCTGTGTTGGCGAGAGTGTTACAAGTTTTAATCCATTGGCGCTTTTTGTATGCTTGAAGATAGTTCTTTACGGAACGTTGTAGCTGATTGTGAAGGCGGAGAGCTTCAGGATTCCGTGTCCGAACGTACTCACGATATGCTTGGCGGGAGCGTTTGATCTGAGCGAGATAGTGCGGAGGCAATTTAGGTTGGTATGGAGTGGAACTGGTAGTTGGAATGTATAATTCAGATGCACGGGTGATCTCAGAAGTGATTGTAGTGACGTGTGCATAGAGTTCGTCAGATGTTGTAGGAGGGTGGAGATCTGCAACAGCAGTTGTAAGATATGTACGATATTTATCCCAATTGGCTTTATCAAAGCGAGGCGTTCGGAGTGGTGGAGGTGCATTTTGCGGACGAAGAGTACCAAGATGATATGAAAGTTTGATCGGTGCGTGGTCACTACCAAGGAGATCAAGGACTGTGATGGTACTGTTAGTGGTAAGTGTAGTTGAGGTGATAGCGATGTCAGGTGTGGTATTTGACACGGGCCTGGTAGCAGATGGAGGAATATGCATTATGCCTGTGGTATGAGTTGTAATGTGGTCTGTAAAGCGTGTGCGTTCATTTGGTGTGCGACTATGAAAATTGATATCCGCAAGAATTATGTAATGTTTATAGGTATGAGAAATATGACTGAAAAAATCAAGTGGGATGGGATGGCCTGGACGAACATAAATAGTAGCAAAAGTAATTATGATAGACTTGAAGTATAGGGTAATGATGATATGCTCAGGAAGATGTGGAACAGGACAGATGTGGTGGCGATGTGGAATGTGATTGCGAAAGCCAATTGCTACTCCGCCGTTTGTACGTAGGGCGGGAACTGTATTGTCATGGCGAATGAGTGTGTAACGAGGAATTTTACAGATAATGGATTTTGTGAGATATGTCTCATTTAGTAAAAAGACAGATGC